>NW_006922143.1:1102731-1141656 GCF_000298275.1 Orycteropus afer afer | reverse complement strand
GGTGTTTTCCTGCAGGTTCTACTACTAGTTGTAGTTTAGTGTACTTTTGTATCCCTCCTTTCAAAGCTCAGGGCTCTAGGATTATCTTCTATATCTGTGTTAATTGGTCCCTCTTTTGTTTGTTGAAGAGGGTCTGTGTAATTTGTCTGCCTATTCCACCACTTTACCAGAACACTCCAAGTTTATTGCACGTTCATCTTGAATTAGTTATTTTGTTATTATTCTTGGTGTTTCTAGTGCATTGGTTATCAGGTGTGAGAAGGAAAGAGCAGTGGATTTACCCACAATTGGTCTTGCCCTTCTAATAGCCACACCAATATAGAAAGCCTTCACTGACTTATGTCAGGTATGCATTTTCTCCATCTGTAAATGAAACAGCATTTTGGTAGAGGGGGTGATGTAAAGCCTTTAGTTAGACCAGTTGATTTCTTGCATAGTTGTATTGTTTATCCAGTAGATTTTAGAGAAGTGAGGCTGATGATCCCAGACGCGCTCCTTGTGCAGCAGTGTGAGGCAGTCTCTGTTTCTGTGTGCCCTGCATTAGCAGAGTGTTCTTACAGCCATGTCCAAGAATTAAACCATTCACTTATTCAAAATTAATTCAACATGGTCAATTGAGGTCCTACGCACATGCATATGGAAGCTGGACAATGGAAATGAAGACCAGAGAATTAGTGACACATTCTAACCGAGGTGGTGGCTAAGAATGCTGCATAGACCTTGGATTTCCAGAAGAGCAAACCAATCGGTGTCAGAGGAAGTAAAACCAGAGTATTCCTTTAGAAGCGAGGATGGCAAGATCTCGGCTCTCTTCCTCTGACATGTCATGAGTGGGACCAGTCACTGAGAAAGACTTCCTGCTTGGTCACTGAAAAAGTGGAAGGCCCTCAACAAGATGGGTTGACCAGCGCTTATAGCAGTGGGCTCAAATATAGCAACAGCTGTGAGGATGGTTCACAGTGTTTTGTTCTGTTGTATGTAAGGTCGTCTTGAGTTGGAACAGACTAGACAGAAGCTAACAACCACACCCACAACAACTCAATGGCACCAAGTGTTCTGGGCCTTGCATAAAGCTGGGAAACAAACAGACAGCCCCTCCCATCCTGGAAATTTTGGTCCAATGAGGAATACTTATGACAGCCAAGAAGTCCATTGGGCATATATAGAGGTAGGACTTGTCAATAAAAGATGGAACAAATATGGTGGTGAAGAGCATGGTGCCTACTTCAGATTGGAAGTCAAAGGAGGCCTCTTGAAAGATGTCACTTATGATGGGGTCGGAGGGACATGAAACATCCTGTTACATGAACACTCAGTGGAGAGAGTATTACAGATCGGGAAGAGCATGTGCAAAGGCACAGAGGCAGGAGACTTCATGACCACCAGGAACCCAGAAGAGGGCAAGCTCGTGAGGGGTCCATGAGGAGCACGAGGGGGCCACATCAGACTTGGCAGAGGACAAGTCAGGCAGGTGCCCATGGGAGCTCAGGCTTTCCCTAACTGCAGTGAGAATCCATCGGAGGGTTTAAAACAGAAAAAGAAAATGATGTTGGAGATCACCGATGCACTGTGTGGACAATGAATCAAAGCCTAAGCATAGTGATCCAGGGTGTGGATACCATAAGGTGGTTACTTACAAAAATAGACATTTCTCCTCTCGCCTGCTCCAGGCTGGAGTGCAAGACTAGGGTGTTGGTACTGTTGATTTCTTCTGAGGTCTGGGGAGAACCTGCCTTACCCTCTCTCCCAGCTTCTGCTGATGGCAGAATCCCCACTCTGCCTTCTGTCTTTATATGGCGTCTTCCCTCCGTCTCTCTTTGCCTCTCTCCTCTTTCATAAGGACACCATTTAGATGGGATCAGAACCCACCCACCCAGTGTGACCTCATGTTAACTGATAGCACCTTCAAAGACCCTCTTTCCAGATTGGGACACACTTACAGGTACTGGGTGGGGGGACTTCAGTGTCCATTTGGGGATGCAGTTCATTCTACTGCAGTGGGATGGCTGGGGATTGTTTGTGCTGGAGTTTAGAAACAGAAGCATGGACAGATTTCAGACAAGGTGCCAAATTCTCATTCAAAAAGCTTTGTCCATGGTGGATGCAGAAGTAGTGGAGAGAGGGAAGTGAGATGTAACTAGTAAGCCATGACTTCTGGTTTCTAGGAACAAGCAACGAGATAGATGGTGCAGCCATCAACTGAGGTGATTACCAGGGGGCCACAAGGTGGGGGTAAAATCAAAAGATATGTTGCTCTCAGAGGGTGTGTCAGGAGACAGCTGGGTGCAGATCTGATGACTCAGGGGAAGTGGGACCTGGAAATTAAAATCAGAGGGATTTCTCAGGGCCCAACTCTGAGTCAGGGAGCAGGGGAGGAGGGCTCAGCAAGCAGGTCCCCTGGCTAGAATTAGAAGTTTAAATACCACCATGTTCTTGGTTCATTGCCTTTGACAAAAGGACTTTCGTGGATGGATGAGTGTGGGTCTCAGAGTGGTGTTCACTGAAGTGGGAAATATTTGCTTAAACAAGTCTTTCAAGAAGCTAGGGGTGAAGGGGATCTGAGAAATGGGTCAGAGACTGGAGAGGCTGTTAGCAGCAGAGTTCTGTAGGTTTGTTTTAGATGAGATGTTGGGCTGGGTACTCAAGACAGCGAGTCACGAGGGGAGAAGGTTATGATCCGGGGAGAGAAGGACTGGATGGGTCATGCCCTTGGCATTCCTACATGTACAACTCAGTGCCTTTGGTTCCATTTTCACGTTGTCTCTACCCATGTAGTTTCACACCATGAATGTAGACTCACTGCCCCCTAAACTTCCTGTGTGTCGAGTTACTGTGGACTGTGTGATCTCCTATCACATTTAAAGAGGGTCATGGTCGGGCAAACATTCTTTCCTAATTTAGCTAAATAGTAGTTTAGTTTAAAGATGGCTTCAGGGGAGGATTCTGGGTCATGGTTTGAGGTCCCTCTGAGTGTTAGTTTTGGGGGTCCCCCAGTCTTGGGAGGTCCAATATGTCTGTTGTTGTTGTTAGGTGCTATCAAGTCAGCTCTGACTCATAGCAACCCTATATACATGAAACACTGCCCAGTCCTGCGTCAGCCTTACAATCCTTGTTATACCTGAGCCCATTGTCACAGCCACTGTGTTAATCCATCTTGTTGAGCGCCTTCCCCTTTTTTGCTGACCCTCCACTTTACCAAACATGACTGGTCCCTTCTGACAACATGAGTGAAGTAGGTGTGACCACAACTCAAATGCATCAACTCTTCTTCGGTCTTCCTTATTCATTGTCCAGCTCTCACATGCATATGAGGTGACTAGAAATAGTATGTGTGGCATGGGTTTGGTGCCGGTATGTCGAGATTTTGTAAAATTTGATATGCGGTCTGGCTTCATTTTATAGATAGATAAAAGTCAGAATCTCTTCAGCAGCGGATGGACCGAACTCGTCACAGCAAGTCCTACAAATACTGTCTTGCAGTTAGACAAACACCAAACAGCACAGGTCACTACCCACGGGAGGGGCCCAGTCAATGCGTGAATGAGTCAGTGGGCCCATGATCTCCAGGCACGTCCTTAACTAAACAGGCGGTACAATTGTACCTCAGCCTGTGCTCAGAGGTTTTGCATCTATTAGTCTGTCTGTTTGCAGCTGCAAGTATCATAGAGACATAAGAGCTTAAACAGCAGCAAGGACAGATTCACCAGGCCATAACGAGGAGTCCAGATGCTGGGTCGGCAGGAGGTGGATTCGCCGACGGTCTGTGTGGGTTAGGATATATTTGCTGCCCTAACAAAGACTCAAAATAACAGTGGCTGAAACCATAATGGGGTCCTGGGTGGGGCAGAGGGCTGCTGCACTCGCCTTCTTACTGAAAGGTGGAAGGGGCAAGTCCACACAGAGGAGACTCAGAAGAAAGGTCTGGGGAGCTCCTTCCGAGACTCAGCCCCGAAAGCCTGGTGGAGCTCAGTCCTGCTGCAACAGCCCTGGGCTTGCCATGAGTCGCGGTCAAGTCCGTGGCAACTGGGAAGCCGGGCGGATGTTCACTGCTCCTTCCAAGATCATCAGATGGCTGATCCTGGGCCGGTTGTCATTCAGGACCCTTGGCCATCTCCCTCTGCTACCTTCTGTGTGCAGAGGTGGCTCCATTCAGGAGGGGCGGGAGGGTCACAGAAGGAATGGTGCATGGTCTTGCCCTAAGGGCTCCGTCCAGATGTGGCACACCCCAGTTCTGTGACCTTGAACTCAGTCCCAGCACCCACCCCGCCTTTCAGACTCATGGTGGTGTCATCATTGCCGCTGCCCAGTTGGCCCCGGTGCTTGGGAACGCCACGCACAGTGGGGTGAGAGCACTGTGAGCCTTAGCCTTTTTACTGGCTGAGTTCAGAAGGAGTCTGCCAGACTTTTCTTCCTAGCCCATCTTAGTCTGGATGTTGTTGATGGTTGACTCTGACTCACAGCAACCCCATGGATGCAGGATAGACCTTCTCCACAGGGTTTTGAAGGCTGTGTCCTTTCAGCTGCAGGCCGTGAGCCTGCGCTCCGAGGCCCTTCCGGGTGGATTTGAACTGCCATCCTTTCAGCTGGTAGTCAGGCGCTGAAACACTTGTGCCTGGTCTTTACACCTGTGCCGATGCTCAGCTGAAACCTGTCCAGCGTCACAGCAACCCAGCTGAGTGGTGGCTGTGCACCAGGTGCGTTGGCTGGGATTGAAGCCAGGTCTCCCATGTGGAAGGCAAGGGTCCTGCCACCAAGCCACCAGTGGCCCTCGTACTGATGTAGGCCCTCACTCTCCCTGCAGTGTGGAAAGGTGATCTTTTGCCTCTCAGACTACTGGAATCTGAGCTTTCTTTCAGATGTTAACTTTTCCATAAAACCTCTGCTCCCACAGTCGTCCTCACAAGCGGTCTATTATCATATTCCACACCAACATCTTAATAGTAGGTGTACATAGACCTGTTGTGCTAGTTCCTTTTCATGAATAAGCCTGTTTCCTTGAGGATGGAACTCCCTCGTGCTCTGCCTCCCATGGGTGTGTTGGGGGCTGTCTTGCCTGCTCTAGGCAGCTGCGTGATTCAGGGCCTACCGTGCGTACTTAGGTTAAGTCCAGTGCAGCCTGGAGACAGGCAATGGCACTAACAATGGCTCAAGGTCTCTCCTCCTGGGATCCTGGGATCTGATAAAAGATGCTTTACTCACAAAAAAAAAAAAAAAAACCTAGTCGTACACGGGGACATTATAGCTCTAAGTAAAATGACAAAGTAAGATAACATGAACTGCGGTTTATTACAATAAAGGTGATTAATAAAGCGGAAAACGCAAGTAAAGGTGCTTCCACAGGAATGTGGGAGTCAGCGATCAACATGCTTGGGGGTGGGGGTATGTAATTAGGTGACAGACACAGGCTACAAGTGATTGGGTGCTTTCACGGGAAGTCTTTGGGTAACGTCAGACGTACAGTCTGTATCTCCACATGTTATACATTTCCTCCCATAAATCTGTGTAAGCAGAGGCAGCACCAACAGTGTAATGTTCCATTTTCTGGCTCTTCCACTGTGAAATTATGCAGTAAAGAAACAGTGAGTGGTCACTGGACGTTTTCTGGCTCTTCCACTGTGAACATAAGTTATCCAGTAAGGAAATACTGAGCAGTCCATGGCATCATGATTACTGCACTGTATGATTTCAGTGTGGGCACAAGACATATGTCAGTGACACATACTCAGTAGATGGGGTCCCTTCAACTCAAATTGAAATCCAATGAGTTTGAAAATAAAAGTACTAATATTGTTGAGATGCATATTGAAGTTGATGTGGAAGTAAACTTACAGAAGTAAGTTTTCAGCAGTAGCTTCTAGGAGCCAAGAGGAGGAAGACTGCACTCAAGGAAGACAACTTTCTGAATAGGTTTCTTGTCTTGACAGCAAAAGAAAATGTGGAGTAGAAATGAAGAGGATAATTTGTACTGGGAAGGGTACCTTATACATCACTTTGAATAGTTTTTCAACAGTCATACTATAACCAACCAAACCCAGTGCCATGGAGTCAAATCCAAGTCACAGCGCCCCTAGAGGACAGAGTGGAACTGCCCACAGGGTCTCCAAGGCTGTCAGTCTTCACGGAAGCAAAGCCCAAACCACACCCACTGCCGTGGAGTCCATTCTGACCCACAGCGCCCCTAGAGGACAGAGTGGAACTGCCCACAGGGTCTCCAAGGCTGTCAGTCTTCACGGAAGCAAAGCCCAAACCACACCCACTGCCGTGGAGTCCATTCTGACCCACAGCGCCCCTAGAGGACAGAGTGGAACTGCCCACAGGGTCTCCCAGGCTCTCATCTTCTCAGAAGCTGACTGCCTCATCTTTCTCCCATGCAGCTGCTGGCAGGTTTCAGCCACTGACTTTTCTGTGAGCAGCAAAGTGCTATAGCACTGCACCACCAGGGCTCCACATCACCTGCATTACCTATAAGCAGTGTCTTCCTTTCTAAGGTTTAGAATTGTGTATATTAACATCTGGGTGTAACATCTGCATTAATCTAAAAGCAGTCGGATAACCCAGCACTAGTGTCTGTGCAAGGACTAAGCACAGAGAGGCCTTGCTGCCTCTGGGCCTGACGCTCCTGAACTGGATTTCAGTCTGCGAAGAAACTTCATGATCCTTCCTCAGATTCCACATCACTGTCTAGGAACCACGGAGCTCCACAGCAGGTCTGACAGGGGTGCGTTCTGACAGGGTTAGGGGGCTGTGTGTGTCCCTCCTAAGGCAACCTGTAAGACACGGTAGGACTGCATAGAGCCCCGCCTGGCAACGTGGTTCACAGGTGTGAGCGACCTGTGCCCTCTGGCCCCTTCTTGGGCTGTCGGTCCTTATTCTTGCAAGAACTGCCAACTCCAAGTCTTGTCTGAAGCCCTGTGCTTGGACCAGCACATGGTCATCACGGGGGGCTTATGTGAATTGTGAAGTCTTAGACCCTGCCCCACCTAAAGAACAGACTCTGCGTTTTAACAAGACTTTCAAGTGATTCCTGTGCTCACACAAGTTTGAGAAATGCTGCTGCCGACCACGGATCTCCGGATGTGTGTCAGCAGCAGGCAGCGGGTGGTCCTGCCCTGCGCGTCATGTTTGGGTCCAGGTGGACGTGTTTCTTAGCGGCTTCGGGAGCCAAGGAGCCCACACTCCATGGTTTTATATCAGGTTCTGCAGAATCAAGTGTTATTTCAAAGGTAACATAAAGATGTGATTTGAATTTTATTTTAAACTAAGAGTGATTAGGAAAAAAGGCCTGGGGTTCTACCTCTGGAAATAAGTCAGTGACATCACAGTGGACCACCACAGAACACGGGGTGATGGAGGCGTGGAGGGTGAGGCCCCTGGGCTGGAAGACACTCGGAACACATGGTGGCCCCAGCAGTGGGCTGGGGGGGCAGTGATGGAGAGGACGACACGGGACCGGACGGCACTTCCTGCTGCGCACGTGCAGTCGCCGTGATCGCTCCCAACTTCATGGAAGCTCAGAGTCACCTGCAGAGTCCTTGGAAGACAGCCAAAGTGCCCATGCAGTAAAGCTAATTTTGTTTTTCAAATTTGAAATAAAATTTCTTCTTTTAATTGGCGCCTAAGACACCTAGCAGACGGCTGCCAAGAGACAAATCTGCTGCTGTTCACAGCTGCTCTGCCTGCAGCCCCCATCTGTCCATGGGCCTCCTTCTGTCTGCCAGCCCCCATCTGTCCGTGAGCCCTCATCCACCCACGAGCCCCCAGCCCCCATCTGTCCGTGGGCCCTCATCCACCCACGAGCCCCCAGCCCCCATCTGTCCGTGAGCCCTCATCCACCCACGAGCCCCCATCTGTCCATGGGCCTCCTTCTGTCTGCCAGCCCCCATCTGTCCGTGAGCCCTCATCCACCCACGAGCCCCCATCTGTCCATGGGCCTCCTTCTGTCTGCCAGCCCCCATCTGTACGCAGGGCCTGTCCGTCTGCCAGCCCCCATCTGTCCACGAGCCCCCATCTGTCTGTGGGCCCTGTGTGTTTACTGGCCCCCATCCGTCCACAAGCCATCACCTGTCTGCAGCCCCCATCTGTCTGCCGGTCCCCATCTATCCTCGGGCCACATTTGTCCCCCAGCCCACATCTGTCCCTGGGCCCCATCTGTCTGCAGCCCCCATCTGTCTGTGGGCCCCATCTGTCCTTCAGCCCCCATCTGACTGTGAGCCTACATCTGTCTGTCTACTGGCCCTCATCTGTCCATGGGCCCCCACTCTGTCTGTGGGCACCATCTGTCTGCCAGCCCCTATCTGTCCGTGGGCCCCCCTCTGTCCATGGAACCGTCTGTCTGCCTGCCCCTATCTGTCTGTGGGCCCCCCTCTGTCTGTGGGCACCATCTGTCTGCCTGCCCCTATCTGTCTGTGGGCCCCCCTCTGTCCGTGGGCACCGTCTGTCTGCCAGCCCCTATCTGTCCATGGGCCCCCCTCTGTCCGTGGCACTGTCTGTCTGCGGGCCCCCCTCTGTCTGTGGGCACCATCTGTCTGCCAGCCCCTATCTGTCTGTGGGCCCCCCTCTGTCCATGGGCACCGTCTGTCTGCCTGCCCCTATCTGTCTGCAGGTCCCCATCTGTCTGTGAGCCCGTCTTCTCTGAGCTTTGCAGTTAAAATCAGATCCAGACATAGAAGATGCTGTACCTGCCGCATCCACCCATGGCCCTGCTCCACGCAGACAGCCACTTTGCTTATACCGCCTGACCTTCCACTAAGAGCATGGTGGGCGTTTGAACATCCCAATGCCAATCTTTGTTTCAGGCATCGGGCTACACATAAATGTCATTGGAAAACAAACTGTGTCCTAATTCTAAAGCATTTGGAAAGGCTGCAGAAACTGGGAGTGTGATTCCAGCCGAACGTGTCTTAGCCACTAGGCTGTCTGCAGACCAGTTAATGGAACGCAGCTCTTGTCCTGAAACCATGGCTCTCACCATCAACACCTGCCTACTTCTCCCAGCACATTCCTAAGCTGGTCAAGGAATTCGCAAGTATAGGCCATCCACTCATTATGGTTCCTTTTTCATGGGAATCAAACCTTCAAGCTAGGACCCGCAATGAAAGAAATGGACTGCTTCCTACTCTCTCCTTCTGTACCTGGATATCATGCTAGGTGAAGTGAAGGGTCGGCACCAAAGCGGAAGACGCTCAACGAGATGGACTGACTCGGTGGCTACCCCAGCGGACCCCGCAGGGCAGCGGTTGTGAGGCTGGGGGAGGACCGGGCAATGTCTCCTTCTGCTACACATGGGGTCACTGTGAGTCAGCAGACTGGGTGGCACCTGGCGACAACACTCTAGTGAAGGAACAATTTCCTAGTGATGGTGAAGGAGGAAGAAGAAGCTTTGATGTGTTCAAACGGTGTGCTGACGAGGAATACTGACTGCACCGTGCACTGCCAGAGGAACAAGCAAGTGGGACCTTGGAGAAATACAAGCAGAACGCCCCTCAGAAGCACGCATGGCAAGACTTGAGCTCGAGTGCACTGGTGCACCACCAGGAAGGCCGATTGCTGGAGGAGGCCGTCACGTTTGGTGCAGTGGAAATCGAGGCAGGCCCTCCACGCGGTGACCTGACACGTGCCCACCATCGTGACGATGGCCGGAATGGACAGTGTTCCATTCTGTTGTCCACAAGGTCACCGTGGGTCGGAGCCGACTCAGTGATGACTCACAACAACAAACAAATTAGGGTCTTAGTCTGCATTTCAGACAAACTCCCACACAGAAACAATCCGTTTCTCACAGGAGGGAGAAGGTTCTCCTTGAACGTGTTCGGGTTCATCGGAGCATCGTTTCTGTTCATGGTCAGTCCGTGCTCTGGGAGGTGTTGTGGGAAGCAGATCTCTTGTCCTGCAGAGTCACAGGATGAAAAGCCCTCATTCAGGAGTCTCCCAGCTGAGTAGGAGATGCAGGTGCTCAAATAAATCATCACTAAACAAAGTCGTAGCGTTCCGCTGCACACGTGCAGGAGCTCCGTGGGCACAGACGAGAAGAGAGCAACCTGAAGAGGGCCCCCAGGTTCAGCGGGGTTTTGTCCTGCTTGGGATCTGGCCCAAACGCTGTTTGCTTTTAATACATTGTGATACTTTTTATAATTTATAATACTGTCATAAAGAAAAGGGGCATGGTGCGGAAGGCATTTGCTGCTAACCAGAAGGTTGGTGGTTCAAACCTGCCAGCTACTCTGCAGGAAAAAGATGAGGCGGTCTACTTCGTTAAAGATTTACAGCCTGGGAAGCCCAGCAGGGTTGCTGGGGGTCAGAATCTGGTCAATGGCACTGGGTTTGTTGCATTTTCTTTTTTTTGGGGGGGGGGGGGCAGTGATAAAGAAAATGGTAAAGTATTACGGTTTGAATTTACATTTGAATGCACTTCCTTTGGAGATAAACATATCCCACAATGAGGAGTGGGTGCAAGCCTGGCAGGGATTGGGAGGATGGTGCAGGCCTGGACTGGGTAGTGTTTCATTTTATGGCACATGGGTTGCTAGGAGTTGAAACTGATGTGATGGTCCCTAACACCCCAACAACGTGAACAGGATGCTATTTGTCAGCATAAAGATAACACCAATGATCAAAATATGAATTATAAGAAACACACTGAAAGGTAAAATATGAAAAATAATCACTTATAAAGGAATCTTCCTAGTGAATTTGGAAGGTAGCCAGTTCTTCTTCCCAGGGCATTTGGAAGGTACTCAGTTCTTCCCACTCAGTCGTTGTATGTCCTTGCTCATGCACACGTGTGTACGTGTGTGCACAGCAGTCATTCTCTGGGTGCTGTCAGGAGGGCACTGAGATTCCTCCATGGTTTCCTTTGCTGTCCAGGTCACTCCAGCCAGTGCTCCCCCTGCATGATGAATATAATGCGCTGATGGGAGTTACTGTCACTGTTAGCCTCAGATAATGTCATTGTTGCTAGGTGCCATCCGGTCACCTCCGAGTCACAGGGCCCCATGTGCAATGGAATGAAACCCTGCCCGGTCCCGCGCTGTCCCCAGGGTCCTTGCTGTGTTTGAGCCCATCGTTGCAGCCACTGTGGCAACCATCTTGTTGAGGGGCTTCCCTTCTTTCACTGACCCTCCACTCTACAGAGCACAATATCCCTCCCAGGGACTGATCCCAGAGCACGTGAGATGAAGTCTCACCATCCTTCTTGCTGCTGATGTGAACCCATGGTAATTTAAAAAAGAAATACATTTCACTGAGGTGTGGGCATACTGCATTCCAAAATTAAGCACCGTGTTTAGTTTTGTGTGATTTTGGAGAAGCATCAGCCCCACTGTTCCTGTGAAACATGGAGAGTCGTTCTGAGGTAGAACTGTCTGTTGAGGCTGTAGGCCCGGACAGTTGGGCACCGTCGTGGCTGAGGGAGCGAGCCAAGCCATCCCGGTCGCCCACCCTCACAGGTGTTTCTGTGTCATTGCTTTGCCTGCTGCTCTGCTAGGAATGATGTTCAGTCTCTGATGATAAGAAGGTGACCCAACTGTCAAAGTTCAGGTGAAATGTTCTGGGCTTTATTAAGTTGGCTGTCATCTAGTCACCACAGCACTGCCCGGTCCTGTGTCATACACACGATTGCCATCACTGTGGCTACTATACCAGTCCGTCTCAGCACAGGGCGCCCGCACCTCACTGCCCTGCTACCTCGCCAAACACACTGCTCTTCTTCGGGGACTGGTCCTTGCTGGTGACATTCCCAGGGTTCTGCCACAGTCCAGACGTTGTTCTTCCTTCTGCCGCGGTCCAGACGTGGCTCGTTGCCTAACTCTCAGGAGTAAACTGACAGCCCTTTCTTCCTACTCTTAGTCTGGAAGCTCTGTGGAATCCTGTCCACCATGAGTGACCCTGATGGGATTCGCAATACCCGTGGACAGCTCCAATCACAGCAGCATGAGCCACCACAGGGTGGCAGATGGACAGACAGGAGGTGGAAGCCTGACTGAGCCTTCCTTGGAGCCACCAGCCACAAGGGCCTCACACCCAAATGTCCACGCATTTCCTGTCTCCATAATGACTCATCACACTGCTGTGTGAATTGTTTCCCCACCTCCAGCTACGTTATGGAGTCTTCTTTTAACATGGGTCAATGCTTTTTTTTTTTTTTGGGCAGTGTTCCCTCCCTGCCCCTCCCACCCCTGGCAACCAACAAAGAAAGTTTCCCTCCATATATAAACCTTGCCTTGACCCTCCACAGCAAGGAACTAATATTATATTTGTCCTTCTGTGATTGACTTATTTCACTCAGCATAATGTCCTCCAAGTTCATCCATATTATGCGGTGTTTTGCAGACTCTACGTTATTATTTAGTGCTGCATAGCTTTCCATTATGTGTGTGTACCGTAGTTTGGTCATCCACTCTTCCATTGATGGACACGTAGGTTGTTTCCATCTTTTTGCTATTGTAAATAGTGCCACAGTGAACATGGGTGTGCATATATGTGTTCCTGTCCTGGCTCTCACCTCTCTAGGGTATATATCAAGTAATGGGATTGCTGGGTTAAACGGTATCTCCAATTGCAGCTTTCTAAGGAATCACCATACTGCTTTCCACAGTGGTTGTATCACTTCACAGTCCCACCAGCAGTGTATGAGAGTCCCAATCTCTCCACATCTCCACCAGCATTTGTTATTTTCTGTCTCCTTGAACCTTGCCATCAGTGCTGGGGTGACATGGTATCTCGTTGTTTTGATATGCATCTCTCTGATGGCCAGTGATCGTGAGCATCTCTTCATGTGTTTGCTGGCCACCTAAATATCCTCCTTGGTGAAGTGTCTATTCATGTCTTCTGCCTATTTTTCAGTTGGATTGTTAATTCCTTTGCTGTTGAGGCATTGGAGTTTTCTATAAATCTTAGAGATTAAGTCCCTTGCCAGATATGTAATTATTGACAAGTATGAATTTGTTGCTATCATTTTTGTTATGTGCTTTTTCATGGTGGTGATTTATTTGTTCCATATAATTTTTTGTGCTGAGTTCATTTTGTTTATGAATCGTGTTATCACTTCCTTCCTTGCTATTGTTTTAGTATTTGCATAGTGCCTAAGGCACTTGACTGCTAACCAGAAGGCTGGTGGTTCAAACCCACCAGCCGCTCCTTGGAAGGAAGGTTGGGCATTCCTACTTCCGTAGTGATACTGCCTTGGAAACCCAAGGAGGGGTCGCTATGAGTCGGGGCCGACTCGACGGCAAATAACAACAACAACAACAAATATTTGTGCTGGTCCTCTTCTTTATTTTGATGTTAAGATTTATCATTTTTCTTTGAGGTTACCCTGTGATTTATCATTTTCTTCCCAAGTTTAGAACAGTTTGTCCTATCTTGTAGTTGTCTTGATTTCTCTACCACTTAGAAGTTCTATAACAACACAGTTTTTACCCTCTATTTGGTTTGTAGTTGTCAGTTGATGTCTCTAGTTTCCTGTTTACAATCTTGTAGGCTTTTTTACTTTGGATACTTCCATTACTGGTCAGTTTTTGGATTATGTCATCATGTGTGCTAATGGTCAGTTGTTTGCTGTTGTTGGTTCTCTGTCCAAAGGACTCCTTTTAGCATCTCTTATAAGGTTGGCCTGGTTTTAACAAATTCCCTTAATTTCTGCTTATCTGGAAATGTCCTAATTTCACCATCATATTTGAGGGACAACTTTGCTGGGTACATAATTCTTGGCTGGAAAATTTTCTCTTTCAGGGTTTTGTATATACCATCCCATTGGCTTCTTGCCTGCATGGTTTTTCCAAGAACTCCAAGCTTAGTCTTATTGGTTTCCCTTTGTAGGTAACTTTTTGTTTTTCCCATACTGCTTTCAGGATTCTTTCTTTGTCTTTGGCTTTGGTGAGTTCGATGATGATATGTCTTAGTGATTTTCTTGTGGGGTCTATCCTGTTTCGGATTCATTGGTCTTCTTGAATGGATATATTCTCATCCTTCATCATACCAGGAAAATTCTTTTCCAACGAATCTTTAACAGTTTTCTCTGTGATTTTATTTGTCTCTTCCTGTTCTGGAATTCTGATGACATGTAGGTTATTCCTTTTGATGGTATCACACATGAACCTTAGGCTTTCTTCATTTTATTTTGATCTTTTTTCTGATTGATTTCTTTCAAAAGAAGTATTGGGGTATTTGCCTTCAATCTCACTAATTCTGTCTTCCATTGATTCAATTCTACTCCTTTTCCCATTCAAGGTCTTATTTTCCTCTGAAAATTTAGTATTAATCTTCTGGATTTCTATGGGTAGATTTTGTATCATTTCTAATTTTTCATTTATTTTGTCATTTTGTTCTTGTATTGTCTTTTGAAATTGTTGTAGGGTTTTCTCTGTCTTTTCCTCAATTTTATCAGTGTTTTCCTTGATCTGTCTCTTAATTCATTGAAGATATCGAAATATAATTCTTCTGAATTCCTTAATAGGAGTTCCAATGCTCCATCTTCCTCAGGGATGTGTTTTGTGTCTGTATCCTGGTCCCTTGTTTCTCCTGCTTTATCTTGCTTCTTTGTGTGGTCTGTGATGCTCTGTTGTCTCCGAGGCATTGTGACGTTTTTGTGTTTATATTTAATTGGTGCTTGGATGTTGGAGTGACTTGCCCATGATTATTGTTTTATTTGTTTTGTTTGTATGTTATCTACATAAGCAGGGTACTGTGCTGTGCTTCTCTGTTCACTAGTTGGCAGCACTTATACACTCACTACCTGTCTCCTTTCCCATTGTCAGCCTCCTGTATGTCCCTGCTGTCCTTGGCAAATGGAGTCTTTTCTTAGGTCCCTGGAATCCGAATGAGCATGCTGTCACTTTAAACTCCAAAATAGCTGCCATTTGTAAAGATTCAAAATGGCTGTGTCCTCAGTCACTTTAAATATCCAAAATGGCTGCCACTTGTAAACAATCAAAATGGCTGCACCGTCCAGACAGTAGAAAGTCCACAGCTCAGCTTGTCTCCTTCCTTGCTGTTTCCCTTCCTAATCATAGGCCACCAGCACAGTCGTCCCTGTAGCCCTTGGTGACCACAGCTGATCTTTAGGTCAATTCTCAAGTCCCAACACCACTTGGAAATATTTAGGCTCTTGGTCCCATCAGAGTAGCTGACAGTCCACTGCTCCAGCCATCTCTGTACTCAACTGTTTTCATTCAGGTTTTTCCACTGGTTGGTGCCTAATCCACTTCTGTATACTCCATTTCAAAGCTCAGGGCTCCAGCATTATCTTCTGTATCTCTGTCAAATGATTTCTCTTTTCTTTGTTGAAGAGGGTCTGTGTTGCTTGTCTGCCTATTCCTCCATCTCACTGGAAGCCCTAGGTTAGAGTCTTAGAGATGAATTCTCTTGGTACCCTTGATACCATCAAGTTCCAATTTATGGGGAAAATAGGTCCTTGTTAAATTTGGGGCAAAGGCCTCATTCCCACCTTGTGATGACCCACCATTTTGTCTTTGCTTTGCTCTAAAGCCAACAGCTTGTAATTGTGCCCAGTCTACACATGGTCCCTCATGCTGTTGTCATCATCATTGTTAGGTACTGCTGAGTCAGCTCTGAGTCGTGGGGACCTTGCACATGATGAAATGAAGTGGTGTTGTGTCCTGCGCCATCTTCACAACCATTGCCTTGGTTGAGTCTTACTTGGTCCCACCCCATTCACAACCATTGTCCTGTTTGAGTCCGTTGCTGGGTCCCACCCCATTCACGACCGTTGGCCCTGTTTGAGTCCATTGCTGGGACCCACCCCATCTTCACTACCGTTGTCCTGTTTGAGTCTGTTGCTGGGTCCCACTCCATCTTCACGACTGTTGCCTTGTTTGAGTCTTACTGGGTCCCACCCCATTCATGACCGTTGCCCTGTTTGAGTCCATTGCTGGGACCCACCCCATCTTCACGACCCGTTGTCCTGTTTGAGTCCGTTGTGGGTCCCACTGCATCTTCACGACCGTTGCCCTGTTTGAGTCTGTTGCTGGGTCCTGCGCCGTCTCCTTGATGGTCAGTGTGCTGCAGTGCGTTGTCAGTCCACCTGACTGAGGGTGTCCAGCATTTTCACTCACCCTCTGCTTTACCAAATGTGGTGTCCATTCCACATTTCCTTACGTTTTACCATTTCCGATTCTGCTCCTGTTAGAGTCCTCATGTGCACAGCATGTCTCCTAGACTGTAGCTCTCCAGGGGCTAGGAAGAGAGTCATATCTGTCCCTTTCCCATGCTGTGCACACAGCAGGGGCTCAGTATATGCTTGCTGTGTGATTGAGGTGTGGAGAAAAAGTACAACTATGCAGAACCCAGGGCTTGTGTCTGCTTACAGTGGCTTCCAGCATAGTTGAAGGTAAGCCAGGTACAGGGTTGGAGGGGCACTATTGGGCCAGCTCCCTGGGCAGCACGATGAGGGTCTCTGTGCAGGAAGGCACTCTCTCAACCTCGTGCCTGTGAACCTCACCCCCTGCTTCTCGGTCCTGTTGCTTTAATGTGGGGGGCTTTCTGGCTTAGGGGATTTCCTGCCACATTGAGAAATGCTTTGTGAGTGTTGCTAGCTGCCCTGGAGCTGGCTTGGCTTTATGAGTGGCAGAGGGAGCCTTGCCCATCCTGTGCCTTCTCCATGTCACCAGGTTTGTGTCCATGTATGTTGTAAATGCTGACACTTCACAGTGCCTTTGGTATCTGAGCGTCCTCACTAAAGCCACAAAGGATCAAGCTGCGGGGCTGTTACAGAGAGGAACTCAGGGAGCATCAGGGATGGCACCTGTTCTGATTCCCTAGTGCCGCTCTGACAAGAATATACCACAAACGGGATGGCCTTCACAAACAGGAGTTTATTCTTACAATTTGGAGGCTTTAGTCCAACTTCAAAGTGCCAGGTTCTAGGGGCTGGGTGAAAGCCCCTCGACCTTGGGGTCTAACTCTGCCTCTGGCTTCCAGCCCACTGGAGGTAGAGGCATTTCTTCACTCAGACAGCTGCTGTTTGCTGAGGCTGAGAAGCCCCAAGGTTGACAAGTCAAAAGGCACAGTCCCAATGTTACCAAATCACACGGCAGGCCATTAACTTAAGTCCACTGTAAGTCCCAAGGTCGGCAGAGCATAGCAGGCTGCTGAGCAACGACATGGCTACATACAGGGTCCAAGCGTGCCATAGGCTAGAGACCATTCCCAAGGCTTCTCAATAAATGCAGGAAGCAGACCACATACCCAAAGGCAGCTACCCAGCTGCTTGTGGTAGATCCCACCATGGAGTTGATTGCCATTCTCCTCACGGAGATTAACTACCACCAGCTGCCCAGCCACTCAACCAGGCCCAGCCAAGTTGACACACATACTGAACTACCACAGCACCTGAGGAAGGGAGGCCTCTGTGAAGCCAGAACCTTCCAGAATGAATCCCGATGCCACTCTTTCTTGGGGCAGCCAAGCCACGGACTCATTCCTGGACACTCAGGTGCAGTCCCTCCTGATGCCATTTGGTCTGTTCCCTGCCTTTAGTTATCTGCTCTGCAAGCATGACCTCTGAGCGCTGAAACAACCTGGGAGAAAGGTATACTTGAGGTTAGAAAGTTTAGATTAAGTAGTCACTATCACTAAGCTAAGGCAACAGAAAGACAAGGATTTGCACCCACAGCCTGTGTGTCCCCCTGTATCCTGTTTGCTGGCTGTTTCAGTAGCCGATTGACTGAGCTCCTGGCCGTAGGTAGTAAAGAAGCCCACAGTCTCCCTGCTGTTCCATGGCACCTGGATGTATGTTTGCTAGCTGGCAGTTCTGTGTTTGTGCTGAAGGAAAGTGGAATGAATCCATGACACATAAATGCAGCCTCCTCTGTTTGCTGATTTCATCAGTTGACTCGTGTAGGGCCCCAGCCGGGCTGCCCCTCTTCTGTGCAGGTAGCACTTGCTAGCCTGAGTCATATCAATCTGCTCACACTAACAAGGGTTCATCACCTGGGTAAGGGACACTGGCATGGGGATTACACCTTGCCCAGACAGCTGGAAGGTGGCCGCTCGTAAGTCTCACGGTGTTGGTTCTCTCTGTCTCCCTGGCAGATGCGTGCCCAATCACTGTGAGCATGGCGGCAGGTGCTCGCAGACCTGGGACAGCTTCAAGTGCACGTGTGACGAGACCGGATACAGCGGGGCCACCTGCCACAACCGTGAGTGCCAGTCCGTCTCAGTTCCCCTTTGTCATTGCATGAGGTCCAGGGTCTGGCTGCTCTATGGGGCTGACAGCCTAGAATATGCATGCGGCAAATCACGGGTGGTAGAACCCGTCCTTCCTTATGGTTCCACCCCATGTTAGGGCTCAAGTTGTGGAAATGGGGTCTCTGCCATCTGACCTAGAGAGAATGACCAGCATCCCAGGCTTCCGTAAACAAGAGCTTGAGATCAGAAAGTTGATGTAGGATCTGCCTTGGTGCGTCCAAGTTATGTCTATCTAGACCGAGTGTGTGGAAAGTTCTGTTCATGTGATGCCTCTAGTGGGACCTGCATCTGTCAGTTCATCAGAGAGGGACACAAGAGGGGCAAGGACAGTGGGTGTCTGCAGGGTGGGTGTCTCAGAGGGACACGGTGAGGGGGACGGGGGGTTTCTGCAGGCTGGGTGTCTCAGAGAGGGACACAGTGAGGGGGGATGGTGGCTGTCTGCAGGGTGGGTGTCTCAGAGAGGGACACAGTGAGGGGGGATGGTGGCTCTCTGCAGGGTAGGTGTCTTAGAGAGGGACACGGTGAGGGGGGATTGGTGGTATCTGCAGGGTGGGTGTCTCAGAGGGACACAGTGAGGGAGCAGTGGCTGTCTGGACAGCAGTGGTCTCATGCTCTACACAACAGTTTGGTTACATGAGTCAAAAAATGGTACAAAGTCAAGTGACTTGGTATATCTAAATAAAAACATAAAAAGGTAGACATTGCAAAATATTGAAAATAAAAAGTCATGCAAAGATGATTAGTAAAATTGACATATGCCTTGTTTTATGTAATAGTGTTATCCTGAAAAGTTAAGTAAATTTTAATTTTTTGTTCTTCAAAGAATAGTCTATAAGATGAGTTCCAGTCCTCCAATTGTAATGTGAATTTTCCAATAATGCTTTGCTGTTTACAAAACACTTTTGTAAACAGATCTTGCATGTCAGCTCTAGTTGAGAGGAGAGGGTTGTGTGTGTGTATGTGTGTTTGTGTGTGTGTGCATGTGTGTACATGCACATGAATGACGGAGGGAAGGGGGTGGTAATCTTCTCCTGACACCCTGAAATGATAGGAGTGTAGTATCTGAACCCTCCCTTCATAGACCACTTTCTCTTCACTTCACTTTGAGCAGTGACAACAGGCACAGTGTGCCCCGAGTAGAGGCTTGGGGTGAGGGGCAGAACAGTTCCTGAAACGGCCCCCATCATTGTGTGCAGTAACACACTGTAAGAAGTGGAGTCCAGGGTGGATTGCAAGGCCACAACTAATGCTTTGTTGGTGTGTGATCCTCCAGCACTCACAGTCATGGCTCTAAGTGACACACTTGAAACTCTCTAAAGCTGCCCCTCATCTCAGGTTTGTAACTGAGTTTTCTTAGTAGTCAGCTAGGTCCTCTCTTGAACCTCGCCTATTCTTACCTCAAATGACAGACCCTTATGTGCAGCTGCAAGAAGTGTCCCCAGGACACCCCAGAAGATATGAAAACCTTGGAACTGTAAAGGCCACAAGTGGGCAAAGAAAGTCGTTAATATGTGACAGAGAAAGGTGGTGTTTTGAGGTAGCAATGCAGTGATTAAGTCCCGCATCTTCATGCTGTGAAGTGGTAAATATTTTCCCAGACATCTGTTCTAAAGACATCTTACCTTGCCCAGGTATGTAGACAGTGGGTGTCTCTAGAGCTGAGAGAAGGGACATAGACTAGAGGGTCAACCAGGTGTCTTCCGATTTCAAAATTATGTGGTTCCTGAGCTCTGAAGCACCAAGAAGGTCCTGATGCAGCCACACAAATGTAGAAGGGCATTCTCATCACGGGGCAGCATCCCAGAGAAGGGGAGACTTCAGAGGACACTATGACATGGGCTGTGGCCTGGAACTCTGAGCCCATACATTTGTGAACTATAAATGGCGGTGCATCCTGTTATGGACACGTGAAGGGCACAGTGGGTTTGCAATAGCCCATACACTGTGGCTGATGACCCATTACACCCACAAACCAAACCAAAAACCAAACCCACTGCCATCAAGTCAGTTCCAACTCATGGCGACTCCCGCTGGATTTCCAGGGTATGAATCTTTATGGGATTAGATTGCCCCATCTTCCTTCCATGGACCAGCTGGTGGATTTGAACCACTAACATTTTGGCTAGCAGTCACATGCCTTAGGCACTATGCCACCAAAGCTCACTTATTATACCCATAAACACTTTAATTTGAAACATGATTTTATAAAAGAAATTACTCCTACCTGCTTGTAGTCACATTTCCCTAGGGCCAGTGGGTTCCACATTGAGATGTAGTAGAAGGAAGACCTTCTGCATCTCCATCCTCTTGGAAGTCTCTGAGGGCTGCAGGGGTAAGCGTGCTCAGCGGCTGACTGAGCAGTTGCAGCTGTGAGTCCACCCAGGGGTGCTTGGAAGGAAGGCTGCTGATGCACTTCTGGAAGGTGAGCCTTGGAGAACCCAGCGGGGCCCAGCTCTGCTCTGATGTGTGGGGTGCCAGGAGTTGGAACTGATTCAGTGGCCACTGGGCCCACTTGGAAAGACCCCACACATGAGCTCCAAGGACCACAACTTGGAATTTTAGTGTGACTGTAAAAATGGCAGCTACCAACCAGTGCTGGCCTAACAGAGTAGACCAGCCTCCGCTGTGAAAGTGAACAGACACAGTCCTGGGGGGTGCCCATGGAGCTTTACAGGGTCCCTCCACTGTGAAGGTGGGCAGACACGGTCCTGGTGGAGTGCTACGGGGCCTTGCAGGGGAACCAGCCTCCACTGTGAAGGTGAGCAGACATGCTCCTGGTGGGGTGCCCATGGGGCCTTACAGGATAGCCCCCCTCCACTGTGAAGGTGGGCAGACACGGTCCTGCTGGGTACCTGCCCATCTACCACTTGGCTTCTTCCTCATCAACCCCAGTGGTCTCCTTTCAGTTTTTGCAGGACACCTTTCATCCTTGCACCCTCCTGCCTCACCAGCCCCTTGGGGACTGGGCCCTCTCCACACAGCTGTCCACTGGTAATTGTTCTTCAGGGCCGTGCTTTGCTGCCCCTCTGAGGGGGACCTTCCCGGTCCCTAGGACTGGAACACATCCCCTTATTTTAGGTTTTCTTCTTAGATATCCATCTCCTCTTAGCATATTCACTTCTATTTTTCAGAGTTCTTTCAGACTGACTCCTTCATGGCACTCCAACCCCAGACAGGGACAGTGCCAGCCTTGGTCCTCACATGTCCCCAGGCTCTGCCCACCCTCTGGACAGAGACAGTGCTAGCCTCAGTCCCCACTTGTCCCCGGAGTCTGCCCACCCTCTGTCTGGTGACAATGCCAGCTCTGCCCCCTGTTGTCCCTGGGGACCACCCAGCACTCAACATACGCTCAGTGGCTAAATGCAATCAAAGACTGAGTGAAGTACATACAGAGGACATTCAGAGTGAACTTCTGAAAAACCAAAGTCCTTTATGCTGACTTTTGAGAGTGAAACTGTGAAAAGAGAAGGGGGCTGAAGGGGAGGGAGGAGGAATAGACAGAGAATAGAAGTGGCTGAGAGAGACAGCATGGCAATGACAGGTAGGGCAGCAGTCACAGGGGGGCACTGGGCGGGGGCCAGCAAACCTGTACACCCAGCGTGCCTCTGGGGGAAGCCACGTGCCGGACGTTGTCAGCTGGTGATGGGGGTGTGCGGGAGTGGCCAGTAGCCGAGGCCACACAAGTCATGCTGAGGGAGGCGCGCTTAGATGGGGCGCAGTCAGCTGCAGCCCGGCCGGCGGGAGTGGCGGGTGTAGGACAGAGCTGTGGCGCAACATTGACGAGCATGGGGTGTTGTCTTGGGCAAGCTTGGGTCCATCCTGTCACATGTTCCATGCACCCCTGCTTCAGGAAAATGCTGTGGGGATGTGAGCTCAGGGTTCTTGTCAGACACTGTGATGTCAAAGCCTCAGGGTCCCAGGTTCTATGGCCACCTTGTCCTCCCGTCTGAGCTTCACAGTTGTAGGACAAGCTCTCCCCTACGCTGTCCACCCTCTATTTCCTCAGACCCTCTTGCACATCCGTGTGGCTCCATCCAGAACTGTGGAGGTGAGGTCCATTCTCGGGTGCAGCCATAGGCCCCAGCACTGGCACAAGACTGGAAGGTCAGTCCTCCTCCTGACACACACCCCACTTTTTTTTCCCTCTTTGTGACATCCTTGCATTGTGTTCTTGGGCAAGTCACTTAACCTCTCTTAGCTTACATGTACTCTAGAACAGTCAGCAAGGTTTTCTCTATTAAAACCAAAAAAAACCCAAGCCTACTGCCATTGAGTCAATTCTGACTCACAGCAATGCCCACTGGGTTTCCAAGGTGGTAAATCTTTATGGAAGTCAACTGCCTCCTCATCCTTCCAGGGAGCAGCTGGTGGGTTTGAACCACCAACCTTCTGGTTAGCAGTCAAATGCCTTAGGCAATGTGCCACCACAGCTCTGTGTTGTCTATTAAAGTATTTTGTAAATCTGAAATAATAAAATCCTTTATTTTTCTAACTTTTTTGACACTAAGTTTCAAAAAGAAGCCAACCTAGTCATTGTCTGATGATAGGTCATGTGAGGGCCCGGAGCGCTGACTACAGCCTAGGTTCAGCACGTGGACCCTGTTTTCACACCTGTGCCCCGTAGGGAAGACACCAGCGGAGGCTCCGTATTTACACCAGCGCTTGCTGGAGAAGGAAAAGGCTTCCTTAGGCCCTGCGATGGCTGGCCTGGCTCACGGCGACCACGTGGCACCGTCTGCCAGCACTGCTGTGCTCCAGGCCATTGCAGCCCCTGTGCCAGTCCATCTTGTTGAAAGTCTTCCTCCTTTTCACTGACCCTCTACTTTACCTTCTCCAGTGCTGGTCCCTCCTGACAACATGTCTGGAGTCTGAGAGGTGAAGTCTTACCATCCTTGGTTCTAAGGAGCCTTCCAGCTGTCCTTCCTCTGAGGCAGAGTTGTTTATTCTACGATCCACTGTGCATTCAGTATGTGGCCTTTGCCAGCGCCACAAATCAGAGATCAGTTCTCACATGCATATGCAGGGCATTGCTCTGGGCTAAATACAAACCAGTGACTAGTGCACTTAACTATCAACCTATGAACGCAAAGGGTGGAAGTTTGAGTCTGTCCACAGGGCCTCAGAAGGAAGCCCTGGTGACCTGCGTCCTAAACCGTCAGCCTTTGGGCGTCCTGTGCAGTACAGGTCCGCTCTGACGCACGTGAGGCACCGAGAGACTGGCCTGAGTTGGCTATTATTTTGGTTGCTTGGCTGTGTGTACTTTCTAGATGGGAACCTAAGTGTCTCACCTCAGCCGGAACAACTGGGGAGAGAGGGAAATAGTCGGGGTGTCATTTTCCGAAACCCCGCCTGTTGCCAAGAGAAGAGTAATCGCAGCAGCAAGTTGAACGCCTTCCCACCGGGCATCTACAGGTGAGGATGCCGGACAGGAGTGGGAGGCGCCCCTGTGCACGTGCAGGAGGGGGCTTGGAGGCCACTGTCTCAGCCTCAGCTGCATGAATCTCGCTGGATTGGAACAGTGCAGGGCACTCGGAGACTGCGGCCCTGGGCCCTTCACTTCTCTGGGCAGCCAAATTTTGGCTGAAGCCGTCCTTTCGTGCCTGGCTTTGGAGTGATGCTGGTGATGAACCACAGAAAGAAGGGATTTAATTTCAGCTTGACAAAGACTCTTCCTGAAGCTCCAAAAGTATGACTTTCTCTGAATGAAGAGATGCTGCACAAAGTCGTTGCAGATGCGTCTTACACAGCCTGTGTAGACATGGGCTGAGACCTGTGGACTTCCCGGAGGCAGGGCTGCCCACTGTGTCTGTGGGGAGCTGGCAGGATGCATGACACTCCTTGTGGTTTGAACCTTTGCCCTGTCTTCTCCACTGTGAGAGGGAAGGGAGGAGGACAGAGGCCGCAGCGCTGCCCGCTTGCCATGTGGGTTATGGGAGGAGGCTGCTGTCATCACAAGATGAGGAAGGAAACTTCAGAGAGCTTGTTCTGCTCCAGAAACGAGGAAGGAGAAGTGGAGTTGGAGGCAGCCCGTGTCTGCCCTCTGATTCTGTTGGTCTGCTGCCCAGCCAAACTACTGCTTGGTGTCACACGTCGTCAGTGCTGCCTGCTGCAAGTGCTTAGCCTAAGAACTTGGGCTTGATCTGTGAGTCGCGGACACTCTCCATTCATTCGCCCGCGGGTTTTCTGGGCTGTGGTCTTTAGGAGCAGCCCTGCGTCTTCCTCCCTTGGAGCCACTGGGTGGGTCAGCAGCCGAGTGCTCAGCCGTTTCATCACCGGAGCTCCAAGGTCACTCTGGATACAGAAATACAAACAAGAGTTCTTTTCGAGGCGTAGACAAAGTAGGAGGAAAGGAAACAGGTCAACAGTCTGCATGCGTTCACCCAACAGTAGAAGGCATTGTATACACGTCAGCCTGGCAGAAGGACACTGTGTGCAATGTGAGAGAGAGGCATAGGGGTGGAGATGGTGGGCAGGATTCAGGGAGGAATGGCCACTAAGCAAAGGTCCTGGTGTGGGGGGCCGTTAGGTGTGGCTCACAGAGCAGCGCGCATGAGTGGGACAGCCCCTGAGCTAAGATCCTAGTGTGGGTGGCTGGTAAGTATGGCTCACAGAGCAGCACGCATCGGGGGGGCGGCAGAAGCAAATTCCAGGAGGTGCGATGAGCACGATGATGTGGAACTCAGCCTACAGGAGACCCCCTTGGAGTCTCAGGCCCTTAGCTGGGTGTCCCAGGTCCTTGGGGTCCTCCTCTGGGTGCTGTGCTGGGTGTCTCCTCCCTGCTCGTGACAGCTGATGGTTTCATATTCAGGAATAAGCCCCTGTACTTGGAGATCAGCCACACTGGGAGACTTATACCATGGAACTTGGCAAACACCACAAACCAGGACTTCTTGTTGTTTCCTGGTGGAGCTGATTGCCTGCTGCCGTCATTCCCCAGGGCTGCCAGGACACAGACGCCCCAGTGGGCAGCTGTAAAGAGCACGGGTTTATTTCCTTACAGTTCAGGAGGCTAGAAGTCTGAATTCTGGGTGTAGCTCTAGGGGCAGGCCCTTCCTTGTCTGTTTCAACTGGCAGTAGCTGCCCCTGGGGTCGCTGGCATCCCAGGGCCTCAAGTGCACCATCTCTGCAGCTCTCCTCCTCTTCTCTATGTGTCTCTGTGGTTCTGCTCTTTTTATGGATCAGAAGACAGTAGAGTTTGGAACCACCTGCCCTGATAAGACCTCATTCACATAACAGCTGACAACCCTGTTTTCAAACTGGGTTTGTAGTGCTGGGATTAGGACGTCCACATGTAACTGGGTGCCCAAGTCAGTCCCAGCCACTCGTGTAACCCCTACATCGAGTTGTTTCCAGTGACACAAGGGTCCAGCTCTGGCACTGCTGTGGACGGCACTCTGGTACACAGAGCACACAGTGCGGTCAGTTTACAGCACAGGCCTACTCACAATCGGTAAGCCTGATGTGAGGGCGGAGGGGGGCAGTAGGAAAGAGGAGGGAAAGCCGAAACCAAGGGTCCACAGGAGGGGGCCACAGCTTCATTTGAGTCACACAGAAGGTCCCTTAGCCTAGTCTTGAGGGTTGTGGCTCATCCAGAGTTTATCAGTCAAAAATGAGGTAAGGGTCCCCGTTCATCCTTCATCAGCTGGCGCCATGTTGACCTGGTGGGTCAGGTCTGAGGGGAGCTTAAGTTGTTTACAATAGAGAATAGGGGCACCATGGGTACCCGGGGACCCTTTTTATCATAAGTGTTTTCTTAAGTCAGTGACCTTTGACTGTGGACACATAATACTTGTGTTTATTCCATCTTGTGATCATGCCTTCTTAAACTATATTACATTAGCCCGATGAGTCACGTAGCTTCTTACTGCCTTTGCCACTTGATAACTCCAAATTGGCAGACCCCCTTTTAGGCCTACACAAAGGCATGTGTGAAGTGTCTAGCACGGTGTCTACAGCATGGGTCATTCCCCCCACATGGCCACGGTGAGGAGGTTGGCGAGAAGACCAGGATGCAGAGCTGAGAACGTGGGCTGAACCAGCTATCCTCCCATACGACTAGGTATGATTCCCTGTCCTCCATTTCTACCATGATATGGCTTTTCTTATTGCCCTTTAGAAGAAAGAGTTGAGTTCACAGTGTTAATCCAGAAATGACCTTTAATTCTGCCCTTGTATGTGACTGGCTCATGGTTACATCCAAAGTAAGGCTGCTAAACAGTGTTCTGAAGCATCTAAAGAGGACCGTGTGGCTTTTTTGATGCCACTTCTGCAACTGTTAGCTTTTCTCATACTGAAAGCCACAGAAATGGTTTTGTTTTATTAAGGTTTGCCTCCATGTTTTAGCTTTGAGTGTCGAGTGTCATCTTAGGGAACAACTGATGGATAATTATCTCTGTTGAGAAACAAAACTGGTTGGAAGATTCCTGTGTGGCTGTAAGCTTAACCAAGCAGAAGGAAAAGCTGCCTCCCTTGAGGGTCTCTTCCAGCTGTGACCTGAATTGTTAAATTTATTCCTGAAAGTCAACACCTGCTTTGTTTGCCAAGTGCTCCCTACAAACACACACACACACACACACACACACACAAACACTGCTCAGTAAAGCATCCTGCGGTTTTTCACTCTGACTGAGGAGATCCTGCAGAATCGAGGATTGGCTTCTGGTTTTTTAGCAACAGCTCCCTCCACTCCTTTTATCCATCCCCTCCTGGAAAGAGGGCTCAGAGAAGCACAGACCAAGTGATGGAATCCAGACAGCAAGTACCCATCCACCTGAAGAATCCTCTTCTGGGCCATTGACAAAGGTGGATCACCCACCAAGAAGCACAGTTTCCCCATGGAAGAGCCATGGTGCCCCTCCTAAAGAAGGGGAGCTTAACTTTTGGGGTGTCCTCACAGCTGGTTCCTTCCCAGTTGTTAGTGAAATGTGTCATTTGGAGACCTTTTGTCCTAACCAGTGAAGTGTGCTCAATGGAGAGATGAGGCCATATTTTCAAGTAGAGCTGAGGTCTGGTCCTAGAAGCGCTGGTCCCATCCCAGGATTCTGTCCAAAGTTTTCATGGGACCTCTGCCTCAAAACATGGCTGCCTGACTCTTAGAAACCCCATCCTTCCCTCACAGGTACCACACCAAGTGTTAGTCCATGTGGCATCTTCAAAATTGCCGTCATCACTCACAAGCAGGTGTTGTGTCCTAACGAGGCCCCTTGCAATGATCCAAGCCAGCTTTGACATCAGCTGGGCACAGCTTGTCAAGGCATATGATCATCCCTCATGCTGCTGGGTGAGGCCAAGGGCCCACCGGTCACACAGGATGGATTTGGTGTGGAGAGAAGTTTCTCTCCATCCACAAGGCTGCCATAGAGCTCAGAGCACAGTGAAGCCTGGCTGAGTTTCTACCTCCAGCTGTCTGCTTCTGAGTCTCACCACTTAGAGACCATTGCAGCATCCAGTGGAAGACGTACCCAAACACACTAAATGCTAGCGTGTCAGGGTTCTTTATGCTGACATGGGTATAGACTTCCTAAATTAGTAAAGTGGGACTTTGGCAGGCCAGATTGATGATCCTGGAAGATCCTAAACTACTTAAAGCTTGGTGAAAGGCATAAACATTGTTGGTTCATTGTGCGTGAGGATTTTTTCTATCATCTGTCCATCCATCCATCTATCTATCTAGTTAGTTATCATTTATCTATCTATCTATCTATCTATCTATCTATCTATGTACCTACCTGCCATCTGCCTACTCTGTCTCCATATCCTATCAATCCTGTTTCTCTGGAGAACCCTGTGAAGGAACTTTTTCTTTTGTATAACCCTTGAGCTCAGGCTAACATAGCTCCGTGAGAGAGGAGAAGGAAGTAACCTGAACGTGCACAGGGAGAGATGGCAATAAGGATTTCCTGCCCTCTCGTGGAAGCGGCCCTGGGAAAGGAGAGTAGGAACAGCATGTGAACAAGACACCTGGAGGGAGGGAGCTGGGGTCTCAGCATGCAGGGCTGCCACCAGTCGAAGCGAGACCTGCACTCCTCTGAGCTCACAGCACCTGGTGAGCACCCAGCAAACAGAGGAAATCCATGCCACGTGCCAATGTGGCCGATCAGCAGCGCGGTCAGTCCCGAGAGAGCTGAAGTGGAGCGGGGCCGGGAGGGAGCAGAGTAACGAAGGCAACAGAAGTGCGGTGACTGAGCAATGGGCTCGGAGAAGCGTCCACCGCTGCACCTGCTGCTGCCAACATAGGGACCACAGCCACCAGATGACTTTCTCTTTGTGCCAACAAGGGTGCTTGAGAGAAACAGGACTGATAGAATAGAGAGGGAGGGAGGGAGGGAGGCAGGGAGGGATAGACAGGTAGGGAAGTAGATGTGTGCTTTGATGGGTGGGTGGATAGATGCATAGGTAGATGGATAGATAGGTAGGTAAATGAATGGATGGATACGTCATCTGTCAGTTTGTCGTGCTGTGGTGGCTTGTGTGTTGCTGTGAGGCTGTAGGCTATGTCACCAGTAATTCAAATACCAGTAGAGTCACCCATGGTGGACGTGTTTCAGTGGAGCTTCTAGACGAAGACAGACTCAGAAGAAGGAGGGGCCATCCACTTCTCAAAGAATTGGCCAGTGAAAACCTTATGTAGAGCAGTGAAACACTGTCTGATATATTACTGGAAAACTTTATGAATAACCTTGACACATTGTCTGGTTTAGTGCCAGAAGATGAGCTCCTCTGGTCAGAGGAAAAAAAACCCAAAACCAAACTCACTGCCGTCAAGACTCAAAATATGACTGGGGAAGAGCTGTGTCCTTGGAGTAGAGTCATCTTTAATGATGTGGATGGTGTAAAGCTTTAAGGACCTGCATTTGCTGATGTGGCACAACTCAAAATGATGAGAAAAAACTGCGAACAACCATTAGTAATGGAAATGTAGAATGTACAAAGTACAAATCTAGAAAAATTGTCATTTTTGACAACTTGTGTCTTTGGACACAAGAGCCAAACTATGACCTTGATTATAGCCCTCCTGAATTTAGAGACCATGTAGAGAAGATATTTGATGCATTGAACATCAATGGGAGAAAACCAGAGGAATTGTGAACATGTGAAGAGAGCAAAAGGTCATTAAAAAGACAGGAAAGGAAGAAAAGACCAAAATGGTTGTCAGAAGAGACTCTGAAACTTGCTCTTGAATGGAGAGTAGCAAAAGCAAATGGAAGAAATGATGAGACAAAAGAGTTGAGTAGAAGATTTCAAAGAGCAGCTTGAGAAGACAAAGTCAATTTTTATACTGAAATGTACAAAGGCCTGGAGTTAGAAAACCAAAAGAGAAGAACACACTTGGCATTTCTCAAGCTGAAAGAACTAAAGAAAAATTTCATGCCTCGAGTTGCAATATTGAAAGATTCTATGGGCACAATATTGAATGATGCAGGAAACATCAAAAAGATGGAAGGAATACACAGAATCACTGTGCCAAAAAGAACTGGTCAGTGTTCATCCATGTCAGGAGGTGGCATATGATCAAGAACCAATGGTATTGAAGGAAGAAGTTGAACCTGCACTGAAGGAATTGGCAAAGAACAAGTCTCCAGGAATTGATGGAATACCCATTGAGATGTTTCAACAAAAGGATGCAGCACTGCAGGCATTCACTCGTCTATGCCAAGAAATTTGGAAAACAGCTACCTGGCCAAATGACTGGAAGAGATCCATATTTGTACCCATCACCAAAGAAAGGTGATCTCACAGAATGTGGAAATTACCAAACAATATCATTAATATCATACACAAGTAAAATCTTACTGATGATAATTCAAAAACAGATGCAGCAGTATATTGACTGAAAGCTTCCAGAAATGCAAGCTGGATTCAGAAGAGGATGTGGAATGAGGGATATCATAGGTGATGTCAGATGGACCTTAGCTGAAAGCAAAGAATACCAGAAAGGTGTTTACTTGTGTTTTATTGACTTTGGAAAAGTATTTGACTGTGTGGATCATAACAAATTATGGATAACATTGAAAAGAATTGGAATTCCTGAACACTTAATTGCACTCATGAGAAGCCTGTACATAGACTAGGAGGCCGTCGTTCAAACAGAGCAAAGGGATACCTCATGGTTTAAAATCAGGAAGGGAGTGTGGCAGGGTTGTATCCTTTCACCATACTTATTCAATCTGGATGCTGAGCAAATAATCTGAGAAGCTGGACTATATGAAGAAGAGCATGGCATCAGAGTTGGAGGAAGACTCATTAACAACCTGTGATACACAGATGACACAACTTTGTTTGCTGAAAGTGAAGAAGACTTGGAGCACTTACTGATGAAGATTAAAGACTACAATCTGAAGTATGGATTTTACCTCAATATAAAGAAAACAAAAAGTCCTCACAACTGGACCAATAAGCAGCATCACAATAAATGGAGGAAAGATTGAAATTGTCAAAGATTTCCTATTACTTGATTCCACAGTCAACACCAATGGAAGTAGCAGTGAGGACAGCAGATGACGTATTGTGCTGGGCAACTCTATTACAAAAGACCTCTTTAAAATGCTGAAGAGCAAAAATGTCTCTTTGAAGACTAAGGTGCACCTAACCCAACCATGGTATTTTCAATTGCCTCATATGCGTGTAAAAGATGGACAATGAATAAATAAGGAAGACCAAAGAACAGTTGATGGTTTTGAGTTTTGGTGTTGGTAAAGAATACTGAAAGTACCATGGACTGCTAAAAGGACTAACAAATCTGTCCTGGAGGAAGTGCAGCTGTAATGCTCCTTGGAAGTGAGAATGGCCAGACTTCATCTCACCTACTTTGGTCATGTTGTCAGAAGGGACCATTCCTTGGAGAAAGATATTATGCTTAGTAAAGTGGAGGGTCAATGAAAGAGGGGAAGGCCCTCAATGAGATGGATTGATGTCGTGGATGCAATGATGGGCTCAGGTATAATGAAGATTGTGAGGCTGGCATAGGACCAGACAGTGTTTCATTCTGTTTGTACATAGGGTCACTATGAGTCAGAGCTGACTCAAAGGCACCTAACAACAAGATGGATACATTGATGGGTGGGTAGATAGGTAGATGGATATATAGGTGGGTAAGTGGATGGATGGATGAGTAGGTAGGTTGTAGTAGGGGTAGAGTCGATGGCAATAGGTTTTGGTGTGTTTTTTTGTAGGTAGGATGTGTGGGTGGATGGTTGAATGAATGGGTGGGTAGAGAGAATATATGGATAGACACGTGATAGAGACAGAGAACTAGAAGTAGATTTTAAGGAATAGATTTGCATGATTGTGGGGGCTTGCAAGTCCACAAACCTGAGAGCAGGCAACAGGCTGGAGGCTCTGGCAGGATTTCTGGGACAATATTGAGGCAGAATCTTTCTCCCATTAGAAACCTCAGTTTCTGCAGCATGATCTGGACTAGTGGTTAATGAATGACGAGGCACCCTCACCTCACCACGTTGACACATACAGTTAACCACATCGCCTAGTGGCATTGTGTTTTGGTTACCTAGTGCCTCTCTGACAGGAACATACCACAAATGGGATAGATTTTACAAACAAAGTTTATTCTATTACAGTTTTAGAGGCTTTAAGTCTGAGTTAAAAGTGCCAGGCTCTAGGGACTGGGTGAAAGCCCCTCAACCTCGAGCTTCAGCTCTGCCTCCTGATCCCAGCCCACTGGAGCTAGAGACTTTTGTTCACTCAGGCAGCTGCTGGCTGCTGAGGCTGACAAGCCCAAGGTTGACAAGTAAAAAGGCACAGTCGCAATATTACCAAATAACATGGCAGGCTGTTGATTCAAGACCATTGAAAGTCCCAAGGTCGGCAGAGCATGGCAGGCTGCTGAACAATGGCTTGGCTACATGCAGGGTTAAGCATGCCATAAGCTAGAGACTATTCCCAAAGCTGCTTCTTATATTTGGGAAGCAGACCACATCCCTAAAGCAGCTACTCAACTGCTTATGGTAGATCCCACCATGGAGTTGATTGCCAGTCTCATCATGGGGAATAACTACCACCAGCTTCCCAGCTACTCAACCAGGCCCAACCAAGTTGGCACACCATCTTAACTACCACACATTACCATAGCTCCAGCTGAATAGTGGTGGCTTTCTCTCAGCCTCATTTCTGGGGCTTACCTAGGTTTAGGGCCTGACAAATATTTTAGAAATAGAAATGAAAATATGAAATGATTCACGGGGCAGAAGTAATATGGTTGAGAAATGTATTGACAAGCATGGAAATTGTCAGCAATGAGGGAAGTTCACTGACAGGAAACATTTCCCATGTACCTTAAACATATGTGGTAAAAGATGGTAAGCATGGTCAAGACTAAAGACATATTAGTTTAAAACCCAGGTGATTCACTGACTATGTAGAAACCAAACAGAACAACACACAGTTCCCTCGAAAACTAGATTGGGATTTCCGTCGAAATTCAGAATGCTGCTTCTCTTCCTCCTTGCCTTCGCCAGAGCTTCCAGGCCCAAGGACATGAACGTGTGCCAGGCCCCAAGTCCTGCCCCATGTGATTGCTGGTCCAGCCAACAGGTTTACTCTGACACTTGACTAGCATCAATTTCACATGTGGGAATGAAAACAACAAATTTAACCTGCACAAACTGTAATTTTCTTGCTGGGATTATTTAGATTCCAGCAGTCTCTCTATTGATTAGTTTAAGAAAATGGTCTTTTCATTGTGCTGTATAATGAAGAAACCCAGTGGAAAGGCAAACTCGAGTCGTGGGGAGCTGTGTCCTTCTCCACTGCAATAAATCGAACTCTGACCCTTGGGAAGATGGGCTTATTGTTCCCAGAATGAAGCTAGGCTGTGTCTGTGGAGTTTGAGGGGGACTAGTTTAGCAGATACTTTGAAAGATGGACAGTGCAGTGGGGATGGGCTAGGCTGCACCTACTGAGGAGGCAGGTGTCCCAATGGGCGGTCCCTCCAGACCCCTTCCAGGAGGGCTGCGGCCACCCAGTCTCCTGAACTATGTTCAAGCAGTGCCACCCAAGGAAGGGAGATTTGGGACAGGGGAGGGAGGGGCGGAGGAGGGTTTGTGGGGCAGGTGGGGCGAGAGAGATGGGTGTTTTCAACTTTCACCCTGAGGCTGAACACATCAGAGATCCATGTGGGTGGCTGCTGACTGAGAGGCTTGAGGCTCATGTCCACCCAGAGGTGCCTGGGAAAGAAGGCCTGGTGATCGCCTTTTGGGAAACCAGCCACTGATGGAGGCACCTGGTTTTAAGAACATTACTGTTTCCCACTCTGTGCGCTCTGAAATGTGATCTCTCAGAGGGTTTTTCTTGAGTCCCACATGGCCTTGGAGATCTTGTCAGTGCTGTTTAGAAGCCTAGACATGTATCAACTAGTAAGTTTCCTTTATACTTTAGATTTGCATACATATACTTAGGGCCAAGAAACACTTTGAACGTGGAACCAAAAATAGCAGTTTTTCTCAGCAGAAGCAGAGAAACGTCACCAGAACATGGGGAACCCACACTCTGACTACTTGCTATGAGCTCCCAGCTCACAAACCACATGCTCAGTGCGCTCCTGACGTTATTAATGGCCCTGACATACAAACCCAGAGCACAAAAGAATTAAAACCCAAAGTTAATTTCAAGCTCCATTAGAAATTAAAGGTGTTAGGAAAGAAATCAATATTTGCCCAGTGCAAAATTACTAGATTCAAAGCAATTAATTCTATTCTTTGGTAACTTCTGAAAACTCTACAGGACCCATCCAGTCTAATGTGTTGCCATGCTCACACGTCGACACAGTGTGTGACTGAACGAATGAGAATGGCTCCAGGAGCAGCACGCACAAACCTAGTTTGTTACTTCACAACCACTCGGTCTAGTACACACGCTGAAAGGCGTGTCATGCTAAGAGCCGATTCCTCTGCAGAATCACCAACACTCACCTGTAACTCCACCTTTAAGAGGCACAAGCAATGCAGAAGACCAAAGAGATTTACTGAAATGCAGTAAACATACCCATGGCCTTCATTTTCCTTGCCCTTCTTCTAGCTCCTTTCACAGAGCGTCATAGATTAGCAAACCCGTGGCCTGACAGGCTAGACCCCACAGAGGGAAAGCGTTCTGTGGCCTGTAGAGCTGGTGGTCATACTTGACAATGGCGTCCCTTGGCATCTTGAGCATCATTGTGTCCTCTCCTTGTTCCACCCAGGACCTCCTGTGAAGGGCCCAGCCTCTGCACCCATCTAGAGCCATGCGGCCCCCTGACCCTCATGGCTCAGTGGTGCCCACATCCACCGTGCTCTGTCTCTGGGACGTTACTCATGTCCCACCTCCTTGCATGGCCACATCTCATCCTGACTCTTCTGCTCCAGCTCGGGGTACAATGGGGACCTTTCAACCCCCTTCCAGGCCTTAGTCTGTCCTCTCACAGCTGCTGGAGGGAAATATCAGAGGTGGGAATCTGATGCTGTCACATCCCTGGTCCAAGCCCCCCAACACATCCCCCCCATTGCCAACAACTTGAATCAGCTAAGCTCATAGGATGCCACAGGGCCCAGCTCCTGCCCCCCCGCCTCTGTCACCCACTGCATCCCCTGGGCCCCAGCATTCCCAGCATGTTCCAGTGTCCTGCCAGGCCTGTCCTCTCCCAGCTGGTTGACCGGACACAGTCTCCACTACCCAGCTGCAGTCTCCTCACTGCCAGGAACATGGTGTTGCCCCGTGTCTGGTTAGGCTGCACCCAGGGTCCCAGGGCAGCTGGACCCACCAGTGTAGGAACAGCCGTTCCAGTGTATGAGAAGTGTGCTTTCTGACCGTCATCCACAGTGTCCTGAGTGAGCGTGCCCCAGCGGCTCACCTCCCGCTCCTCAGGCTACTCGCTGGTCCCACTGACTCTGAATACAGCAGGCCTCCCTGCCCTCTGTCCCTTCTCGTCCCTCAAGGTGTAAGCTGCGGTGTGGCTGGCTCTGACTCACGGTGACCTTGGATATAACAGAATGCAACCGCGACTGGCCATGTCCCGTCCTCACGGTCCTGGCTTGGTGTGAGCCCACTGTTGTGGCTCCTCTGTGAGCCCATCGCACGGACGGTCTCCTCCTTGTCACCGACCCCCCGCAGTACCAACCATGATGTCCTTCCCCAGCGAGGGGGCTGCTGAGGGTCGGAGAGCTGAAGTCTGGCCACCCTCGCGCCTGTGGAGCGTCCCAGGGCCTCTCCTCCTGGACTGACGTGTGTGCTCTCTGTCGGTCATCCTCAGCTGTGTCCAGCGTGGCAGGCGCGCATTCGGAAGCCCAGCGGCAGTCACTTGCCCCAGCAGCCATCCTTTATTGGGTTTCTCTGTCATTGTAGAAGGAAAGACTGGGTTTCCGATGGAAACACCTCACCTCTCCTGCTCTCCTACCTGTGATAACACGAGGTTTCATGCTCTCATGGTGCCTGGAATGCTTATGGGTTTAACCATCTCATGGCTGGGAATGCTCCCAGGTCTAACCCTCTTGTGGCACCTGGAATGCTCCCAGGTTTTCTCTATAGAGTGTTTCATCCAGCACATGACTGCTGGGTCCTCTGGAAACAGACGGGAACACTCTGTTGGGCCATCTGTCACCTTTCAGTTTTGGGTTTTTTTTTTTTTTTGGTCTAAGTGAGTGATTCTTTTTATTATAGTGAAAATACACATAACGAGACATACATGATCTCACATGTATGATTTTTTTTTCACATGAATGATTCAGGACCTCTGACAGCCCTTCACACTGTGTACTCACTCACTGTCCTGCCCCTGGTCATTTCACCACCATTAGCATAAATCCAGGAAGCCCTGGTGGCACAGTGGATAAAACACTCAGCTGCTAATTGGAAGGGTGATGGTTCAATCCCACCAGCCACTCTGCAGGCAGTCTCCTGCTGTGAAGATTGTAGCTTTGGGAGCCCTCTGGGCACTTCTCCTCCGTCCTAAAGTGTCACTAGGAGCTTGAAGCGCTCGATGGCAATAGAACATAACATGGATGTCCCCTAAGCACAGATGCCCATTTCCCCTCCCTCCAGTCCCTGGTAACCACTAATGAGGTCTGGACTCTATGCATCCACTCCATACACCACTCACTCTATTCATGTAAGTGACATACTACGGGATGTGTCGTGTTCACAGGCACTGGGGTTAGGAAGGCAACATGTCCTTGTAGGGAAGCCGTTCAGCTCACAGCAGGCCCCTTGGGCTCCTCCTGCCCCTGTCATGGGGACAGTAGGCCTGTGAGATGCAGGAGGGCTTCCATTCTAAGTCACTTCTCCAGGTTGGTTTGGTTGGGGTTAGTTTTAGTTTTTATACACTGAGCACATGTCTGTGAAAACTAGAAATGGTATCGGGATAAAAGTGTCCCCAAAACTAAATTCACAGCAGACCTCAGCACAGAACAAAAAAACAGTCTCCAAGGTTTGTTCCCAGAGTTTATAAATGATGCCCACACTTTTCCCAGGCACTACGATCATGGCCCTTTTTCTGAAAGCTGTGGTGAGTTTGCCTGCCTTTCTGTCTGCAGAAGTGGCTGTATTGCAGCATTAGGTTCCTGCTGTGACTTTAAATGTCCTAAGTCCCCAATCCTGTGACACGCCCTAGAAGGAGAGGTGATGCAGGCAGCATCCTTTCTCGTTGACCTGACAGGTGGTCACTGGCCGGTCAGGCGCCATGACAGTGCTTTCTGCTTTTCCCACCTCTCTGGCTGCATTCTTGTGTCAGCTTCGAAAGGTGGTGCGTTTAGCCGCCCCTTCTCCGCGCCCCGCGTGCTCTCTCCTGCCCTTCTCACCTTCTCAGCTGGTTAAGGGCCGCCCCACACCAGGCATCTGCAGACCACAGACTCCGCAATGTTTAACTCTGTGGTCTTCAACAAAGCGCTCTTTTCCTCAAGCGAGGCTTTTTCTAAGTGAATAAGCTAATTGTCCTTTACAGCACAAGTTTTGCGTTTTGTAATAAAACCAGGAAGTAATTTAGTGACTTTCCCATAGTAAAGTCATGAGTTTGAGCCAAGAGCTCCTTTCACGTGCTGCGTACTTGTTGTTGTTGTTGTTGTTGTGTGCCGTCGAGTCAGACCCGATTCATAGTGACCCCTCCTTGGGTTTCCGAGGCAGTATCACTACAGAAGTAGACTGCCCCATCTTCCTTCCGAGGCGTGGCTGGTGGGTACTTCTTGTTGTTGTTGTTGTTATGTGCCGTCGAGTCAGCCCTGACTCATAGCGACCTCTCCTTGGGTTTCCGAGGCAGTATCACTACGGAAGTAGGATTGCTCAACCTTCCTTCCGAGGGGTACTTCTTAGGTGTCCGTAATTGTTCCAAGCGAAGCCCAGTGGGGTTTGTTTTTAACTTTCATCAGCAAGACAGGGAGGAGGAGGCGGTAGAGACTGACCCAGAGCCCCCGTGTGCTTACGCAAGTACGTTTCAGCAGCAAGTATGCTCTCTGTGCACACAGAGGGATTTTTGCAAAGAAACCAGGATCCGAGGCAAGCCCGTGACTCAGCCCCGAACAGCTTTTCACTCTCGCGTGCCTGCCGTGCTGGGGCGCGGGTGCCACTTCAGGAACCACGAGTGTCTCTCCAGGTTTGGGCAGGGGGGCTGCAGGTGCAGACTTCCCCAGGCGTTGGCCTGCGTTGGTTTTCTGTTTCACCGTGCACGTTGGCATGTGTGATCACCTTGCCCGAAGCACCATGCTACACTGTGTCTCTGTGCAGCAGCCTTGCTAAGAGATATGCAAAGCCATACAGTTGAGCGGAAGAAAGCACGCGACCTGGACAAGGAAAAGCTAGAGGGGTGCGGCCTGCAGTGCACATGTCCGGCCACATGGAGGCGCCAGCACACACCAGCGACAGCAGCAGGAGTGCCACTGAGTCTGTCCTCAGGACTAGCAAACCTCCTGGTGTTCTGCATGAAGCTGGGGGCGACCGTTTTAGCAGCGCTTCCTGTGGCCGTGGGAGTGCAGGTCATTTGAATAGTCATTTCTTTATGCTTCGTCTGAGCTGTATTTAAATGGCCATGTATTAAAGAGACGTGACAGAGTTGCAGAGTGTGTGTGCACATCTCAATCTTGAATGCAGGAGCCCAGACCAGCAGCCTCACAGCAGTGTGTGTGCAGGGTCAGGCGGCCCTCACCAGAGCCTGAGGTGACGGCGTGGCCTGGTCGTGGAGCCAGACCGGAATCTGTAGGCCTGTCCACCGTCGGCCACATTCCAGTCCATGTTTCCTCCATCCCCAAATAGAAGCAGAGCCTGGGAGTGTCTTCATGGCTTAGCACAAGGACTTCCTGTGCGTTAACATAAGCACCAAGCCATCAGGCAAGGGGATGACTTTTATTCCCATTTGAAAAAGCACACATTGAACTTAACTCAAGATCTGTCCACACCTACTGGAGGCCGCTATTTCAAAACTCAGACATCCGGTACTTTGACCAGCTGTTTCACTTCTGGAAATGTGTGACAATTAGATACAGTCTGACACGTTTACAGAGGTGGGTGTTGGTGACGTTATGTAAACAAAGTTTGAATAAGAAAAACAGGGCCACATTTTAACACTCCTAGTGGGCAGGTTCTCTTTATGTTGAAGTATAATCTCTGCTGAAGGCTGTAGTCTTTGGCCTTCATCAATAGGTGCTTCAGGTCTTCTTCACTTTCAGCAAGCAGGTTGTATCATTTGCATATCACAGGTCATTAAGGGCCTTTCTCTAAGGCAATAGTCTTTTTTTTTTTTTTTTTTTT
>NW_006922143.1:1099855-1102186 GCF_000298275.1 Orycteropus afer afer | reverse complement strand
TCAAGTGCCTTAGGCACTACGCTACCAGAGCTCCCAAAACTAACACATAGAGATAGAAAATCCAAACAGTCCCATAACAGGAAAAAAGGTTGAAGATGTCATCAAAAAACTCCCAACAGATGGAAAACTTAATCACCCACATTATGTGGAAATGAAAGAGACTCTGGATAAGTAAAGTACTAGTAGAAAAGAGCAAAGTAAGAGGTCTCACACTCTCCAATTTCAAAAACTACTGTTGAGACTTCCAGTAAGATGGCCGAATAGGTAAAGAAGCTATACACACCCTCTTCAACAAACAAAACAAACCAATTGACACAGATACAGATAATAATCCTGGAGCCCTGAGCTTTGAAAGGAAGGTTACACAAGAGGATTGAACTCCAGGTAACAGAAGAACCTGAATGAAAACAGTGAGTAAGGAGACAGAGCTGCAGACTGTCAGATATTCTGAAAGCTCAGAGAGTTTGAATATGTTTCCAAGTGGTGTTATGACCTGAGAGTTAATGTCAAAACCAGCTCTGCTTGCCAAGGACTGCATGGACACCTGCACTGGTGGCTGATGACTGAAACAAGAAACAGCAAAGGAGACAAACTAAGCTGTGCATTTTGGCTGTCTGGAGGGTGCAGCCAATTTGAATGTTTACATTTTTGGTTGTCCAGAAGGTGCAGTCATTTTGAATGTTTACAAAGAGCAGCCATATTGGATATTTAAAGGGCCAACATTCTCGTTCATATTCCAGAGACCTAAAATAGGCTCCACTTGCCAAGAACAGCACAGATATACTGGAGGCTGATGACTGGAAAGGTGGAAAGGTTCCAGCTTTGGGATTTTTTTTTTTTTTCCTCTCTCCCCTTTTCCTGGTTCCCACTTTCTGTTTTTCTCTCTTGTGGTTCTTCTGATCTCTTGTTTTTCTTTTCACATTTTTCCTGTGTTTTTTTTTTTTTCCCCCTCATTATTCTCTTATCCTAGCCCTTTACTCTTATACACCCCTCTCCAGATAGTGTTGTTTTTTCCTCTTTTTTTCTATTTATGTTTCTTTTGTCTGTTTACAGTATTTCTTTAAATATTTTGTCTCATTTACTACCTTTCCTCTCTTTTCTTTTTCTTTCTCTTTTTGCTGATTGTTCCTGAGCATGCAGTCCCCCCCCCTTTTTTTTTTTTCCAAATGACATTGAGTTTTGTTCCACGTTGTTCTCCCTCTCTATCCAGTATCTCCTACATAGATACTCCCCCAAATGGTTGACAGTAGTAGCCGGGAACCATATAGTTCTTCTGGTCTCATAGTCATATAGGCTGCAGATCGGATGGTGTACCAGCTGCTAGGACTAATTTATTTCCATGAATTTTTGGTTTTCTTCATTCTTCTTTGCTCTGGACAAGGAGAAACCCATCATTGCACCTAGATGGCAGCTTGCAAGCTTCTAAGATCCCAGTCACCACTCGCCACAGTAGGAGGTGGAACAATGTTTTGTTTAGTATGTTATGGCAATTGACCTTGATGTCCTCTGCGACTATGGTCCCAAGCCAACAGCTTCAACTACTTGGTACCTCTGGGTAGCTGGCTGTGACCAAGCAGTGACTACAACCTTGTCCCTTGTCAGCTCCACTATACACCTGGGAATTCAGATCATACACATAAAGTTATAGGACCATTGTCTGCCAACCCTAAACATGTTCTTGGGTACACTCCCCACTTCACAGACATACTTAATAGTTCAGCCTGTCCACCCATCTATCCACCCATATACCCATGTTTGCCTTCACTGACAACTCCCATACTATATGTGCAAAAGGGTTCATCTTTGTTGTCTTTACCTCCCATGTGCCTCTCTCTTTCTCTTCCTCAATGCCGCCATATTGGTCACTCACATTTGCTACATTGCCTTTCTCTTCATCCAAATCAATACTTATCTCTATCTATCTAACAGTGTTCCCTTCCCTCCCCTCCCACCCCTGGTAACCAACAAGGAAATTTCCTTCCATAGATAAATGTTCCTTTGACTTTTACAATAACGGACTAATACAATATGTGTCCTCTTGTGATTGACTTACTTCACTCAGCATAATGTCCTCCAAGTTCATCCGCATTATGCAGTGCTTTGCAGATTCTACATTATTCTTTAGCGTTGCATAGTATTCCATTGTGTGTATGTACCATAGTTTGGATATCCATTCCTCAGTTGATGGACACTTAGGTTGTTTCCATCTTTTAGCTATTGTAAATAGTGCTGAGATGAACATGGGTGTGCATATATCTGTTCTTGTCATTGCTTTCACTTCTTTAGGGTATATACCTAGTAATGGAATGGCTGGGTCAAATGGTATTTCTA
>NW_006922143.1:1095166-1096275 GCF_000298275.1 Orycteropus afer afer | reverse complement strand
ATGATCTGTGTTACGATGTGGAGTCTGTGCTGCCAAGATGGTGGCCCCTGTGTCACAGGGCAGACCTGCCCCATGGGGTTTTCTTGGCTGTAATCTGTATTGAAGCACATTACCAGGCCTTCCTTCCACAGCACTGGGTGGCTGGAACCTCCTGCCTTTAGTCGTTTAGCTCAAACCATTTGTTGTGCCACTTACCTCTCCATGAGTCAGAACTGACTCGATCTCAGTGGGTTGCTTCTTTTTTTGCTGCTGAGATGTTCAGAAGGTGTCCCGTGGATCATCACGGGCATTTACAAGGAGTCCTTAGCACTGCAGATGCAGCTCTGTGTGGGGAAGGGGAGGTCTACTGCTAATATAAGGCCCCTGCCAGGATAACGTTCACTTTGTCCACTGGTGCCGAAGAGGGTGAGGTTAGGAATGAGTTCTTACAAAACTCATGGGAATCAGTGTATCCAAGCAGCTGTTGGGCATGAAGTTCAAACAAGGAAAATGATCAATTCACTGGCATCAGAGAAATGATACCCTGTAGTATCCCTGTCCCCGGCCTGGCCCACAGCACAGACCGCATGTGTCCCTTGCTAGGGACCAGCTCCACCTCACAGCAACCCTGTGTACAGTGGAATGAAACATGGCCCAGTGCTGTGCCAGCCTTGCAATTCCTGCTATATATGAGCCCATCACTGCAGCCACTGTGTCAGTCCATCTTGCTGAGGGCCATCTGCCTTTTCATTGACCCTGCTCATTACCAACCATGATGTCCTTCTCCAGGGAATGGTCCCTTCTGACAACATGGCCAAAGTAGGTAAGACGAAGCCTGGCCTTGCTCACTTCCAAGGAGCATTCCGGCTGCACTTCCTCCAAGACAGATTTGTTAAGTCCAGTTCTTCTGGCAGTCCATGGTACTTTCAGCATTCTTCGCCAACTCCACAACTCAAAGGCATCAACTCTTAATTAGTCTTCCTTATTCATTGTCCAGCTCTCACATGCACATGAGGTGATTAAAAACACTGTGGCTTGTGTTAGGCGCACCTTAGTTTTCAAAAAGGTATCTTTGCTCTTCATCACTTGAGAGAGGTCTTTTGCAGCAGATTGGCCCAGTGCAATGCATT
>NW_006922143.1:1087287-1094886 GCF_000298275.1 Orycteropus afer afer | reverse complement strand
TCGGATTATTTGCTCAGCATACAGACTGAATAAGTATGGTGAAAGGATACAACCCTAACGTAGTCCCTTCCTGATTTTAAACCATGCAGTATCCCCTTGCTCTGTTCTAACAGCAGCCTCCTGGTCTATGTATGTACAAGTTCCTCATGAGCACAATCAAGAGTTTTGGAATTCCCATTTTTCTCAATGTTACCCATAATTTGTTATGATCCACACAGTTGGACACATTGCATAGTCAATAAAACACAAGTAAATATTTGTTCTGGTTACCTAGTGCCGCTCTGACAAGAAATATACCACAAATGGGATGGCCTTAATAAACAGGAGTTTATGCTTACAATTTGGAGGCTTTAAATCCGAGTTCAAACTGCCAGGTTCTAGGGGCTGAGTAAAAGCCTCTCAAACTCGGAGATCAGCTCTGCCTCCTGCTCCTAGCCCACTGGAGCTAGGGGCTTTTCTTCACTCAGACAGCTGCTGGCTGCTGAGGCTGAGAAACCCCAAGGTTGACAAGTAAAAAGGCACAGTCCCGATGTTACCATACAGCAGGCCATTGACTTAAGTCCATTGTAAGTTCCAAGGTCGGCAGAGCATAGCAAGCTGCTGAGCAATGACCTGGCTATGTGCAGGGTCCAACTGTGCCATAGGCTAGAGACCATTCTCAAAACTTCTCCTTATGTACAGGAAGCAGACCACATACCCAAAGGCAGCTACTCAGCTGCTCATAGTAGATTCCACCATGGCATTGATTACCAGTCTCATCATGGGGAATACTACATCCAGCTGCCCAGCCACTCAACCAGGCCCAGCCAAGTTGACACACAAATATAACCACCACAACATCTTTCTGGTATTCTTTGCTTTGAGCCAAGATCTATCTGGCATAAGCAATAATATCCTTCATTCCACGTCATCTTCTGAATCCATCTTGCATTTTTGGAAGTTCTCTGTCAATGTACCGCTGCAACTGCTTTTGAATTACCAGTAAGATTTTACTTGCATGTGGTATTAATATTGTTTGATAATTTCCACATTCTGTGCAACCACCTTTCTTTGAAATGGGTACAGACATGGATCTCTTACAGTCAGCTGGCCAGGTAGCTGTCTTCCAAATTTCTTGGTATAGACAACTGAGTGCCTCTAGTGGGGCATCCATTTGTTGAAATATCTCAATGGGTATTCCGTCAATTTCGGACCCTTTTTCTTTGCCAGTTCCTTCAGTGCAACTTTTACTTGTTCCTTCAATGCCTTTGGTTCTTGACCATATGCCACCTCCTGAAATGGATGAACATCGACCAATTCTTTTTGGTATAGTGACTCTGTGTATTCTTCCCATCTTCTTTTGATGCTTCCGGCATTATTCAGTATTTTGCCCATAGAACCTTTCAGCATTGCAACTCGAGGCATGAGATTTTTCTTCAGTTCTTTCAACTTGAGAAATGTCAGGCATGTTCTTCTCTTTTGGTTTTCTAGCTCCAGGTATTTGCACATTTCAACATAATAATTGATTTTGTCTTCTCAAGCTGTTCTTTGAAATCTTGTGTTCAGCTTGTTTATCTTGTCATTTCTTCCATTTGCTTTAGCTACTCTCCCTTCAAGGGCCAGTTTCAGAGTCTCTTCTGACATTCATTTTGGTCTTCCTTTCTTGTCTTTTTTAGGATCTTTTGCTTTCTTCATGGATGATTTTCTTGATTGTATCACACAATTCATTTGGTTTTTGGTCATTGCTGTTCAATGCGTCAAATCTGTTCTTTAGATGGTCTCTAAATTCAGGTAGGATATAATCAAGGTCATACTTTGGCTCTCATGGTGTTGTTTTAATTGTCTTCAGCTTCCACTTGAACTTGCATATGAGTAGTTGATGTTCTGTTCCAGTCAGCTCCTGGCCTTGTTTTTGCTAAAATATTGTGCTTCTCCATCGCCTCTTTCCACTGATGTAGTTGATCTGATTTCTGTGTATTCCACCTAGTGAAGTGCATGTGTGTAGCCACCATTTATGTAGTTGAAAAAAAGGTATTTGCGATGAATAAGTCATGGGTCTTGTAAAATTCTATCATGCGATCTCTAGCATCATTTCTATCACCAAAGCCATATTTCCAGTATAATGACTACTGGTGATTCTTCTTTGTTTCCACCTTTTGCATTCCAATCACCAGTAACAATCAACACATCTTGATTGCATGTTTGGTCAATTTCAGACTGCAGAAGTTGGTAAAAATCTTCAATTTCCTCGTCTTTGGCTCTGATGGTTGGTGTGTAAATTTGAATAGCAGTAGTATTAACTGGTCTTCCTTATAAGTGTATGGATATTATCCTATTACTGACAACAGTGTATTTCAGGATACATCTTGAAACATTCTTTATGACAATAAATGCCACACCATTCCTCTGTAATTGGTCATTCCCAGCATAGTAGATTGTATGATGTTCTGATTCAAAATGGCCCAAACCAGTCTATTTCAGCTCACTGATGCCCAGGATATCTATCCATCTTTTTGTGTTCCATTTCATTTTTGAAAACTTTCCATTTTTCCTAGATTCATACTTCGTACATTCCATGTTCCAGTCATTAATGGGTGTTTGCAGCTGCTTCTTCCCATTTTGAGTCGTGCCCCATCAGCAAATGGAGGTCCCAAAAGCTTCACTCCATCCACGTCATTAAGGTCAACTCTACTCTGAGGAGGCAGCTCTTCCCCCATTGTATTTGGAGTGCCTTCCAACCAGAGAGGCTCATCTTCCAGCACTATGTCAGACTGTGTTTCAGGGCTATTCATAAAGTTTTCCAGCACTGTATCAGACAGTGTTTCTCTGCTATTCATTAAGTTTTCACTGCTTCCTTCTTCTGAATCTGTCTTAGTCTGGAAGCTCCACTGAAAACTGTCCACCTTGGGTGATCCTGCTGGTACTTGAAATACTGGTGGCATAGCCTCCAGGCTCACAGCAATACACAGGCCACCACAGTACAGCAGACTCACAGACAAGTGGTGGAAGATATTAGCCATAAACTAAGTTTTTCCTACCATTTAGGTACCAAACACTGAAAAGCCAATAGAGCACTGTAGACTTTTTATCCCCAGGATAAAATACACAGGTATTTCTTTCTGACTTTTATAGTTCAGAAGAACAAGGTTGAGAAATTCTAAAAGTCAGACTCAAGGTCTTCAGAGGAAAAAGTTTCCCAATTGGAAATGCAGGCTTCCCAGAGGGTCACCCATTATTCTGGCTTCTCATAGACACCCAACACAAGAGGGTCATAGTTATCGTGCCTTCTGTCAAAAACTCAGCACCAGAGGGTCACCCATTATCCTGCCTTCTGTGAAAGACCCAACACTGGTCACTCACTCATCCCAGAGGGATATTTCTGAGCTGCAAGAAGTCCCCTGGATGGGCCAGCTCCCTTGGGAGTTTCTGAATGAGTTTCAGAGTCTTGTTGACTGTGACTGTGGTTGGTGCTTGCCAGCTAGTAGTGGGGACCACTCTCCATAGTGACATTTAGGGAATATCAGCCTAAATCTTCTCTTCTGTTTGGGGGTAGGGCCAGGTGAGAGCAGGTGAGGAGCAGGTGTTAGTCCCTATGAAGCCCTTTCATGGCAGGACTCTTGGGTTTTGTTAGTTGTGGCTCTCCCCTGACACCAGGACTTGGGTGAAGGTAGTTCATTTGGGGGTCTTCCTGGAGAACTTGTGAGCGACTAGAGACAGTGAGGGAGGGAAAGGGCATGAATAAGAGCACTGGCTGTGTCCACTAGGCTCACTCCTGTGGAGCCATCCTGAGAACCTGTTGCATGGGGGCGCTGGCCATCCCTTCATGGGCTCTGGCCTGTGGGCTCCCGTGGACTCTGAGGACGTGAACCCTCACATTGCCTTGGTGGCCGAACCAGCCCCTGTGAGACCTGGAAGCCTGCATGAGGTGGGAGCTAGAAGCTGGAGCTTCCATCAGGCTTGATACATCTACCTCAACTCAGGTAAAATGCAGGCATGTCAGGGAATGCTGCTCCGTGCCCTGGAACCAGTCCAAGCTCCTATTGTTATGTCTCTACACTGCAGCATCCTGGCCCTGAGGCTGACCACATTTATGTAGCTTGAGTTGCCTGTAATATATCCCTCCTTCTGCTCAGGCCCCAAGGGTGGCTTCCTAAGGATGCAGGTATGTCTCAGGCACACAGGGCAAGGATACAGAGCCAGGAGGGTGCAAGAACACCAAGAGGTTCCCGTTCAGTTCAGCTTCTGCCTGCCTCAGTCTGTCGGCTCCTCCTTCCCTCTCCACTTCCCTCTCTGTCTTGATGTCTCTCTCTCTCCCTCCTCCCTTCCTTCTTTCCTTGCCTTTATTCTGTCCCCCTCTCATTTCCTCTCTTTGTCCATCCATCCATCCATAGCACTATCACAGCCACTGAGCCACATGCCCCAGATAACCAGCTGTCACCAGGGACAGTGCCTGTCCCTCTGGGATGTAACAGAGACATCCCTCAGGTCCCTACAGCTGATCATCCTGGCAGCTACTGCCAGCTCCTTGTCTATCACAGCCCTTCTGCTAAGCAGAAGGACATGTTTTGGAGACCGCTGTTATGTGGTGCTACCAATGTCTTCCGGGGCAGAGTCCAGGGACTCCGGGGGGCTGAGGTTCCCAGAAGCAAACACAAACCCAGCCATCTGTTTCCATGTGGCAGAGTACAAGCTCCCAGGGTTCCCTGGCTCATGGCACTGCAGTCTCTGCCTCCATTGTCACATGGCATCCTCCCTCTGCTTCTGTCTCTCTTCTCTTATAGGCCACCACTCAGATGGGATTAGGACTCACTCTACCCAGGATGACCTCATGTTAACGAATCCCATCTGCAAAGACCCTATTTCCAAACAAAGTCATGTTCACAACTACCATTGTCCCCCCAGTGGCATCAGGACACCTTACCTGCCTAGTGTTCATGTGTGACAATACATAGGGTTTTGCCAAGCAGACAAGCTCGCTAAGCCCCTGTGGCTTATTGGGGGTCTACCACATAGATATGACTGGCCAGTTGATTGCCCACATGGCTGAACTCACAGTCCAAGTCAACTGATACAGTGCCACCCATACCTGCAGTCTAAGTCACATGGTTGGCCACTCTGGCATGGCCAACCACCTCCAGATGTGGACTGCCAGCCCCCATCCTAAGCAACAACAACGACACTTGTGTCAGGAGTGACACAGATCACCTCCCAGAAGTGGAGGGCAAAGACCAGAAGTCTCTTTCATGTAAATCATGTAGAATTTCCTTCAGTTAAAAGTGAACTTTAAGACTTCCCATTTTTTCACAGAAGTGTATACACTTCTTGTTTTAATTTTTCAGGGTCCAGAGGTCCATGTCATGTCTTTCTTTCCTGGCTCAGGATATTACCGAAGCTTATTTTCATTGTGTGACATGTGTGCCCCTCATGGGGCTCAGCACTGTGGGTGGCACATGCTGGCTGCTGACAGAGATTCTGGAAGACGCTGTCTGTCATTCTTTCACCGTTCTTCTGAGGTGACTTCCGTGAAGTTTTCTCAAAAGCCTCTGTCAATCTCCAGGCAGGTAACTTAGAGATTACACCTGGATTCTGAGATCCTCCACACATACTTACACCAGCCCCGTCAGATCTTTCTGCAGAGAACTTTTCAAGATGATGAGCATGGAAGTCACAACAGAAGAGATGATGAGATCCTCTCTGGAAAGTCAAAGTCAGGGAAGCCTGAAGGTCAAGCATTGGCCTTAAAGCATGTACAGTGGAGGGCAGTTACTGACAGGGAACCTTTCTCCTTCAGACAATTCCTTGAAGGGCATGTCATGTTAAGATCACTTTCAGCTGTCTCTGTGGAGAGTCGGTAATAAAGACATGGCTTCCCTTTCCTAGAAATGTCCATAGAGAAATCTGTGTTTGGACGTTTTCAGGGGAAAATAGACTGAACACAGATTCTGTAATCCTCAAGCAAAAGGCCTGGCATCAGCACTATGCAGCTTTTTCCTGGGGCTTTCAGCTCTTTCCCCATTAGGTTCATCAACTAAGGACATTACAGTGGTGAAAGGCTGGTCCTGATAGTTTGCTTTCCTGCCATAATTGTCCTTTCTGAACACTTGCAGGTGGTGGATTGATAACATTCTGTGACAAGAGCAGGTTGTTCGTGGATGTATTTTTGTGTCATGTGGGCAGTGGTCTTTGTCCCAACAACCACTCCACACGTTCCCACGAGGACCAGCCTGGGACTGGCTCCTGGAGGCACTGAGGTGCTGACACAGACGTCCTTGGCTTAGAAATATGCCTCGGGCATTCCTGGGAAGCCACTCATCCAAAAACGCTTCCCTTCTGCGGCTGCCGCCCACCATGCCTGAGGTTCACCAGAGGCTGGCCAGGTTGTTGTTGTTCTTTGCTGTGGGCTCCAACTGCAGGTGACAAATGCACAACAGAATGAAACGTCACCTGGTCCCGTGCCATCTCCACAGCCTTCTGGACTCTGAGTCCATAGCTGCACCACTGCGTGTTTGAGTGCCTCCCACCTAGAGGCTCATCTTCCAGCCCCGTGTCCAACAGTGTTCTTTTGTGTCCCATCGGATTTTCATTGGCTGATTTTCAGAAGTAGATCTCCAGGCCTTGCTCCTGCGTCTGTCTTAGTCTGGAAACTCTGCCAAAACCTGTCCACCATGGGTGACCCTGCAGGTATTTGAAATACCAGAGGCATAGCTTCTAACATCACAGCAATATGCAGCCACCAAGGTACGACACGTGGAAAGATGGTGGTGGTACTTGGTACTTTCCCTTAGATCCTTTATAAAACGCTGGAGAAGGTGGCCTGCAGCTCCTCACACTGCCATGTGAACAGCCTGTCAGATGTCATCTCATTCTAACAGATTCTAAAGAACCACTGAGGAGCTAACCAGAAGTTTATGGGATGAAAGGTGTCCTTCTGGAGTGACAGGGAGTTGTGAGAGGAAGTGGCTGCTGGGCAGCAGGCGGAAACTGAGGTCTTCCTGGCGTGGTTATCTCTTAGGATTGGCCCTGATTACCTTATGTTTGAGTGAAGATTGAATCTTCATTCCAAAGAACTATGCAGTTCAAAGAACAGTGAGTCATCTCACAAGAAGGACCATCTGCCTCTTCTGGTCAACCAGAGGGAAGAGTGAGGCTCACAAAAATAAGTTACAGTGGTCTGATTGGTGCTCACTGTGAGGAAGACCCTTGAAACTACTGGAGCTCCTTATTACATGTCTGATTTCTTTGCAGGCAGAGGCTGGGGGACATCAGCTTCAGGCAATGGCTGACTGTAGCTTCATCAGGAAAACTTTCTGATTGCAGAATCTGGAGTTACAATCCGACATGTTCTTAACGTACTTCAGAGGAAAACATACATACGTGCACACATCAAAGATGTAAGCAGTTTCCCATCAATCTTTAAACCAAACCCAAACTCACTGCTCTTGAGTAAATTCTGACTCATAGTGAAACCATGGTTTCCAAGCTGTCAGTCTTCATGGATGCAAAGCCCAAACCACACCCACTGCCGTGGAGTCCATTCTGACCCACAGTGCCCCTAGAGGACAGAGTGGAACTGCCCACAGGGTCTCCAAGGCTGTCAGTCTTCACAGAAGCAAAGCCCAA
>NW_006922143.1:1057359-1087187 GCF_000298275.1 Orycteropus afer afer | reverse complement strand
CACTGCCGTGGAGTCAATTCTGACTTACAGCACTCCAAAAGGACAGAGTGGAACTGCCCCAGAGAGTTTCCAAGGTTGTCAGACTTTACAGAAGCAAACTGCTTCATCTTTCTCCCTCAGAGTGGCTGGTGGGTTTGAACCACTGACCTTTTGGTTAGTAGCTCAGTGCTTTAACCACTGTACCTCCAGAGCATCCATCTTTAGAACTGCATGTATCTCTTTTGCTTGCAGAGTGATGGTCCCTGTGAAGATAACACCTAACATCCTAACAATTGTTGTGTTCTTAGTTGCCTGCTATCCAGTTGGCTCCCCAGTCATGGTAATCTTACATATAACAGTGAAATGTGTCCTGGTCCAATCATAAGGCACAGAATCCCAGAGTTGCAGATTTTGGAGCTGGAAGAGGCCTTGGGGACTGTCCTTGCCTCCTTCCTCATGACACTGAGGAGGGTACTGGCCTCTACTGTGAGGATCAGAATTTCAACACCATCTCTGTCCTGGGCAATGACCGTGGACTGTTAAGTGGCCCTCCTGACTCCATTGCTAGCTTCCATGTCTGGTCTGCACCCCATAACCAGAGGGTGTTTTCCCACAGTTTCACTTCTGATCCTGCTCCTTTAAGCCCCTTCAAGTGCTCCTTGTTGACCTCAGACTGAACCCAGATCCTCAGGAGGAGACAGCAGTTCTTGAGATGTGGCCCTGGTATCTCTGGTCTCTCTCCTGCTGCTTGCTCTGAGCTCTGGGCTCCATCACACTGAGGATGTCCAGGCACCCAGGGGGTCCATGCTGTTCTGCACCCTTGCACATCCTTTTCCCTCTGCTCTTCCCACTTTTTGTGGCCTCTCCCAGTGGTCTCTCCACTTCACCTTTCCAGATGCATTTTGTTTTGTCTTGTATTTCACCATGCGCCCTGTTTGAACAAGGCTGCTGGATCGTCCCCTGAGCCATGGCAGACAGAGTGATCCCTCCTGTAAGTTGGGACTAGAGGTGCAGCTAGAATTTGGACAATGTCCACATGGCATTCCAAGCATCAGTACAAGAAGGGGTCATGGCCGATGAAAGGAGACCGACAAGCCAAGGAAGCAGAGTGTCTGGCACCATCCAGGGAGGGTACCTTGTTGCTCCAGCATCTGGCAAAGACTGAAGTAGATTCAGGCAGACCTGCATTTTTCACAAACGGAAGGGTGTGGCAATCCTGCGTCAAGCAACTTTTTTGGCCCATTTTTCTAACGGCATGTGCTTACTTCATGTCTCTGTGTCAAATTTTTGTCATTCTTTCAATATTTCAAACTTTTTCATCATGCTGTTGCACCCCTAATAGATTACAGGATAGTATAAACATATGCACTGGAAAATTTAAAAAAATAAAAATTCATGTGACTTGTTTTATTGCCATATTCACTTTGTTGTGATGGGCTGCTAACAAACCCGAAATGTCTCCAAGGTATGCGTATATTTGTGAAACCCGAGTCGGCAAGAAATGGCTCTTCTATTTAATGTAATAGGATTAAGGAGAAAACCATACTAATTTTTACAATGACTTTCACCAAAAGAGTTTAAACTGAAATGAGTTTTAGTGTATAAAGGAAGGAGAAGAGTTGGGTTATGTCCAAGATCCACCCATATTAGAGTTTCATGATGTGGGGGGATGTGATAACAGGTCCAGTGATTCGTGCTACATGAGCGAGTGGCATGGTGTGATTGGCCTTAGCCCATTTTCCCTCTTGGAGAGTCACAGTGCAAGGGTTCGATGAATCACTGAAGGGTACATATCACATGACCTCACTTGTTTGAAATGGGCGGATACATTGGAACCAAGCTTACTACTAGTCACCAGGCATACGTTGTTAGGTGCTCTCAGGTCGGTTTCATTGCCACCTCCGGACAACAGAACAGAACCCTGCCTGGTCCTGCACCATCCACACAGTCTTTACTGTGCTTGCGCCCATCATCGCAGCCACTGTGTCGCTGCATCTCACTGGGGATCTTCCTCTTTTTCACTGACCCTCCTCTTTACCAAGCGCAATACCCTTCTCCAGACACTGGTCCCTTCTGACCACATGACCAAAGTAGGTGAGTTGATGTCTGGCCGTTCTCACTTCTAAGGAGCATTCCAGCTGTACTTCCTCCAAGATAGATCTGTTCATTCTTGTAGCAGTCCTCAGTACATCCAATATTCTTCACCAACACCACAATTTGAACTCATCAATTCTTCTGTAGTCTTCTTTATTCATTGTTCCAGGCATAGGAGGGAGGCGGAAAGGGGCAGTTTTTACTTGTGGGGTATTAGTTTATGCAGCTGGTGGTGGAATAATTAGGAAAAGCATAGGGACGAGCAACATGAAGAATATATTCAATGCTGTTGAATTGTACATGCAGAAATTGTTGAATTGGTGAATGTTTTGTTCTATATATTTTTACCACAATAGAAAAATTAAATTGTATAAGCTTAAAATTAAATAAACTATTGTTGTTGTTATTGTTGTTATGTGCCGTCGAGTCAAACCCGACTCATAGCGACCCCTCCTTGGGTTTCCGAGGCAGTATCACTACGGAAGTAGGATTGCCCAACCTTCCTTCCGAGGAGTGGCTGGTGGGTTTGAACTGCCAGCCATCTGGTTAGCAGGCAAGTGTCTTAGCCACTATGCTACCAGAGCTCCTCTATATTATGGAATAAAACAAAACAAGGGAGGGTTTCAGATCCAATCCTGGCTCTGTTACTTTCAAGCTAAGTAGCCTCAATTAGTTAAATCTCTGTTAGCCTCAGTTTCCCCATTTGCAAATGGAGAGAATCAGAATAGCTGCCTGGCAAGATCACTGGGGAAAATGGGAGGCAAGATGCTTTCAGAGCCTGTGGCCTCAAGTCTGACACACAGGGAGGGTTCACGTGGCCGCTGCTCCTGTAATCATGATAATTATTTATAAAAAGAATAGATCAGATGGTCTCCGAGGTCCCCTCTGACTTCGTGACTCCTGTTTCATGAGCAGCTCATTCCCCAGTGATGGTGGATGAATGGGGGCTCACTAGATATTGGCAAGAAATCAATATGGCCAATTTTCAATTACACACAGTAAGGCAAAGTGAGCAGAACATGAATAACTCAGAACTCTGGTCACACTCAATATATTTCTATTTGATCTTGGAATGCAGAGGACTTTTTAAAAGAATATCCTCTGGCCTTCTCATATTGTATTTAATGATTAAAATGAGTTTAGCTATTCTCTGTGTTCTCAAAGGGAAAAGAGGTGAAGAACGGCAGCTTCTATATGTATCCTAGGTTTCATAATAACTAGATTTGTAGGAGAAATCATCTAGGAACTGACTGGGTAATGGAAACATTAGAGAGTTTAATACAGTTTTGGCCAGATAATGGACTTGTCTGGGGTTGAGATTCCCAGCATCCTTAGAAGCCTGAGCAGAATTCCAAGTAGTTCACACTCATGTGCTTTGAAATCCTAATGGAGGGAGTGTCAGGATGACTCTTACACATTGAATTGTGTCCCAAGACACACATTTGAATCCCTGGCTCTTGTGCCTGTGAGTGTCTGGAAACAGGACTTTCCTTTGGTCATCATTAGTGAGATCACAGCAGTATAGGTGGGCTCTAACCCTAACCACTTCTGAGCTCTGCAGAAAGCAGAACACATATGCACAGGGGAAGAAACTCCAAGGGATGCCAAGGGACTCTTGGGACTTTGGACAAAGAAGGATCTCCCCCCTGGAACTGAAACAGAATTTGAATTCTAAGACACTTGAACTATGGAAAAACAGATTTCTGTTCTTTACAGCTGCTCAACTTGGTATTTGTATAATGGTAGCACAAGGGAGCCACCACTCCTGTCCAGTCTGTCCATCTGTCACACGCTGGTGGGTGCATGTCTCTGTGAGTGTGGAGGCTATGCCACTGGGAGCCACCACTCATGTCCAGTCTGTCATCCTGTGGTGGCTGTGTGTTGCTGTGAGGCTGGAGGCTATGCCACCACTATTCCAAAAACCAGCAGGGTCACCCATGGGGGCAATGTTCCACTGGAGCTTTCAGACTAAGGCAGACTAAGAAGTAGAATGTAGCCAGGTCCACTTCTAAGAAACTGGCCATTTAAAAACTTACGAATAACAGAGAAACATTGTCTGATACAGTGCCAGATGATGAGGTCCCTCAGGTTGGAATATAACTGGGGAAGAGCTGCCTCTTCAAAGTAGAGTGGACCTTCATGACATGGATGGAGTAAAGCTTTCTAGGCCTTCATATGCTGATGTAGCATGACTTAAAATGGGAAGAGATGGCTGTAGACATCCATTGATAATCAGAACCTGGAATGTCCAAAGTGTGTATCTAGGAAAACTGCAGGTTGTCTAAAGTGGAATGGAAAAGATCAATATCCCAGGGGTCAGTGAGCCAAAGGGGACTGGTGTTGGCCATTGTGAATCTGAGACATGTACGCTGGAAATAGCAAACTGAAGAGAAATGGCATCACATTCATTGTCAAAAGAACATTTCAACATCTGCTCTGAAGTACAGTGCTGTCACTGGTAAGATAATATCCACACACCCACAAGGAAGATAAATTAATACTACTATTGTTCAGATGTATGCACCAACCACTAAAGCCAAAGAGGAAAGAATGGAGAATTTTTTACCAAATTCTGCTGTCTAAATTTAACCAAACATTCAATCAAGATGTATAAATAAGTATTGGTGTTTGGAAAGTGAAAGGTGGAAACCAAGAAGAAGCATCAGTAGTTGGAAAATACGGCTTTGGTGATAGAATTGATGCTGAAGGTCACATGATAGAATTTTGCATGACCAGTGACTTATTTATTGCAAATACCTTTTCAACAATATGAACAGTGGCTATGCACGTGGCCCTGGCCAGATGGAACACACACACAGGAATCCGATTGTCTCCATTTGTGGAAAGAGAAGATGGGTAAACTCACTATCATCAGTCAAAAAAAAAAAAAGCCAGGGGATGATGGGGATGATGGGAGGAGACTATCAGTTGCTCATATGAAAGTTTAAGTTGAAGCTGAAGAAATGAAAACTAAGTCCATGAGAGTCAAACGACAACCATGATTATATCCCACATGAATTTAGAGACAATCTCAAGAATAGATGTGGCACATTGAACAGCCTTGACTGAAGACCAGAAAAAATGTGGGATGACATCAAAGATATCATACACAAAGGACACAAAAGTTCATTTCAAACACAGGAAAGGAAGAGAAGACCAGAATGGGTGTTGGAAGAGACTCTGAAATGTGCGCTTGAACAGAGAGAAGCTACACCAAATCAAGAAATAATGAACTAAAAAAGCTAAAGAGAAGATTTCAAAGGACATCTCAAGAAGATAAAGTAAGTTTTGGTTACTTTGTGCTACTGTAACAGAAATACCACAGGTAGATGGCTTTAACAAACAGGAGTTTATTCTCTTACAGTCTTGGAGGCTAGAAGTCTGAATTTAAAGTGCCAGCTCTAAGGCCTGGGGAAAGGCCCCTCAGCCGTGGGCTTCAGCTCTGCCTCTTGCTCCCCGCTCCCTGGAGCTACAGGTGTCTCTTCACTCAGGCAGCTGCTGGCTGCTGAAGCTGACAAACCCAAGGTCAACAAATAAAATGGCATGGTCCCAAGATTAACAAACAGCACAGCAGGCCACTAGTTCAAGTCCAGAAACAGTACCAAGATCCGCAGGAAACATGGCAGGCTAAATGAAGACTCAGCTACATGCAGGATCCAAGCGTGCCATAAAGCTACAGACCATTCTCAAAGCTTCTCCTTATATACTGAAAGCAGATGACATCCATAAGGCAGCTACTCAGCTGCTCATGACAGATTCCACCATGGAGTTGATTTCCAGTCTGATCATGGGGAATAACTACAACCAACTGCCCAGCCACTCAAAACCAGGCCCAGCCATGTTGACACATAAACTCAACTACCACAAAGTAGTATGAAAATATGTACAAAGACCTGGAGTTAAAAAATCAAAAGGGAAGAACACAGTCAACATTTCTCAAGCTGAAAGAACCACACACACACACACACAAAAATTCAAGCCTTGAGTTGAAATAGTGAAGGATTCTATGGACAAAAGTCCATAGATGCAGGAAACATCAAAAGAAGGTGGAAGGAATACAGAGAATCATTGTAACAAAAAGAATTGGTCAATGTTCAACCATTTCAGGAGGTAGCATATGATCAAGAACAACCAATGATATGGAAGGAAGAAATCCAACCTGCCCTGAAGGAACTGGTTAAAAAAAAAAGGGGGGGGGGCTTCAGGAATATACCCACTGAGATGTTTCAACAAGTAGATGCAGCACTGGATGCACTCACTTTTTCATGCCAAGAAATTTGGATGACAGATACCTGACCAGCCGACTGAAGAAGTCCATATCTGTGCCCACTCCAAAGAAAGGTGATCCAACAGAATGCAAAAGGTATCAAACAATATCATTAGTATTACATGTTGTTGTTGTTGTTATGTGCCGTCGAGTCGGCCCCGACTCATAGCGACCCCTCCTTGGGTTTCCGAGGCAGTATCACTACGGAAGTAGGATTGCCCAACCTTCCTTCCGAGGAGTGGCACATACAAGTAATATTTTGCTGAAAAGAATTCAAAGACATTTGCAGCAGTATATGGACAGGGAACTGTCAGCAATCCAGGGCAGATTCAGAAGAGGGTATAGAACGAGCAATATCATTGCTAATGTCAGATGGATCTTGGCTGTAGGCAAAGAATACCGGTGAGATGTTTACATGCATTTTATTGACTAGGCAAGGGCATTCAACTGTTTTGATCTTGAATTATGTATAACTTGTAAAGAATGGCAAATGCAGAACGCTTAACTGTGCTCGTGAAGAACCTATGCATAGACAGAGGCTGTCATTCAACATAACAAGGGGATGCTGCATGGTTTAAAATCAGGAATGGTGTGTGTCAGGGTTGGATCCTTTCACCACACTTATTCAGTCTGTATGCTGAGCTAATGATTCAGAAACTGAACTATATAAAGAACAGGACATCGGGATTGGAGGCAGACTCATTAACAACCTACAGTATGCAGATGACCCAGCTTTGCTTGCTGAAAGTGAAGAGGACTTGGAGCACTTACTGATGAAGGTCAAAGACTACAGTCTTCAGTGTGGGTTACATCTCAACATAAAGAAAAGAAAATGCCTCGCAACTGGACCAATAAGCAACATCATGATAAATGGAGAGAAGATTGAAGTTGTCAAGGATTTCCTTTTAATGGGATCCACAGTCAACACCCATGGAAGCAGCAGCAGTCAAGGGATCAGAGGATGCATTGCTTTTGGCAAATCTGCTGTAAAAGTTTCTTTAAAGTGTTAAATAGTGAAGATGCACTTTGAAGACTAAGTTAAAGGTGTGCCTGCCCCAAGCCATGGTATTTTCAATTGCCTCATATGCATGTGAAATCTGGATCATGAATAAGGAAGACGTCAGAAGAATTGTTGCATTTGAATTGTGGTGGTGGCAAAAAAAATATTGAATGTACCATGAATCACTAGAATGATCAAATCTGTCTTAGAGGAAGTACAGTTGGAATGCGCCTTACCAGGGAGAATGGTGGCACTTGGTTTCTCATACTTTAGTCATGTTGCCTGAAGGGACCAGTCATTGGAGAAGGATATCCTGCTTGGCAAAGTAGGTCAGCTGAAAAGAGACGCACTCTCAACAAGATGAGTCGACATGGTGGCTGTGATGATGGGCTCATGCCTGGCAGTGATGGTTAGAATGGAGCAGGGCTGGGCACCTGTACATGAGGTTGGCGTGAGTTAGAAAGGACTCGGTGGCACCTGACAACATCACAGGAACGGCTGAGCTCAGATGTGGAAACTCATTAGAATTCCTTGGTACAATGGCGACAGCCCGACACTGTGAGTCCCCTGAATTCTGTCACTTAGTTCCTGGGGCCTACAACAAAGTATCTCTCGTGAGAGGCTTTGAAGAACAGAATTGTTTTCTTGCAATTTTGGAGGCTAGAGTCCAAATTCAGGGCAGAGGCAGGGGTGTACTTCCTCTTTTGGGTCTGGGGGAGGATCCTCTCTGGTCTCGTTCAGCTTCTGGCAGCCTTGGGGGTTCTTGACATTCCTTGGTCTGTAGAGGATCCCCATTTTCCCCCTCAGAAGAGATTAGCACTAGGGGCCCCCTACTCTGATATGACTCCATGTGACCCAACTTATAATAAACGAAAAACCCTCTTTCCAAACAGCCACATCCTCGGGAGTTCAGCATCTCTGTCTGAAGGATCACATCAATCCGGAGTTCTTCCACACCAACACACACTTTATCCTATAAGGCAGGAACTGTTTTTCTTTAAAGTGAAGAATTAGTTCAGTGTGTCATCTGAAACACTCAAAAGTAAGTAACATAGGAGATGCAGATAGGATAGGAAGCATCGTCATGTGGCAGCAGCCTGATCCCAGCCTACACAGGCAGAGCCACCACCGGGGGAGTCCAGGTTCCCATGGCTGACAGCTGTGTGACTGCAGAAATTCCTAAACCTTCCTGAGCCTGGGTGCAGTCATTGTAAAATGGGGACAATCAGAGGGCAGTGGCACTGAACCTAATAGACTTAATCTTCAGAGCCCCTTGTGCAGGTCTCCTTCACGTGGTCATATGAACAGCTGCGATCAAGATGGCTGACTCGTGGTGGCCCAATGTGTGTCAGAGTAGAACTGTGCTCCATCATATTTTGATGGCTGATGTTTTGGAATCAGATTACCAGGCCTTTCTTCTGAGGTGCCTCTGGGTGGAGTTCAGTCTTTCAGTGGTAGGTTTGCACCACCCGTGGACTCCTTGCATGGTCATAGACCTAGTTCTCATTTATCGACTATCTCATTATCCAGTGTTTCACATTTATGACAACGGTACAAAATCGACTACCCAACTTTTTGTTGTTGTTGCTAGGTGCCGTTGAGTCAGTTCCAAGTCAGAGTGACCCGATATACAACAGAATGAAACACTGCCCGATCCAGCATGATCCTCATAATCATTGCTGTGCGTGAGCAGCCACTGTGTCCATCCATCTCATTGAGGATCTTCCTTGTTTTCACCAACCCTCTACTTTACCAAGCATGATGTCCTTCTCCAGAGATTGGTCCCTCCTGATAACATGACCAAGGTGTGTGAGGTGAAGTCTCACCATCCTCACTTCTAAGGAGCATTCTGGCTGTACTTCTAAGCCAGATGTGCTTTCTTCTGATGGGCTCTGGTATATTCCGTTTTCTTCACCAACACAGTAATTCAAAGGCATTCATTCTTCTTCAGTCTTTCCTAGTCATTGTCCAGATGTCACATGCATATGAGGTGATTGGAAATACCATGGTGTGAGTCAGGAAGACCTTAGTCCTCAAAGTGACATCTTTGCTCTTTAACACTTTAAAGAGGTCTGTTGCAGCACATTTGCCAGTTCTATATGACGTCTGATTTCTTGACTGGTGCCTCCGTGGGTGTTGATTGTGGATCCCAGCAAAATGAAATCCTTGACAATTTTCATCTTTTACATTTATCATGATGTTGCTTATTGGTCCAGTTGTGAGAATACTTGTTTTCTATATGTTGAGGTGTAATCCATACTGAAGGCTGTAGTCTTCGATCTTCATCAATAAGTGTTTCAAGTCCTATTCACTCTCAGCAAGCAAGGTTGTGCTATCTGCATATTGCAGGTTGTTAATGAGTCTTCCTCCAATCCTGATGCCATGTTCTTCTTCATATAGTCCAGCTTCTCATATAATTTGCTCAGTATGCAGATTGAATAAGTATGGTAAAAGGGTACAATCCTGACACACACTGCAGTAAAGTGAATGACTTAGTATGGCCCTTCAAGCCATAGTCTTTGTGACTCCCACCAAATGAGTGCTGGGACTATGTAAATGTGAGGAGCTTGTGGCCCATCAAGGGCATTGGACAGCTTGTTATTAATGTAAATAAGGTGCATGGCACCCATATAGGGGTGGTACCATGCAAACATGTTGAACAGCTTGTTTGCATGGTACCACATGGGGATTGGTCAGTTTTGCCATCCCAGAGACAAGATGGGTGGGTGTCACTACCATCGAGAAAGAAGAGCCAGGAGTGGAGTGTGTCCTTGGACCCGAGATCCCTTCACTGAACTCCTTGGCCCAGGAAACAGAGAGCTGTGACACCAGAGATGATGAGAAACATCATCAGCAGGAAAGGGGTGGCAACAGAGGCAGCAGAACCAAGAGACCAACACAAGACAGAGCAGTGGGCTTTCCAGCCCACTGAGCAAGAAGGCCTCATGGGGCTGAGAGGCCAGAGAGGGGTCTATCTGAGGCATGGCTGTGAAGAGCCCATTCTGATCCAAGAATGAACAACTGTATCCTGAGTTGTTTCTGATGCTGAACTATAACCTTTACTTCCCTTATAAACCCCATAATCATGAGCATTGTTTCTGAGTTCTGTGTGACCATTGCAATGAATTATTGAACCCAGCAAAGAAGTGGAGAATGCTGTGAGAGGGATGGCTGGTGTCAGAATTGGTAAAAAGTTTGGAGGGTGGAGGCATGGCTAACTCTTCTTCATAGGAATCAGCCTTGGACTGTTGACCTTGATGCTTCTCCCCTCATGATGTTAGAGGACATCAGAGAACATCACATGCCATTTTACACACCTTTCCTGATTTTAAACCAGGCAGTTTCCTCTTGTTCTGTTTGAATGACTGCCTCTTGTACAGGTTCCAAATGAGAACACTTAAGAATTCTGGAATTCCCATTCTTCACAGTGTTATCCATGATTTGTCATGATCCGCACAATCAAATGCCTTTGTGAAGTATGTAAAACACAGGTAAACATCTTTCTGGTATTCTCTGCTTTCAGCCAGATCCATCTGACATCAGCAATGATATCCCTTGTTCCACATCCTCTTCTGAATCCAGCTTGAATTTCTGGCAGTTCCCTGTCAATGTACAACCACAACTCTTTTATTTATTTTATTTATATTTAGAAAAACTTTACTTGGGTGGGATGTTAATGATTTTGGTTGGTAATTTCTGTATTCTGTTGGATCACCTTTGTTGGGAATAGGCATAGATAGGGATATTTTCCAGTCGGTTGATCAGGTACCTGTCTTCCAAATTTCTTAGCATAGATGACTTAGCACTTCCAGCTTCATCTTTTCATTCATTTCTTCATCTTTGGCTGTAGCAGTTGGTGTGTAAATTTGAATAACAGCTATATTAACTGGTCTTCCTTGCAGGCATATGGATATTGTCCTATCACTGATAGAGTTCTTCAGGATAGATCTTAAAATGTTTTTTTTTGACAATGAATGTGACCCCATTCCTCTTCAATTTGTAATTCCCAGCATAGTAGGCCATATGATTGTCCAATTCAGAATGGCTAATAGCAGCTCACTAATGCCTAGCATGTCAATCTTTATGTATTCCATTTCATTTTTGACAACTTCCAATTTTCCTAGATTCATACTTTGTACATTCAGTGTCCCAGTTATCAATGGATGTTTGCAGCTGTTTCTTCCCAGTTTGAGTCATACTCCATTGGCAAATGGAGGTCCCGAAAGCTTTCCTCCCTCCAAGGGCATTGGACAGCTTGTTATTAATGTAAATAAGGTGCATGGCACCCATATAGGGGTGGTACCATGCAAACATGTTGAACAGCTTGTTTGCATGGTACCACATGGGGATTGGTCAGTTTTGCCATCCCAGAGACAAGATGGGTGGGTGTAAGGCACTAAGGTCGCCTCTCCCTTGAGGAGGCAGCTCTTCCCCAGTTGTGTTTTGAGTGCCTTCCGACTTGAGGGGCTCATCTTCCAGCACTGTATGGGACAGTGCTCTGCGGCTGTTCTAAGGTCTCCAGTAGCCGATGCTTTTAGCGGTGGATAGCTGGGTTCTTCGTCCTGGTCTGTGTTAATCTGCAAGCCTCGCAGCAGCACGCAGGCCACCACGGTGCAATAGACTGATGGGCGAGTGATGGACTGTCAGAATGTCTTGTGCATTGCCCTGGGTTTCCTCACAGGAAAAGTCAACTCCGACTCATAGCAACCTTACGTCCAACAGAACGAAATGCCGCCCGGTCCTGCACCCCCTCACAGTCGTTGCTGCGCTTGAGCCCGTAGCTGCAGTCACTGTGTCAGTCCATCTCCTCGAGGGGCTCCCTCTTGTTCACTGGCCCTCTGCTTCACCAAGCATTATGTGCTGCTCCAGGGACTGGTCCCTCCTGATAACATCTCCAAAACACAAGACACAAACCTCGCCATCCTCGCTTCTAACGAACACTCTGCTGTAGTCCTGCCAGAACAGACATGTTCGTTCTTCTGTCGGTCTACAGTATTTCTGGCGTTCTTTGCCAACACCAGAATTCCAGTGTGTCAGCTCTTCCTGGTCCTTTGTCATCAGTTGTACGAGGCAACAGTAATGTATGTTTTCCCTGCCTTTCCCTCGGCTGTAAATAGGAGCAGTCTGTGCTCAGCAGAGATGACAGAAGGTTCCATGGCCCTGGGAATTGTTGGATCCAGCAATTTCCATGCACCTGGGGCAGTGGTGGATGTTTTAGGTTCCGGGGCACGTAACAGCTGCCCTTGTCCTCACAGTGGGTAGGCATGCTGACATCAGGATCCTAAGTGGGGACCGTGGAACCCACATTTCCTCCCATGGCCTCAGACAAGGGGAGCCCTGTCAGGCTTCTCTGAGAGTCATCACAGAAGCCTGTCCTATAAGCACAGCTGCATGGAGACAGCCCTCATGTGTCACAGGAAGGTGGGGAAGGTCAGTCAGCGCCAGCATCCCTTGGGGACCCGGTCAGAAACCTAAACAGATGCCGACACCCTGTGTTGTCCCAGTTCCATCAAAAGCCTCTCAACCTTCGTCCACTGGTGGGGTTCTCTATTTTCGGGCAGGATTATCTGTATTAAATCCTACTTTAACTGAGAGAGAGGAGGTCTGAAACCAACCAATATGTCTGAGTTACTATGGGGAAGCTCAGTAACAGACGAGGTATAGTACCTACCGAGTGTAGACACGCAGGCACCGGCCTTCTGATATATGAACCGGACACTGGTAAACCTATATATGGTCTCTGCCTCCTCAGTCCTTGGAGGACAGAACTCAGACTCGGAGATGCGAGGGGAGACGGCACGTGCCGTGTGGGCTGGAGTGACAGAACCTGGCCTCTGTCCGGGGACCCTGCCCCTGAAGCAGCTCTCCCCCACACCGCCCTGCCTGCCTGCTTTTCTTAGGAGGGTGCGGCACCGAGCCTGATGGGTTTTGGTTCCACAGCGGTTTCGACACCGTCCTGTCTGCCGCGGGAAGCCATCCGTCAGCTTCATTCTCAGGTTTCAGTGTTTGTGTCTGTATTGTGTAGTGGTTTGTTTTGCAACGAAATTTGGAAGTCCTCATTGGATATTGAAGACCGGCCTTATTGCTTCACTCACTACCGAAGGTAAAGCAGCATTCTGTGGACCGGAACGGAGTGTCCAGGTTGAGGCGTGTGCATCTCAGTCATGAAGAGCGGAAGGCGTGCAGTCTGGATTGGCACTAGGTAATCAGAGCCACAGTGGACTCTTTCTGCCGGCCTAGCTGGGTTGCACTTGCCTAAGGCACGTGACTGCTCACCAGAAGGCTGGCAGTTCATACCCACCAGCCACTCCTCAGAAGGGAGGTTGGCCCATCTACTTCCGTAGTGATACTGCCTCGGAAACCCAAGGAGGGGTCGCTATGAGTCGGGTCCGACTCCACGGCAGTGAGTTTGGTTTGGTTTTGGTGGCTGGGTTGTACTTTTGAACCATTTGGCATGGAGCTGATTCTGACCCATAGTGACACCATGGGTTTCAGAACACAACTGTACTCATAGGGTTTTCCACAAGAGATTTTTCAGAAGTTGATTGCCTGACCTGTCTCCCAAGACAGCTCTGGGAGGACTTGAACCGCCAGCCTCTCAGTGAGTGTGGGAGTCCTAATTATAAAGCTGCAGGTGATAAATGGACATGTGTGTGCACGTAGAGGCGCACACGTCTGTGTGTATACCACCTACAGGGAGCAGGCCTCTCAGTGAGTGTGGAAGCTCTAACTGTAAAGCTGCAGTGATAAATAGACACGCGTGTACATACACGTACACATGTCTGTGTGCATACCACCTACAGGGAGCAGGCCTCTCAGATATAATTAAGAAAAATCTACTCTTCCTTCTAAATACTCTTCCTCCGAGGAGAACACCCCCAGTCTTCTCCGCGCTCTGCTTCAGCCATTAGGAAATGCCCTTCGTCCGTGACGAGAGCAGCACAGACCGTGGCTTGTTGTTAAAGATCAGGATTCTGTCTAACGCTGGAATTTCCGCGTTGAGACCCTGGATCTGCCGTTTCAAGGCTACCACGTGGGACAGATCCGCAGACCCCTGTGAGGACGGAGGACGGCAGAGGCAGAGCGAGAGGAAGGCCCGAGCACAGGTCTTGCTGCCAGTCAGAGAGGAGACGGCGGCTGAGGACACGACGAGGAGCGCCAGAAGGCCAGCGGGGCCAGCAGGGCGCCGGTCACGGCACAGGGAGCGGGTTGCACGGGGAGAGGCGCCAGCAGAGCCGCCCCCACCAAGGCCCAGAGGACGCGGCCTGTGGGGTTGGTGTCAATGCCAGGGGCACTGGGAGAGGCGCAGCAGAAGGACATCCAGCCGGGGGGCTGGTGTGTCCTGAGGAGGAAGCTCAGGTCCTTGCGGGGGCTGGGAGGCGAGAATTGCGCGGGGCGGTGTGTGGCATCTTCTTTCCCCCGGAGGGTTGTGCAAACAGCTGGAAGGTTGGCGAGTGGGACCCAGCGAGAGGCACCGCACAGGGAAGGCCCAGCAGCCGGCCTCTGAGAGGTCACAGCCCGAGAAGCCCGTGGAACGCAGCTCCAGTCTGGCACGCACGGACACCAGGTGGAATGGACTTCAGGACAGCTGATTTTGTTCTTTTTAATCTTCTGAAAGTAATCGAGAGGAAAATGTCAGCCTTACTCACCAAGTTCCGGACACTTACAATGGATGCTGCTGTCACCAGGGAGCACGGTGACACCACGACACGGTGCCTGTGCAGTAAGTGGCGCCATGAAGTACCAACTCTGTTCTCGAAGGCAGGGTCTTGGTGCGGGTGACAAGGAGGAGGGCCTTGAGAAGGCAGGACCCACAGCAGAAACAGGGGCAGGGGCACGAGGGGGGAAGGGCGTAGTGAGGTGGGCTTCGCTCTGATCTCCAGAGGTCCGATCCCTGAGGGAGTGTGTCAGGCGGATAACCCGGAGCTGTTGTTCTTGTAACAGGAAATCAAAACTCTCTAGTTCTCTCCTAAATTGCCTTCCCCTTGGGACGGGGACAGGTGGAAGGACCCGCAGGGGTCATAATGGCAGACAGCGCAGGCAGAACTCATGTGCCTGGAAGGCTCAGGGCACACTGTCAGCACACAGAGGACCTGACAGGAAGGTCCCTGGGGAAATCGGGAGTTCACTCAGGGCGGGGATTCCGGCTTAAAAAACCCCAAAGAGACAGCACATGAGGCTAATATTCTCATGTTAGTGAGCACTCAGGCTTGCGAAGCTTACTCTGCACTAATCAAATACAATGGCGGGTCCTGGAACTCAGGGGCTGCTGGGGGGCCTCCGGTCCCTGCAGCCTGGCTCTGCTCACCCCGGGATCAGTGAGCTTTGAGAAGAACTCCTGCCCCTGCCACGTTCACAGAGCCTGCCCGTGATCAGAAAGCCAGTTCGTAGTTTCAGGAGATTTCTTATTCTGCCGGAGAAAGCTATCTGTGACAGCCACGCTAGGCTGGGAAGTGGCTGAGTGGTGTAAGGGGTCCGACCTCAGGGAGGAGGAGTGAGGACAGCAGAGACCATCCTTGCTGGGCGCCCCGCTCCCCCAGCTCTGCCGAGGGCCCTGCCACGGGCCAAAGAGCTGTGTTCTCTTTTCCTGGCTCATGCAGTTTCCACTGGCTCGGGAGAGCCTGCCGAAGGCTTACCAGATCTACCCAAGTGCTAACCCAGGGCCTGAGAACGAGACCTCGTTGGGCGGCCGGGTCCCTGAAGATGCTACTGGTTCACATGAGGTCATGCTGGAGTAGGGTGGGTCCTAATCCCACCTGAGAGGTGTCCTTGTAAGAGACACTGAGGGGAACAGCCATGTCAGGGCACCAGCAGGGATGGGAGAGCTGCCCCTGAGCCAGGGAAAGCCAGCGACGGCCAGCAGCCGCGAGGAGGGGAGGCAATGGACCAGCGTCTCCCCTAGAGCCCTGGCCACACCTCGGTTTAGGATGGACGGCCTCCGGCCCCGGAAGAGATGCAGCCTGCTGTTTGGAGCCACCTGCTCTGTGCTCATTTGTTGAAGTGGCTCTGAGAAGCTGAGCCAGTGTGTAATAGAGCCTGTTCATCGCATAGCCCGACATGCTCTCCGCACAGAGCTGTGTTGGGCTGAACAGGGGCTCTGCTGGGGCTGCGGTTAAAGCGCTCAGCTGCCAACCAAAAGACCAGTGATTCGAACTCACCAGCCGCTCTGCAAGAGAAAGGTGAGGCAGTCTGCTTCCGTGAAGATTGACAGACAGCCTTGGAAACCCAGCTCTGCTGTGTCCCCGGGGTGCCCTACGTCAGAATCACCTTGCCGGCAGTGGGTGTGGCTTTTGGTTTTGGTGGGCAGAATAATGACCCCCCAGAGATGACTGTGTCCGAATCCCCAGAACCTGTGACTGTTACTTTACATGACAGAGACCGTGCAGATGTGATGAGGTTGGAGATCTGGAGAGGGGAGACCATCCAGGAGTGTCCACGTGGGTCCAATCTAATCCCATGGGTCTTCCAAAGAGGCCAAGAAGTCATGGTGGCAAAAATCAGACGTGTGGCATGAGCAAGACTTAGGGGAAGGCTTTGGAGGTGGAGGGAGGCAAGACCTGAGAACCCAGAAGGTGGAAAAGGAAGGGAGGCCCTGGATTCTGGCCCAGTGAGACCCCCGTGGGACGTCTGACCGCCTCGGCTATACAGTCATGAGGGTGTGCTGTTTGTGGTAACTCCTCCCTGCAGCAACAGGCCACACCCACACTCCACGCTCCCAGCACAAACTCACAGACTCCTGGGTAGAGAGGAGGAATAGGGCAGGTAGGACCTTCTGGGGTCTATCCCTAATCCCGTGAAACCATGTTGGGGTCAGGGGTGTTACTGCTAGCAGCTGAGATGCACCTGTGAGTAGGGAGAATTATATGACACCTTGTATTGGGGTATGGGGGCCAGAACGAGAAACGACCTCCCCAATAAACTGATGGGCTTTGCCAGTCTGTTGGCTTTCCTGCCAGCCCAATCGCCTTTCTGTTCTTCGCGGTCAACCAGCACACTTCATGGAAAATGGTGATGCAGGGCTTTCTCGGGCTGAAGTCCCCCCTGCATCAGCCCCTCACCTTCTGTCATCACCTCCCAGTCCTGAAGGACCTGGTCACGAGGCCAGCAGGGACTCCACCAAGCAGGAGGCAGCCGGGGAAGCACGTGGCGCCAATACTGCAGCGAGCTCCCTCTGTGCGTAGTTTTAAATGCCACTTTGATTTAAATATGCTCAGTGCTTCATTTTACAGGTGAAAAGTTAAAGGTAGGATTCCCCGTGAGTAAAGGACAGAACAGGGATTTGAACCACCGTCGCTCCAACATGATTCGGATGACAGGACCCCATCACAGCTGCCCTCACCTCTCCCTCGGTGCCGCTGACCCAGAGGCACATTTGGAAAGTGTGTCTTTAATGATAAGGTAACATACGCACTTTATCAGGCGGAGACCACAGGAAAGTGGGTGTTTTACTTGCCGACAGCTTCCCAACCCCGGGCTGTCACTCACTCGCCGGGGGAGGGCCTGTAACCACACCCTCACTCAAAGGTGTGTTGGTGTGTTTCCTTCCAGTTTGTGGAGCCGTTTCTTGTTGGTGCCGTTTGCACTTACAGTTTTGCATCCATTCCCCCGTACTGTTGGCTGGAGTGCCGGGGCAGCCTCAGCTTGCTTTCTCTCACACGTCACTGCTTTGCCTTTTGGCATCTGTTTGTCCACACACTTCCTAGTTAGCTTGTCCTCAGGATGGGAGCAGCACGGCATTTGGGGACATAGTCCTGGCTGGGGACCTTGTTACAGCTGCACTGCGCCAGCTCATCACAGGCACGGGGAGCAGGAGGCAGACCTGGTTTTAGGGAGGTCACTCGGTGATTGTCACTGTGCTCAGGTGGTACTGAAGTACAGGAGGCAAGGCCAGCCGGTAGCGTGTTAAAGACTGAATTGCTACACTTTGAAGAAAAAGACACTGTCCCCTTGCTGGCCACACCCTCACTCACAGGCTGTGTGTCATTCACTCACCCAGGGAGGGTCTGTGACCACACCCTCACTCACAAGCTGTGCTGTGGGGTGTCACCCGCCCGGGGAGGGTCTGTGGCCGGTTCCCACTCACGGCGCCCCTACATGGCTGAGGAGGGCCCTGCTTCTCAGGGCCTTTCAGGGCTGAGTGTTAGGGACAGAGTGCCAGGCCTTTCTTCTGAGGTGCCTGGCATGGTTGAACCTCTGCCCTTCCCACCTGGTAAAATGCCCACATGCTGAGTGAGGAAAGGGGTAGCTTCCTGAACTCAAGCTCAGCCACCCAGGCTTCCATGTGCCAATGCTTCTCCTACTAGCCAGCTCACGTGGCCTCAAGTCAAAATTGGTCAGTTCAGTTCAGACAGCTTTTCTCAAGTATTGTCCACGTTAGATACCACAGAGTAGGAAAGATAACACATTCTGAACACATGCCTCCAAAATTCTTCATAATCTTGTTAAGAGCTTACTATTCCTGTATGAAATTCCATTAAATCAGATCCCAATCATCTATAATCAATACAGTGGTACCTATAGCCCACTGTGTCACGAGAGACTCTGTAGGGTGGAGTGGACCTGCCCCTTCTGTTGTAACACTCCTGTAGTACACCTACTATGCGTATTCCCCCTCTGGTGTAACCCTTCCTGTAGTACACCTACCTACTGTGTGTACTTTCCCTCTAGTGTAACCCTTCCTGTATACCTACTGTGTGTACTCCCCCTCCACCTTAACACCCCTTCCTGTAATACACCTACTGTGTGTACTCCCCCTCCAGTGTAATCCTTCCTGTAGTACACCTACTGTGTGTACTCCCCCTCCACCCTAACACCCCTTCCTGTAATACACCTACTGTACATACTCCCCCTCCACGGTAACACCCCTTCTTGTAATACACCTACTGTACATACTCCCCCTCCACCCTAACACCCCTTCCTGTAATATACCTACTGTGCAGACTTCCCCTCCAGTGTAATCCTTCCTGTAGTACACCTACTGTGTGTACCTCCCTCCACGGTAACACCCCTTCCTGTAATACACCTCCTGTGTGTACTCCCTCTCCACCTTAACACCCATTCATGTAATACACCTACTGTGCGTACTCCCCCTCCAGTGTAATCCTTCCTGTAGTACACCTACTGTGTGTACCCCCCTCCACGGTAACACCCCTTCCTGTAATACACCTACTGTGTGTACCCCCATGGTAACACCCCTTCCTATAATACACCTACTGTGTGTACTCCCCCATGGTAACACCCCTTCCTGTGATACACCTACTGTGTGTACCCCCCCATGGTAACACCCCTTCCTATAATACACCTACTGTACAGACGCCCCTCTATGGTAACACCCCTTCCTGTGATACACCTACTATGTCTCCTCCCTTCCACTGTCACTTTATACAACTGTGATGAGTGAGCACACCCTTCTCCCAAGTGCTTTAAGTCTCTTGTTCACAGCTAGATTTGCAGGGCCTAACCCAGTGCTCTGGTGGTGCAAACAGTTGATGCACTCGGCTACTAACAGGAGGGTTGGAGGTTCGAGTCCACTCCGAGGAATGTTGGAAGACCTGGTCATCTACTTCTGAAAAGTCAGACACTGAAAACCCTCTGGGCCTCAGTTCTGCTCTGACACACATGGGGCTGCCAGGAGTAGGAATCGAGTCAGTGGAAGCTGGTTGGTCAGCCTGGTGCCAGCCTATCCTATGTGCTCAGTGACTCTGCAGTGGGGCGGGGCTGAAGGGGCTAAAATAAATCAGAGAACCTTGGAATGGTTTTGGGTCAGTGTTGCTATTTTGAAATTAGCTGGAATGGAAGCCCTTCTCTGAGTGAGGACATCTGAGAGCCCAAGTGGCCCAGAGAACTCAGTGGAGGGAGCAGGAAAGGGAGGTTCTGGTGTCAGACACCAGCCTTGTCAGTGACACATGCCCAGGAGTGAGGCCACAGCAACCCCAGCAACCCACAGCTCATGTTCACAGGCACACACATGCTCGTACCAGAAAGATTCACAACACACACATACAGGTACCAAAAAGATTCCTTAGCTTTGCCAAGAGCTTTCCTCAACATCAGCTTGGTGCTGGTGAGGAGTTAGGGCCGGTTTCTCAGGAGGATGATGTTCCCACCACAGAGTGATCTGGAAGTTTGTGTGTGTCTGGAAGCAGGTGCAGGTGGGCAAGACAAATGTGGAACCGGGACGGGAAACAAGAAGGGATCTGTGATTGAATGCATGGGTGCTGGCTTTCAGTGTGACCAAGACCCGGTACAATTCAAGCTCCTGCCAGAAATACAAGGAGCCAGGGTGCTTTCCCCAAAGGAGGACTAGAACTGGCATGCCGTGGGAGGCAGATTTATACCTACTGTGCAGAAAGAGGAAAGTGTGTGTGTGCGTGTGTGTGTGTGTGTGTGTGTGAGACGGAGAGAAAGGGAGAGAGAGAGAAAGGCAGAGAGACAGAGAGAGGTGCTCTTTTGTCTCTTAATTTGGCTGATGACCCATCAAAGCAGACAACAGTGATGACGTCAACATGAAGCCCCTAAAATACCCGAAAAATCAGTATCAAGTATTTTTCAGAGCATGAATCCCCACAGCCAGACACTATTTCTGAACCAGGTGTTGGCTGTTTTAGTCTCATCCCGTGTTAAAGCCACACCAATTTAGTGTCTTTGTTGGTTCAGAAATGCTCCCAGAATCGGAACCGAGTCAGGCATCAGTCCTTATGCAGGCGTCCCCCAGTGCTAGCTCACTGGCCCTTGGCTGGTCAGTGTCCTAGGGAGCCTTCTCGGGGCCAGGCTTACATGGGCCTTTCTTTTCAGCCATCTACGAGCCGTCCTGTGAGGCCTACAAGCACCTGGGTCAGACCTCCAACTACTACTGGATCGACCCTGATGGCAGCGGCCCCCTGGCACCCCTGAAAGTCTACTGTAACATGACAGGTAAGTGCTTCTGGGGGTCCCGTGTGTATAGCATGACAGTGGCTTTGCCATGCTGTGTCCCTGGCACCACAGGCCACAGTGTAGCCACTGCTGGGCTGGTGGCAGAGAGAACGGTGGGCAGTGTTTCTGAAGCCAGGAGAACTCCTCATGCTGTTTGCGGTGTCTCCCTTCTGCCATGGCCGGTGAGTGGTCGGTGTAAGAACAGTCAATGGGAAGGGAAAACAGAAAGTAGACTTCAAGGTAGAAGTGCTGGGTAACAGAGACGTGTGGTGTGGCATGGCCACCACAGGTGGCCTGGCTGGGCCATCCAGAAGACCTGACGTGGGTCCCCACTGCCTGTGAGAGGAAGCCAGGACCGCCTGGTGCTCCCCATGGCCCCAGAGCAGGCTGCCTGTCATGGACATCCCACCCTGCAAGAGCAGAGGGCACCAGCAGTGCTCAGGAAACGTGTCCAGGATGGTTTCCTTGACTTCTGTGTTGACTTCAGAGCTGTGGAATGTGGTCTGGGTTCCTGCAGACCCCACAGCAGCGGGACAGTGTGCAGCTTCTAAGGCAAGGGCAGATTTCCCTCAGACACTTGGCAATGCCCCCCATCCGCCAGCCTGGAGCTGGTGTAAAGCTTACAGGCTCCACCATCGCCTGGCCTGCCGAGGTGCATGGTGATGAGGGCACTGAGGAAAGGAGGTGGCTGTGGCCACTGCTGTCCTTGAGTGCTTTCCTGCGTGTGGGGCTGCCTAGTTCACATGCTGGCCCATGAAGCACAGGTGTATCACCTTGGGCACCTTGCTGCCAGTTCTTCTCAATAAGCTCAGTGCCTTTGTCTGTGAAATGGGCCTCTGGCATGACAGAGAAGTGAGGAAGGCCACCCATGTGGGCCATGGCATGTTATCCTTCATGAAGGTGGCCCAGGAGCGATGGGGCATTCCTGTCATTTTCAGGCTCAGAGAGTTAAGTAGCTTGCTCATGGCATGCGAGCGAGATTCCAACTTAAATCTGAGGCCAACATTGTGTGTTTTCTTTGTTATTGTAAATTTGTGCAGCAAATCACCTACCTTTCAATATCCGTCCTGTGTGCAGTTCAGTGACATTAGCTGTGTTTCTGTTGTTCAACCGTTATCATTGTCTGTGTTCAGATTTCCCATGACCGTTGGTGGGAACTTGGTGGCTCCTAGCAGTGAGTCCCCTTCACAACTGCTGCTCTCACTCACCTGGGCCACCACTAGTACACTTTGGTCTCCACAGACGATGGCCCAGCCTATTATTTTCTGTAAGTGGGATCACACACTTGTATCCTTTTCTGATGACGTGCCGTACTCAGTGTGATGTCTCTCGGGTCCGTCTGGGTTGTGGCCTGCATCGGGACTCATCTCCCTATGATGGAGTGGGGTCCATTCAGGGTTTATCTTAGTTCTCTAGTGCTGCTCTAACAGACACTCCACAAGTGGATGGCTTTAACAAACAGGGATTTATTCTCCACGGTTTAGGAGGCTAGAAGTCTGAGTTCAAAGTGCCAGCTCCAGGAGCTAGGGGAAAGCCCCTTGATCATGGGCTTCAGCTCTGGCTCTTGCTCCTGGCCCCCTGGAGCTGGAGGCTTCTCTTCACTCAGGCAGCTGCTGGCTGCTGAGGCTGACAAACCCAAGGTTGACAAGTCAAATGGAACAGTCCAAAGATTATCAAGTAACATGGCAGGCCACTAGTTCAAGTCCAAAAACAGTCCTAAGACCAGCAGACAACCTGGCAGGCTGCTGAATGAAGACACAGCAACATGCTCAATCCAAGCATACCAAAGAACTGGAGACCTTTCTCAAAACTTCAGCTTATATATGGGAAGCAGACCACATCCCCAAGGCAGCTACTCAGCTGCTCAAGTAGATTCCACCATGGAGCTGATTACCAGTCTCATCATGGGGCATAACTCCATCCAGCTGTCCAGCCATTCAAAACCTGACCCAGCCATGTTGACAATAATCTTAACTGCCACAAGGTTCATCCGTGTTACGTCCTGCATCAGGACTTCCTTTCTCCTCATGACTGAGTAGTGTCCTGCTGTGTGGGTGACTGCCTTTTGTACCCACGCAACCGTGATGGACGTATAGGCTCCAGGCACCTTTTGGCTAGGGTGAACACTGGTGTGCCTGCCAGTGGTTCTTAGCTCTGGCTGTGTGTCAGGACTGTTTATGGGGTGTTGGTTTTATGTAAACACTTTGGTTCCCCTGGAGGTTCTGATTGCATAGGTCTGAAGTAGAAATAGAATTGTCAGCTAGAAGGGGAGCCCCAAATGGTTCTTAGGCAAGTGGATCCAAGCAGAGACGAGACCATTGGGACAGCAGGCGTGAGATAGCGCACAAGGAAGACCTAGCAGAACACATGCATGGTGAGGACGGCGTGTAGATGGTCGGATGGGGTGCCATCCCCAAATCTTCTCCCATGGCAAGAGCTCAGTGAGCTTTGTCCAAGACCCCACTGACAGTGGAACTTGTAAGCCCCCTCGGGTCCTTGTGTACAACCGTGATGTTAATCTTACCTGAACTATCAACTCTGAGAACTGGATGAAAGGCCACTTTTCCTGGTTTCTTATGCTGCTGTAACAAATACCACAGGTAGGTGGTTTTAAAGAGGATAAGCTTATTTTCTCACAGATCAGGAGGCTAATCGTTCAAATCAGGGCACCACTTCTAGGGAACTCTGGGAGAAAATCCTTGTGCCAGCTTCTCCAGCGGCCTTGGCGTCCCTTGACCATCTCCACGCAGTATCTCTCTGCCCCCATTCCTGCTGGCTTCACCGTGTCTGGTCTGCTTGTTTTTATCTCAAAGCCACCAGGTTTGAGACTCACCCTTCACTGATCGGGCCTCATGAACATAACAAGGAAAACCCTGTCCCCCAATGGGACCACATCCACAGATATGGGGTTAGGGTTCTAACTCATATTTGGAGGGACACAACTTAATTTTTATTTTGGTTTCTGGTGGTGTAGTGGTTAAGGGATTTAGCTACTAACCAAAAGGTTGGTGGTTTGAACCCACCAGCTTCTCCATGGAAGAAAGATGAGGCAGTCTACTTCTGTCAAGATTTATAGCCTTGGGAACCCAGAGGGGGTTGCTATGAGTCCGAATTGACTCTATGGCAGTAAGTTTGGCCTGATGAACTTTAAGGAGAATCACAGCCTTCTGACTTGAGAATTGAATGATTTTCCTACTTGCATCTCAAAGGAGAGTTAGAAAGATCAAAGCCTTATGGATGTGATTCTCACGTCAAGAACACATACAAGGAAAGGCTGCTTTCTCTGAGGACATCCCCCCACTCCTTTCCAGGAGCAGAAAACTTTGCTCAGATACAGGGGCCCTATCCTTGTCAGTGTCCCCTTGAAGGGAACAACTAAGGTTGACCCAGTACTCTGGATGAACCTGAGCAGTGAGGGGCAGAGCTCACCTTCTGCCATTAGAACAGTTAGCTTCTTGGTATTTGACCAATGATGTCTGTGAGCTGGGGACCCTTGAACAATTCCGCCCTCTAGGATGGAGGGAACTCTGTGGTTCTTTCCCACCACTAGCCTTTCCACTATCTAGAAAGTGCATGGGGTAACATCATTGGAGAGCACGGCACTATGAAGTATGGCCTGGCTGTCCTATTTCTGAGAGGTCCTAGAGGAAGAGGAGGAGGGGCGGTGACATGAGGTACTCTGTCCCATCCTGATCAAGGTCTCAGAGAGCAGAGGAGGAGACAGTGACATGAGGTCCTTTGTCCCATCCTGACAGAGGTCCTGGAGAGAGGAGGAGGGGACAGTGACATGAGGTTCTCTCTCCCATCTTGATAGAGGCCTTGGAAGAAGAGGAGGAGGCTTATGTGCTCAGTGGTCACTTTGGGGCTTGAGGAGGACCCCACAAAGGACTCCAGCCATGAGAGAAGATGAGCTGTCACTCAGAGACTCTGGTGAAGGTGGGGTACTCGATTAGATGGACATTTAGGAAGCTGAATCACCCAGACTGTGGCTGGTGATAGAGTAGGGCTTGACAGTGATCCCCAAGCATCTGAAGGGGGTGACCCAGAGACGGAGCAGCAAGGAACAGAGTCTGTTAGGAGAGACGGGGTCTACGCTGGTGGGCTCTCCTTCCCTTTGGTGCCTGTGAACCACAGGCGGGGTGTCCCCACTGTCAGGCTGTAAGCTAACGCACAGCGGGCCGGTGCACACACCAGCTGACCCCTTTGTCTCACTGCTCCAGTAAGTAATGTGAGGGACTGCAACAGGCGATTTCTGCATGGCATCCCATTCTAAGAGAAGAAGAAGAAGAAAGACTCTCTTATTACCACAGGACATGAAAGGAAAAAAATTCCCTGCTCACAGCCAGATACTAATTCAGAGACGGAGCTCTCTTGCCTCAGACAGCCTTGAACTTACTCATTTCTTGAACAAGTTTGACACAAATTGGCACTCTTCATTTTTATCGGGAGGCAGCCTTTCCGCTCTGCAGTTCTTCTCCTGACTCTGCAGTTCACGGCTCCATCTCCTGGAAATTAGGGGGTGTCCTAAATGGCAGAGTGTCCCCCGGCTGCAGGGTTGGCAGTGAGGCAGGAATGTGTGTGAGGAGCCTTCATCCTGTCCTAGCCAAACACACTTCCCTTTCAGGTCTAGGAGCAAATTGTGAGACAAGGTCGTAGTACCCTGCCTCCCTTCCCTACTCATATCCTCTGAAAACCTGATGCTAGAAGTGTGACTTCACAGCCACACACTCTCTTGATTTCCTAGCCTTTATTCACTTTCCCTTGTACATTTTTCTGAGCTATTAGTGTTTTCCTTCTATTTTCTTAAGATGTTTGCCAACACTCCTTAGAAACATTGGCCGTCACACTGACAGCTTCATTGGGTTCTTTCTGCCCAACAATTAACAACAGTGAAAAGACCAGACCTGCCATTGTACTTGGACCCTCACCGCCTATCTGAGATTGGGAGCACTGCTTCTCTTGAAATGCTACCCCTTGTCCATGCTCCTTAGGGCCCCTTTGCCTCCATTTAACCTTGAAAAGTCAGAGTGGGCATCTGTGCGTTGGCCCATGAAGCTAGAAGTGCAGATTAAAAACTAAGGGAATAACACCACCCACATGCACACGTTTTGAAATCTTATCCAAAAGTTACAGTTTGTTTACACTTGTGCTTTATGGAGCCCAGGGTTCAGCTAACCCAGTTCTGTTGCCCTCTGTCATGGTAAGTGTCTGGCTTTCCAGTCTCGCACAACAGGCAGGTTCCTGAGCACTCACACTCACTGAGACTGTTTTATTTATGCGTGTGCTTCTCAGAAGTGGCCGCGGAGTGTGGGCAGGAGAGTGGACATGGCCGTGGGGTCCACATGGGCTCTCACGGGAAGTACCTGAAGCCCATCTCCTTACCCGCAACGCAGTTCCTTCCACTATAATCGCTGTTCAGCTGCTTGAAGTAACACAAACATGTCCTCCCAGAGTTGCTGTGGGCCAGGTCTGGGCACAGGTTGCCTGGTCACCTGCCCAGGGTCTCATGCTGAAAGCCAGGTGTCCAGGGGACTGAGAGCTCGCCGATGCCATGGCAGCCTCTCCTCCTGCCCTCGGCTTCTGGGCAAAAGTCGTTGCCTCCTTGCAGGCACAGGCCTGAGGTCTCTGCATCCTGTCTGGCCTCTGGCTACTGTTCTCAGGGCCTCCACGTGGGGCATTTCTACCTCGAGAGCCAGCAGGGGAGTCTCTCTGACCTCCAGGTCCTTGTCTCAGTTTCGGTGGTGCCCTACACATTGCCACAGAGCAGGTAGAAGAGCAGGGATTCACGGTCCCCAGTCCTGCAGGCCACACATCCAGACCAGGGTATCATACGGCCCTGTCGCTCCCGGCCGGGACATTGACAAGAGCTGCTCCCTGCCCCTCCCAGCGTCTGCTGGCTCTGGGTGCTGCTTGTGATGTACCTTTGCTGCTTCTTGAGGTGTGTGCCCTGTTGTCACATGGCATTGTCCCCCTTTGTGTGTGTCTGCCCTTTTCTAAGATGCCCCTCAGAAGGGATAAGGATGGGGACACACCTTACATGGGTATGTCCTCTGTGATGTAACTAATAGCATCTGCAAAGGAAGAGCCCTATTTCCCCAAACAAAGTCACCTCCACCGGGCTCAGGACTTCATCTTCCCTTTTAGGGGACATAATTCAATCCATAGCAACCTGCTTCTAAGAGCACATCTGATTAGGTCAGACCCACCCAGGGCAGGAAGCTCTTGGTCAACTCAAAGCCAAGTGATCAGACAACTCAACTACAGATCCTCTCACCTTGGCCACACAGCACAACCTCATCCTGCAGTGACACGGCAGTGTGTCCCCAGCCTCACCCAGCAGTGATGCTGCACCATGTTCCCAGGCCCCACCCATACTCAAGAGGAGGGGCCGTTCAGGGTGCACCAGATCAGGGCAGAAGCTCAGGGCCACGCTGCACTTCACCTGCCATGCTCACGTCTGTCTGGGCCTTGTGCCTCGCTCTTAGCCACAGTAAGGCGAACGCCTGCCCCGAGCAATGGTGCCACATCCAGCTTATGAAATAGTAAATGTCATTATTATTTGTCTTAAAGGTTGAATGCCCTTCAACACAGGAAGCTTGGAAAATACAGATAAACAAAACTGGAAATGGCTCATCAGCTAGAGATAAGAGCCACTGGCATGTTAGAGGGTGTGTGGTGGAGGCCCCTTGTTCCATGCTTGTACCTACGTGTGTTCTGGAGGCAAAGTCAATGCCAGACACTATTCTAAGTACATGACACACTGCCATACCCTGTGTGGCAGTCACTGTTATTCCATTCTGTTGCTGAGGAAATGTGGATTTTGGAGAGGTCAAGGCCTGTGTCACATGGCTGGCACATCGTGGGGAATCTCTACCATCATTGTGCAATTCACTCAGCATTAGAACCACACCCTGAGTGTGTGTGCACATGTGTGTGCATGTGTACATATATGAGTATTGTGTGCATGCACACGTATGAATTCTTTGTGTGTGAATATGTGCATTATTTGTGTATACATTGCATGTGCATGTTTGGGCATGTGTATGAACATGTGTGCACATGTGTGACTCTTTGCATGAGCATGCATGCATGTGTGCACATGTGTGCACGTTCTGTGCCCATGCATGTGTATACATGTGTGTATGTGTGTGCATTTGTGTGAGTGTGTGCACACATGCCCGTGTGTGTGCATGTGTGTGTACAAACTCTCCTCAGCTTGGATGAGGTGGTATTGTTTGTACCGCAATTTCTGAAATGAGCTTCATCACCCACATCTCCTCCTCCTCACCAATAGTATCTCTTTGTACAACTCTTATCCATTATCTCGAGTTTGCACATCTTGCTGTAAACTGTTTCTTCTTAATTGTCCAACTAATGCCTGGGGGTTTAATTGGGGAACACATTTGTAACCAAATCAGTACATGCACCATTACCTAACTGTTATCATTCTTAGGCCTCAATTCAACTACAAGTATTTTCCCAAAAAGTAGCTTCCTAAGAGCTATCTAAGATAATGTGGGCATGTCCTGTGTGCCTAGGTTAATCACCCCTTACGCTCGGAGCTCTACTTGTAGGATAACTTAAATTCTCTCTCCGTTACCCAATTAACGTTTCCAACCTGAAGTCCGAAGTGGAGTCTCGCAGGACCACAGAGCATTCTGTCTGGTGTCATCTGCAGCGCTTCATGGTGTTCCGGTTCCCATCCTTCCTCTTTCTCCTCTCTGTGAGCACTGGGGCTCCCGGACGCACGCAGGCGTGAGTGAGCCGGGCTCCCGGATGAGCAGGTGTGCGACCACTGGGCTCCCCGATGAGCAGGTGTGCGACCACTGAGCTCCCGGATGAGCAGGTGTGCGACCACTGGGCTCCCGGATGAGCAAGTGAGTCGGCGTTGGCCTCCTGGACGTGTGCAGCTGTGCGAGTGCCAGACTCCTGGATGCGTGCGGGTGTGTGAGCCCCAGGCTCCCTGGATGCACAGGTGTGCAAGTGTTGGGCTCCTGGATGTGGACAGGTGTGCAAGTGCCAGGCTCCCCAGACGTGCAGGTGTGTGAGTGCTGGGCTCCCGGACACATGCAGATGTGGCCCTACCAGTCTACAATCCCTCCGTGCTCGTATTTCCGTCATGCCCATGGCTGAGGTGTAACCCTCACACCCGGCTACTTCCTTTTGCCTCCCTCGCTGGTCTTTGTTACCGCGTCACAGCGCCTTCCTTGCCCTGCCTCCTCACCCAGTGAGCCTCCGCCTGTGGTTGGCAGCATCAGGCTCCCTCTGCTGATGTCCCTGCCCATCACACTTCCTCCGCTCTGCCACCTGCCACACCATTTTTGTTACAGACCTCCATCATGGCTCTGTATCTCCTGCTCCACACGCCGGGCTGTAGTCGTTCCTAACAATTGGGGTAAATCTTTGAATTCAATTCCATCCACACAGTTTCAATTGAAAACCTGGGAGCCAGCTGACTGCTCCCAGAGGCTGGCACAGCACTCCTCTTCATGACTGATGGCCCACGACAGCCTTCCTGAGGCTGTGGCCCTGCTGGCTCGCTGCTCAGACTGTTCTTCACGGTGTGCGTGTCCT
>NW_006922143.1:1047295-1052389 GCF_000298275.1 Orycteropus afer afer | reverse complement strand
AGAGAGGGCGGGTGGTCTCCTTGCAAAGCACTGGCCCCTGGAGGCCCCGGGGAGCGCGGCACTCCTCCAACACTCACAGGCCAACGTGAGTGGAGGGTGATTCGAGGGTGTCTGGTCTTCATACACAGGAATCGTGATGTTCAAGTGTGCTTGCAAATCAGTGTCTTTTTATTAAATTGAACCTACATAACAAAGCAGCTGCCGAGCCAACCACGCTAACCTGTTCAATTAACTGACTTTAAGGACGTGCACTGTTTATAGCTGTCACGACCATCCTTTTCCACATTGTCCCCATCACCCCTAAGACACTTAGCATTCCGATTCCCCATGACCCCTTCCACCTGCCCCCGGCAGCCACTACAATCTCTGCACATTGGCTGCTCCATGTCTTTCCAACTAGGGTGTCACGCCTACGAGGGTGTCACATGTTCATCCTTTTGTGTCTGACTCACTTAGCGCAGCATTGTGTGGTTGCAGCTCATCCATGATGTGGCATGTCCCGAACATCACCTTCCTTAAGTCAGATGTGCCACATCCTGACCGTCAGTGTTTCTGTCGACAGACACTTGGGTTTCTTCCACTTTTGGGCTGGTGTGAGGAGTGCTGGGTGAACGTGGTGCACACACATCAGTCTGTGTCTCTGTCTTCAGTTCTTTTGAGTGTAGACTTCAGAATGGAATTGCCTGGTCATAAGGCAGTTCTCTGTTTAATTTTTTGATCAACTGACAGACGTTTACATCCCACGTGCAATGGCGCTCTGGTGGCATACTGCCTAACTGAGTGATAACCAGAAGGCTGGCGGTTCAAACCCACCAGCCACTCCTTAGAAGGAAGATTGGGCAATCTACTTCCATAGAGATACTGCCTCGGAAACCCAAGGAGGGGTCGCTATGCGTTGAATCGACTCCGCAGCACTGAGTTTTGAGTTTGCAGTGGATGAGAGTTCTGATCCCTCCATAGCCTCACCAGCGCCTGTTACTTTCTGAGCCAGCCTCATCGGTGTGAGGTCCTCTCTCATTGAGGCTTTGACTTGTATTCCCCTGTTGGCTAAGAAGAAGCTCTGGTGGGACAGTGGTTAGTGCATTCAGCTGCTAACCAAAAGGTCGGTGGTTCGAACCCATCAGCTGCTCTGCAGGAGAAAAAATGAGGCAGTCTGCTTCTGTGAAGATTCCCAGCCTTGGAAACCTTACACAGTCCACTGAGTCAGCATCAACTTGATGTCCACAGGTTTGGTTTGTTTTTTGGATGACTAAGGGCATTGAAATGGAGCTCTGGTGGGGCAGTGGTTAAGGCACTTGGCTACTAACCAAAAGTTTGGTGGTTCGAACTCACCAGCCGCTCTGTGGGACAAAGATGAGGCAGTGTGCTTCCGTAAAGATTTATAGCCGTGGGAATCCTACAGGAGTCACTGTGAATCAGAACAACTCCAGGGAAGTGGATTAAGTTGGGATTTTTGGATGACTGAGGGTGCTGAGCTTCTTTGCTGGTGCTCACTGGCCATCTGTGCTGCTGCTTTGGTGGAATGCCTGCTGAAGCCCTTTGCCATTTTTGGATGTGGCTGTTTGTCTTTTGTTGTTGGGTTATAGAGGTTCTTTATATATGAGGGGTAATAAGCCCTTCTCAACACATGGTTCTCCAAGCCCTTCTCAACACATGCTTCTCCCATTCTAGGCTGTGAATCGGTCTCTTTTAACATAAATGTGATCCTAAAGTCTGCGTTTGAGATTCCTAGTTACTTCAGTGGAGCCTTGGTTACATGGTTCCAGATCTTTCTCTAATTCTGGTCATTGTCTTTCTGAAACTCTGATGAACCCTGTGGTTTATTAGCAACAAGCACAGTGGACTGTTAACTCATGTTAACCGCCACGTTGGAAACCTACCTGATAGCGAGCTAAGTGAGTGCAGGTCATTTCCCAGTCTCCTGGTGTGTCTGCGCTCCTCCTTCTGTTATCGCCCGGCACACATTTGGGGATTCTAATGTTTGCTATGGTTACATAGTTGCCAGCGCGTTCTCATAACCGTTATTTATACCTGCATGTTATATGGAGTCATGAGGAGTCCTGCAGCATATCCCTTAGATGTCACAGCGGATTGCATGGTGCCGCAGGGTTATAAACATGGATCGATGGTTTCTGATGCCTGGAGAATAACACAGTGCCCGCTGCGGCACTGAGATCAGACAGCAGACTGCTGAGATGGGAGAAGCCATATAGAAGTTCTTCATTGCTGTTCACAGCCACTTTCTCATGGCTGGTGACATTGTCAGCATTTCCCTAATTTGCTGGTTTACATGTCAGTTTCTCAGTTTTGGTTGAGCCCACAGAGCAGCTATTTAATTGTTTACTGAACAGTCTTCTTTATGTTCACTCACCGTTGGTATTTTTGTACTTTCATTCTCAGCAGTACCCATCAGCTCTTCTATTTCATATTCTTGCTGTTTTTTCCCTAATGTGCTATTAAACGTGTTGTGCAATTGTGGCTGTGTAACAATGCACTTTGATAGGCTGTTTCTCAATGCATCAGTGGTCACATACTTTGGGAAATTCCTGGCTCAAATAAACCCTGATATCTAATTCAATTTCATTTTTTGTGAAACAATTAATTTGTATGTCCTTGGGCCAAGAATTGTAACTAGTAAAATTCAGACATTCTCAAAACCGAATACCATGTCTGAATGCAAGGAACGCTTCTATCCAAGGAGAAGTGTCTTTTTAAAATCATATGTTCTAATTTCATGGGACCTGATGAGACTGGCTCCTGTCAGTTATTTTGCTAAGACTTTGTGCCAAGGTCCTTCATTCCTCACATTTGTCCCTGAGGTGGTCTCCATCGACCCATCCAGCCTCCCCCTGAGGTACCACGAATGATCAGTTAGGGTCGTCTGGATCTTTGCCATCAAACATGCAAGCTGTCCCAAGACATTCCAAGATGACACCCCTACTCTGCACAGCTCTGCCCCTGCACCCTTCCCCAAACCAAAAACCCAGGCTTACGTGCCAGGTGATGGTTGCTGTGCTCAGACAGAACTTTGAACTGAAGAGCATCTGAACAACATCTAGCCATACTCCACGTCACGGGTGAGACCCCCGAGGCCCCATGTCACAGGTGAGACCCCCGAGGCCCCACGTCATGGGTGAGACCCCGAGGCCTGCATTTTGATTGCCAGCCTGAATGGTGAAGTGTGTCTGAGCCGAGTGGAACATGTCCATAGAATGACTGTTAAAGTGAACGATCTGATCACCTCCTAAGAGCATTTGGCAACACTGTCTTCGTTGCCATCAGCCTACAGAGTGAGCTCTGTTATGCAATTTGTCCTGTTTCTTTCTGTAAAGACTCTATACCCCTCTGCCACTTGAGCGTTACGTACAGTGGTGCTAAAGTGCGGGCATTAGGAGGTGTTCATGTGGGTGTTCTGCGTCACATGTACTCCCACACGTGCATTCCTGTTACATGGAGTTGCCTCTGACCCATGGTGCCCCCACGTGACTCAGAGCAGAATTGGGCTCCACGGGGCTGCAGTGGCTGACTTTTCAGACGTAGGTCAGGAAGCCTTTCTTCTGAGGCCCTCTGGATGGACTCAGACCCCCAACCTTTCTGTCATTAGCCACATACTTAAACATTTGCACCATGTGGGGACTGCACACAACAAGCAGGGATGGTAGTATTCCCTTTATGGGGGAGGCCGGGTTTAGCAGGTTTACAAAGGTGGCAGGCCTACATTCAGAGTTGTCAGGTGGGTGAGTGGAGGCCAGGTTCTTGTGACTGGGGAGGTCACCACGCTATTGCTGCTGTTGTTTGGTGGTGTCAAGTCAGTTCAGGTAGAAAGAGGTGCCACAGGGTTTGGAGGCTGTGACCTTTCAGAACACCAGGGCTCTCTCCCAAGGTGCCTCTGGGTGTATTCGAACTGCTGACCTTCTGGCTGGTAGTTGAGTACCTAACCATCTGCACCATCCAGGGACTCCTACCATGTTACAGCCCCACTTTATTCCTGGTGCCATGCTGGAGGGAGAAGCCTGAGTAAACATCAAAGACACAACTCCTGTCTTCAATACACCTGCAGTCTAGTTTGGAGGACAGAAGTATGCATATGTACTCACCAGATGTAGACCCAGATCATTTTAGCTATTGCCCAAATCCAAAGCTACTCTCATAGGAAAGAGATCCATGATCCCTGGGACACAGGTAAGCCATGCTGTGTTGGCAATTCCAGCCAACCACTCTGCAGGGCCTGTTGGTGGCAGCTTCACTGGAGGGTGTGGCGTGGCAGAAGGAGCGTGGGGTGTTGACCAGGAAGTAGAGCCAGCACGAGGCCCCTGGCCAACCCTGAGAAAAGTCCATAAAGGAGGTTCCCAGCTCCCAGAACAAGGTTTGGGGCTCCCCTGGTGGATTTTATGACATGAGGCCTCGTGAGCTTCCGCACCATCCAAATCTGCTGAAGAGTCATGAGCTCCGATTACATAGCAACTGAGCTGCAACAAACAAATGTCAGAGTGTGTGAGTGCACAACGTGCAGAGCAGAGAACATGCAATTGTGGCTCCTTTAAGAACTATTTCCGGTGGATTCCAGACATGACAGCCATGGAATTCTTCAGTGTAGACCCAGAAATGACGGGAGTGGTGGAATTCCCCAGTGTAGACCCAGAAATGATGGGAGTGATGGAATTCCCTAGTGTAGACCTAGAAATGACGGGAGTGATGGAATTCTCCAGTGTAGACCCAGAAATGACGGGAGTGATGGAATGTCTGCAAACATCAGGTCATTTCTCCACTGATGTAAATGATGGACAAAAAGGTTTTAGAAAAGGAACAAACAAGGGATTCTGGAGCGTATTGCAAACCCAGATGAGTACTGAAATTCTTTGCTAAACCTTAGTGTCCTTACAGAACTTTGGTAATAACTTCAGGTTCTAACAAGGGGATACCCGTAAGTGCAGTAGCTGCACTAGCGCGAGCAGCAGCCATGTGTGTCACCCTGAGCAGGTTCTCACAGGCCCTCGAAGACTTGCAAGGTCTTACTGTGAGTGATGTTGGGAAATTACATCAAGCTGGTTATCGATCGTACTCCATGGTTTTATGTTACTACAATGTCATCTC
>NW_006922143.1:1045594-1046615 GCF_000298275.1 Orycteropus afer afer | reverse complement strand
GGCGGCTGTCATATGATGGAAGTAGCTCACGTAGCCTGTTTTCCAGGGTGCTGTTGGGTAGACTCAGCCGTCAACCTTTTGGTCAGCAGCCAACAGCAAACCAGTTGTGCCCCGAAACTAATTGCCAGTGAGTCAGCTCTGAGTCATGGTGGCCCCACGTGTGTCCAGGTGGAACTGTGCTTCTCAGGGGTTTCAGTGGCTCCGGCCATTATTTGAGATGACCCTGGGAGGGTTTGAACCACCAGCCTTTCGGTTAGTAAGGAAGTGTTTAACTGTACCACCTCTACCTGGCTTGAATTCTCAACCACCCACAACAACCATCCAGTGGGAGTTATTTGGTTCTGTACTGATATGCTAACTAGGACTAATCAGATGTGCCCGTGGCGCTCCCTCCCTGACATCAATGGACCAGACTGTCAGAGGGCCAGCTGGGCAGTGTGGGGCTGGGGAGCTCGGGTTTGCCTGGACCTCTCAGCATGTGCTGGCAGGAAGCTGGTCTGCAACCAGGCAGCGTCACTTACTCACGCTTGAAGCACTTACTCTGGCTCACTGCCTTGATACAAAGCTTCTCCAGTCACAGTGATGCCAAAAAGAGATGCAGCACCCACATGCAGAGCATGTCTCCACAGTAAAGGGGGTGAGCTGGACACTCCAGGGAGAGGGTGGTTCTCCCCAAAGCCCCACGTGAATGTGTGGCTGTCCATACCTGGTGAGTACTTCTCTTGAACTATGAACTAGAACAGGTCCAGCGATTACCACTGCCTTATTGTAGAGAAGTGTCACCGTGCAGAATGGAGCAGCTCCTTAGAAATGACTAGAAGTGGCTAGCTCCTTGCCCATTATTTTGTTTAAGGAACAGAGGCCTAAAGGGAAGGCAAGTTTCCAAAACCAAACAGCTGGTTATTTCTGCTTCCTTGTTGTTGTTGTTAGGGGCCTGTTTTGGTTACCTAGTGCCACTCTGGTAGCATAGTGCCTAAGGCACTTGACTGCTAACCAGAATGCTGGCGGTACAAATCCACCA
>NW_006922143.1:1032155-1042864 GCF_000298275.1 Orycteropus afer afer | reverse complement strand
GCACATGGTACCGTGAGTCGGAGCTTACTCCATGGCTTTGGTTTGCTTTAGTTTTAAGTGCAGAGGTAAGAAATTATGGTGAAAAAATAAACCATTACTTATACCTGCTGTGACATGGATCAGCCTTGAAAACATCGTGTTTGTGTGTGGGTGTGAAGCAAGTCCCATATAGTCTGACCCCAGTTATGGGGATGCACAGAGTCGGCAAGCACAGAGAGAAGGTCACTCGGTGGCCATCAGGGCACATGGGCGGGGAGTGGGAAGTCATTGCTTGGGGCACTGAGGTCCTGTCTGGGACACTGGTTGTAGCACATGGCAAACATAATTCATGTCACAGTGTTGTCCACTCAAAATTGTGTGAAGGGCACATGGTGGCTACATGCATGTCACCATAATAGAAGGAAAGTATATACCTGAGGGACTGAAAAAACAAGATTTACTAAGGAAGATGAGCCGTGAAGGAGCATATGTGGCAGAATTACAGCCACAGTGCATGGGAACGAGCATGTACGCGGTGAGGCCGCTGGCCAGCAGCTCAGGGTGTTGACCAGAGGCTGCCTGATGTCCACGGGTGACTACTGTACACGGTGCGTTTCCTTTCTCCTCCTTCCCTGCAGTTTTCAAATGGTCTCAGTTTTACAAATGTCCCACGTGAGCAACTTCACTTAGCATCCTCAGATGGTTCTGTCCTTGGCACGTCTCTGTTCAGACGGTAAATCGGTGGTCTCTGCAACAATCGCACTCTGCCACAGACCCCCATCATCGTGGATAGCCACGTGGAATGCAGGGCCACGCATGGAGGTAGACTCCCCTCCATCGCACTGTAAAATCCCATTTAGGCTGCATCATTCTCCCGGTAGGGAGACCAGTGGGGAGGCTAATTTTGATTAAGCGTTATTCCAAGCTGGAATTACCCACCATGTTAGCAGGACGCCTCCAAACGGCCACACCTGCTGCCATAACGGTGCACTCATTCCCGCAGCTCACAGAGGGCTTCCCTACGGGAGCTGAATGAAGACTTGGAGAAGGATGAGGCTCACTCAGAACTTTGTCTCTGAAAATTACATCACACCAAGTGCCATACCCAAGTGCTTCCTTGTGTTCTCAGCTGTGACAGAGCACGCCTCACCCCGAGGCAGCCCTGCAGAATAGCTTTCATTAGGGAGAGATGCAAATGAGGAATGGATGTTACACTTTCAAGAAAGGAATAGAACAATACTGGTAGGAGTTTTGAGCCTCCCTGCTTTTTTGCTGTGTGTGGATTTTGTCTGTCACTAACTGATGGATCTGCAGAGCTTCAGAACTGGGGGAGTCTTCAGAGATGGAGGTGAAAGAACAGCGGAGAGGAAGAGCAGAGACAAGTGACCCAGACTGTCCCTCCTTGAGGGGCAAAAGGTGGAAGTGCCCAGGCCATGTTCACGGAGCTAGCACCAGGAGGTGCTGCGTGAGGTTCTGAGAAGTTGGCATGAGTTTCTTTAAACAGAATATAAATGTCCCGGTAAACTCCTCCTGGAGCAGCGAGAGCCAGTAAACTTTTTAGGAATCCCTGTCGTACCCTGTGACTCTCCTCTGGATCAGTGCCTGCCTCTCTTCACCTCAGCACTCCACCAGTTCACCATTTCTTCTCACTGTTGCATCTGTAGCCACATTTTCCAGGCTCCGAAGAGGCCTTATTGAGATGGTCTGGAGGCAGTGATGTCACAGGCTTGGTGTCACCCAGTGTAGGAACTCGTGGTTTCATCCCTCCCCATGGCCCTCCTCCCTTACTAAACCATGCCGAATCCTTACTAATGTTCATTATCAATTTCAATCATAGAATAACGTGATAAATACAGCTGTAAATTGCTTAGACATAGTGTCTCTCAGATTATACGAATTCTAACAGCATGTGAGAGCTGGACAATGAATAAAGAAGACCGAAGAAGAGTTGATGCTTTTGAGATGCGGTGTTGGAAAAGAATGCTAAGAGTACCATGGACTGCTTAAAGGACTTACAGATCTGTCCTGGAAGAAGTGCAGCCAGAATGCTTCTTGGAAGCGAGAGTGGACAGACTTAGTTTCACCTACTTTGGTCACGTGTCAGAAGGGACCATTCTCTGGAGAAGGATGTCATGCTTGGTAAAGTGGAGGGTCGACAAAGGAGGGGAAGGCCCTCAACGAGATGGATTGACACGGTGGCTGCAGTGATGGGCTCGGGTATAGCATGGATCATGAGGCTGGCAGAGGACCAGGCAGTGTTTCGTTCTGTTGTACATAAGATCACTATGAGTCGGAGATGACTCAATGGCACATAACAACAACAGCAATAGCTAAATCGTATTGTAAAATCTTTCAACAAGGAATTACAACATTATCAGTGACAACGTTATTAGTAACTCAGCAGAAGCCAGTTTTGATTTTTCTGCTTTTCCTTTAATTACCACTTCATTCTCAAAAAACATGATTGATCTAGGTTGACAAACACTAATGACCACAGTATTCTGCTGAAACACCAGAAGATGTGGCAGAAGAGGACGCAGCTCCTGCCAGCACCCCAGGAGAAGAGGAGATGGAGCTGACCACAGAGTGCTGGTGCTGGATTAGGAAGCAGGACCTTGTTTGCTTTGGTGTGTTTGGCGCGGGCTCGAGACCAGCCCCATGTGTGGCTCTGGGGGGTGCAACCACTGCACTCGGGTCACAGCAGACAGTGTGCTTGGCCCATGGGGGTATTTAGTAAATGCTTCTCAACACGCCCATGAATGACTGACGGCCTCCATATTAGACCTGAATGTGGGCAAGAGAGCACCTGGTCTGACTCCCCGTTTACATTTGACGGACAGAGACCCGAGACTGATAGTGACTGGTCTAATTCCACAGTGCGCATTCATGGACAAGCTGTGCCCATTGCCTGGCCCCACTGCAGGGTTTTCACTCTGCACTGTATTAGATAATTGAGGTTTAATTATCTTGGTCATTGCTCTTTTCAGTAATTTTTGACTTTCAAGCCTTCTCCTTCCTTCTCCCTCCGTCTCTTCCTCCCTTTCTCCCATCCTCCTTCCCTCTCTCCCCCTCCCTCCCTCCCCCCTCCCATCCTCTCCCACCTGCCCTCCCCTCCTTTCTTTCTTATTTTTTTTGTAAATAGTGATGATACTTCTACCAAAAAAGAAAACAAACTCACTGCCTTCAAGTCGGAGCTGACTCATAGTGACCCCTCCTTGGGTTTCCGAGGAGGTATCACCATGGAAGTAGATTGCCCAACCTTCCTTCTGAGGAGTGGCTGGTGGGTTTGAACTGCAGGCCATCTGATTAGCTGTCAAACGCCTTAGGCGATACGTGTTTAGGCAACACACAGGCCTGTGAGATAAACTCAAGCCTCCACGGGATATAAGATAACCCCTGTGCCCTCCCCACGTCCTGGGTGGCTTTTACTGACATGCACACTGAAATGGCAGTGAAAAGAACAATGGCTTCAGTCGTGCCTTTGGGTATTCTTGCAAAGGGGTCAAGAGCTGATTTTTTCTTGATCACGTCTCCAGAATTGATCACGCTTCTCAGTTCCAGATCCCAGTTGTCGCCTGGTTTTTGGGGAAAGTGGTGATAAGCCCCCTGTGCGTTGGACTCTGTCATGAGTATTTGCAGCTCGGATTGCTGGTCACATGACTGGCAGGCATCTTCACATTGACTCACGAATTCACATGTGTTTACTCAGCACTGGAGTCCCACAGGGGAGCCATTGTGGCACAGTGGTTAAAGCATTCAGTTGCTAACCAAAAGGTCAGCAGTTAGAACTCACCAGTTGCTCTATAAGAAAAAGATGAGGCAGTCTGCTTCTCTAAGATTGACAGCCTTAGAGACCCTGTGGGCAGTTCTCCTCTGTCCTCCAGGGGCGCTGTGAGTCAGAATCAACTCTACCACAGTGGGTTAGGTTTAGGCTTTGCTTCTGTAAGATTGGGGGCTGCTTTTTGCTTGAAGGTGGCCCTTTACTAAGGCCAGGGCCTGAGGCAGGTGGGCCTGAGGCATGGAGGCTGTTTGTCACTTGGGTATAGCTCTATATTAAGGCCAAGGCCTGAAGTAGGCAGGCCAGGGCTCCAGGGCTGCTTTTTGCTTGTGGACAGCTCTATTTTAAGGCCATTGTCCGAGGTAGGCAGGTGCAGAGGGGTTAGGAACAACTAAGGGAAACAACCTTGTCTGTCAGTTTGTGGTCCTGTGGTTTGTCATCCTGTGGTTGCTATGAGGCTGGAGGCTATGCCACCGTGTTACAAAATGCCAGCAGGGTTACCTGTGGTAGGCAGGTTTCAGCGGAGCTTCCAGGCTAAAACAGGCTTGGAAGAAGGTAGAGGCCACCCACTTCTTAAACAATTGGCCGGTGAAAACCTTATGAATAGCAGTGAAACATGGTCTGATATATTAGTGGAAAACTTTATGAGTAGCCCTGAAACATCGTCCGATATAGTGCCAGAAGATGAGCCCATCAGGTCGGAAGGCACTCAAAATACGACTGGGGAAGAGCTGACTCCTCAGAGTACAGACGACCTTAACGATATGGATAGAGTAAAGCTTTCAGGACCCCCCATTGGCTGATGTGGCATGACTCAAAATGAGCAGAAACAGATGCAAGCATCCATTAATAATTGGAACATGGAATGGACAAAGTATGAATCTAGGGAAATTGGAAGTTGTCAAAAATGAAATGGAATGCATAAAGATCTATATCCTAGGCATTAGTAAGCTGAAATGGACTGGTTTTGGCCATTTTGGATCAGATAACCATATGATCTACTATGCCAGGAATGACAAATTAAAAAGGAATGCTGTGGCATTCATTGTCAAAAAGAATGTTTCAAGATCTGTCCTGAAGTATAATACTGTCAGTGATAGAATAATATCCATATGCTTACAAGGAAGACCAGTTAATAGTACTATTTTCCAAATTTACGCACCAACCACCAACCCCAAAGATGAGGAAATTAAAGATTTTGACCGACTTCCGCAGTCTGAAATTGACTGAACATGCCATCAGGATGTGTTGATTATCATTGGTGACTGGAATGCGAAAGTTGGAAACTAAGAAGAGTTACCGGTAGTTGGAAAATATGGCCTTGGTGATAGAAATAATGCCGGAGATCGCATGATAGAATTTTGCAAGACTAATGACTTATTCATTGCAAATACCTTTTTTCAACAACATGAGTGATGACTATACATGTGGACTTCACCTCATGGTATACACAGGAATCAGATTGACCACATCTGTGGTAAGAGATGATGGAAAAGTTCAATCTCTTTGGCCAAAACAAGGCCGGGAGCTGATTGTGGCATCAACTGCTCATATGCATGTTCAAGTTGAAGTTGAAGACAATTAAAAACTCTCTAAAAGACCACGAGAGCCAAACTATGACCTTGTTAATACCCATCCTGAATTTAGAGACCATTTAAAAAATAAATTTGATTCATTGAACACCAGTGACCAAAAACAAGAGAAATTATGGGATGACATTGAGAACATCATCCGTGAAGAAAGCAAGAGGTCATTAAAAAGACAAGAATGGAAGAAAAGACCAAAATGGATGTCAGAAGAGACTCTGAAACTTGCCCTTGAGAGGAGAGTAGCTAAAGCAAATAGGAGAAATGACAAAATTAAAAAGATGAACAGAAGATTTCACAGCTCAAGCAGATGAAACCAATTATTATAATGAAATGTGCAAAGACCTGGAGTTAGAAAACAAGAAGGGAAGAACACAGTTGGCATTACTCAAACTGAAAGAACGGAGGAAAAAATTTAAGCCTCGAGTTGCAAAGTTGCAATATTGAAAGATTATATGGGCAAAATATTGAATGGTGCAGGAAGCATCAAAAGTAGATGGAAGGAATACACAAAGTCACTGTACCAAAAAAAAAAAAAGTCGATGTTCATCCATTTCAAGAGGTGGCATGTGATCAAAAACCAATAGTACTGAAGGAAGAAATTGAGGCTGCACTAAAGGTTTGGCCAAGAACAAGGCTCCAGGAATTGACAGCATACCCACTGAGATATTTCAACAAACGGATGCTCCACTGGAGGCACTCACTCGGTTATGCCAAGAGATTTTGAAGACAGCTACCTGGCCAACTGACTGGAAGAGATCCATATTTGTACCCATTCCAAAGAAAAGTGATCCCCACAGAATGCGCAAATTATCAAACAATATAATTAATATCACATCCAAGTAAAGTCTTACTAAAGATAATTCACAAATGATTGCAGCAGTATATTGACAAAGAGCATCTAGCAATGCAAGCTGGATTCAGAAGAGGATGTGGAATGAGAGATAGCATTTCTGATGTCAGATGGATCTTAACTGAAAGCAAAGAATACCAGAAAGATGTTTACTTATATTTTATTGACTATGCAAAAGCATTCAATTGTGTGGATCATAACAAATTATGGATAACATTGAGAAGAATGGGAATTCCAGAACACTTGATTGTACTCATGAGGAACCTGTCCATAGATCAGGAGGCTGTTGTTTGAACAGAACAAGGGAATATTTCATGGCTCAAAATCAAGAGGGAGTTTGTCAGTGTTGTATCCTTTCACCATACTTATTCAACTTGTATGCTGAGCAAATAATCTGAGAAGCTGGTTTGTGTGAAGAAGAACATGGCATTAGGATTACGATATGCAAATGACACAAGTTTGATTGCTGAAAGTGAGGATGATTTGAAGCACTTACTGATGAAGATTGAAGACTACAGTCTGCAGTATGGATTACACATCAACATAAAGCAAACAAAAATCCTCACAACTGGTCCAATAAATGGCTTCACAGTGGATGGAGAAAAGATTGAAGTTGTCAAGAATTTCATATTACTTGGTTCTGCAGTTAAAACCAATGGAAGCAGTAGTCAGAACATTAGATGATACATTGCATTGGGCAAATCTGCTGCAAAAGACTTCTTTCAAGTGCTGGGGACCAAAGATGTCTCCTTGAAGACTAAGGTGAGCCTAACCCAAGCCACAGTGTTTTCAATCACCTCTTATGCATGTGAGAGCTGGACAATGAATAAGGAAGACAGAAGAAGAGTTGATGCTTTTGAGTTATGGTGTTGGAGAGGAATGCTAAGAGTACCATGGTGTGCTAACAGGAATAACAAATCTGTCTTGGAGGAAGTGCAGCCGGAAAGCTCCTTGGAAGCGAGAATGGCCAGACTTCATCTCACCTACTTTGGTCATGTTGTCAGAAGAGACCATTCCCTGGAGAAGGATATCATGCTTGGTAAAAGTGGATGGTCAATGAAGAAGGGGAAGGCCTTCAACAAGAAGGATTCACACAGCGGCTGCAATGATGGGGTCAGGTATAGCAAGGATCATGAAGATGGTGCAGGACTGGGCAGTGTTTCGTTCTGGTGTGTGTAGGGTTGTTATGAGTCAGAGACAACTTGACGGCACCTAACAACAACTCTGTAAGACTAACAGCCTTGGAAACCCTTTTGGTAGTTCCACTCTGTCTGCTAGGGGCGCTGTGAGTTGGAATTGACTGCACAGCAGTGGGTGTGGTTTGGACTTTGCTTCTGTGAAGATTGACAGCCTTAGAGGCCCTGTGGGGCAGTTCCACTCTGTCCTCTAGAGGCTCTGTGGGTCAGAGTGGACTCCAGGCAGTGGGTTTGTTCTGCCTGGTGATTCCCACACTAGCACCTTTGCTGGACTTGGAGGACTGTGCAGTGAAAGTGCCATGCCACGTTCTGAGGTGGCCATGACAGCCAGGGCTCACACAAGCACTGTGTGGAACCATGCTTGCTCACAAAGAGGAAAGTCAGAGTGAGGTCCACTTTCACAGTGGGCACTGGTTCCCCTTGGCCTGCAGGTCCCTCCCAATAGCCCACGTTGGGAGATGGTCTGCACCACCCCTCCCATGCTGTGGGTGAAGGGCCATGCTCTCCCTACCAGGGCCAGATGGAACAGTGGGGTTGCACACCCTTAAGCAATAAACAACACCAGGAAGTTTCCCTGAGTAGGAAGAGGTTTCAGGGCATAGGGAGGCTCTGTCTTCAGCCCCCAGAACAGAGAATATTCTGGACCAAGGCTCTTAGTGGTCCAGGTGAGGCTCAGAAGGCCACACGATAGGCTGTTTCACCAACAGAAGGTGGTGCACATATTACCCTCTGTGACTTTAACCAAAGTGGCTGGAAGGAGCCCAGCCCAGTATGATGAGTGCAGAGTCACCTGGAGAGGGCCAGGGAAGCAGAAGGGGTGCACACCTGCCTCGGTGTCCGGGGGCTAGGTCACAAGACCCCATAGGTCGGCGGCTGTAAAGAAGAGAGGTTTATTTCCTCACAACTCAGGAGGCTCGAAGGGGGCCCTGCCCTGTCTGTTTCAGTTTCCAGTAGCTGGTAGTCCATGGGGTTGTGGGCTTGTGCATGCATCTGCTGCACGTGTCTCTGTTCATGTGGTATCTTCCCCGTGTATATGTTCTTTGTATATCTTGGAAGGGATTAGGTTTAGGACTGTCAAAAACCTAAATGTGCAGAGAAACACCAAAATTAGCCTAACAGAATATTTCCGGTGGATGAATATGATTCCGATCAGGCAGCATCACCCAAATGTGTGAGGAAGGCGCTGCACAGAGAGGACGGGGAGAGTGGGTTATGTAGGTCAGAGTCTTGGTGTCCTAGTGCTGCTCTAACAGAATGTATACCACAGATGAGATGACTTTAACAAACAATTTGGGAGACTAGAAGTCAGAGTTCAAAGTGCCAGGCTCTAGGGGCTGGGTGAAGGCTCTTCACCTTGGGCTTCAGCTCTGCCTCTTGCTACCAGCTCACTGAAGCTGTAGGCTTTTCTTCACTCAGGCAGCTAGCTGCTGGCTGCTGAGGCTGGCAAACCTGAGGTCAACAAATAAAAAGGCACAGTCCCAATATTACTAAACAACATGGCAGACCATTGAGTCAAGTCCATTAAGTCCCAAGATTGGCAGACAACATGGCAGGCTGCGGAACGACTTGGCTACATGCAGGATCCAAGCATGCCACAAGCTGGAGACCTTCCTCAAAGTTGCTTCTTATATACTGGAAGCAGGTCACATCCCTAAAGCAGGTAGACAGCTGCTGCAGTAGATTCCACCATGGAGCTGATTACCAATCTCACTGTGGGGAATAACTACGTCCAGCTGCCCAGCCACTCAACCAGGCCAAGCCAAGCCAAGTTGACACACCTTAACTACCACAGTCACTGTTATGTTCATCTCTCAGAAGATAGCATCAAGGATGGGGCAGGGTTGCCTCAGTCTTCAGTCACAGAAACAGACCACCAAGCACACTCCCTACATCCTGAAGCACAGCTTCCTGCCAGACCCTGGAGTCCATGCTCAGCCAATTCTGCAGAAGCACCCAATGCCTGAGGCTGGACCATCTCTGTGGAGCTGGTCACTAGGCTGAAGTGTGACCTGAAGGTGACCCCAGAAATCTTGTTCATGAAAAGCTCAAGGTTCAAAAGGACCCCGTGGGCAAATGGCCTGGGTAGTCACCCCACTCCACAAACCGAGAGATCTAGATTCCAGGAGAATTAAAACAGTTTTGTTCAGGACCCAGTCTGCACTTACATGATCTCATTTGCAAACAGGGTCCATGTGACAGGTACAGGGTTCAGGATGTCAACACACATTCTGGGGCCAAACTTTAAGCCATGGCAGCAGCTTATCTGACCTTGGCCTGGCAGTGGGGGCTGGGAATAGCAGGAGCTCTTGGGAAAGTGCTCAGAAGCTGGACTCACAGGCACTGGCACGTGACCGGAGGAGGTGTGGGTTCCAAAGAGTGCAGTGACCTAACCTGGTGAGCTCCTGTGAAAAGGAGAGCGAGACCACCATTTTCATTTCTTTGAGCACCTCAGCTCGGCTGTCTTGAGGGTTTTCTTTCCCTGAAACGTTACTTTGCACTGATTCCCAACACTGAGGACTTTGTCGTCCATCAAACCGTCTTACTAACGCTCCTTGTGATGGGATCTCAGGGACTAGAAACTGTGTTAGTGGAGCATCGAACCCTGAGAGGCCTTGGTTCTGTGCATGTTTTCCTCTAGGTGGTAACTGCCGTCTGTATCATTAGAAATCTTCAGTGAAGCCTGGGGCCTGGCAGGAGGGAGAGGGGAAAGACCACTGCCCCTCTAAGGGAACTACCTTACCCATAGCACCTAGTGCCCAGGACGTGGAAACCTTTGATCTGCATCTCCTCAAGTCCAAGGGCAGGCAGGGCCATGAACTAGGGTCTGTCTGAGAGGAAGGCCTGTTGTTTTTATGTGCCGTCGAGTCGGCCCCGACCCATAGTGACCCCTTCTTGGGTTCCCAAGGCAATATCACTATGGAAGTAGATTGCCCAACCTTCCTTCCGAGGAGAGGCTGGTGGCTTTGAACCGCCAGCCTCCTGGTTAGCAGTCAGGTGCCTTAGGCACTAAAGGAAGGCCCATCAGACAGGATTCTGTCCTGTTAATGAGGAACCTAACCGCCATTTCCAGCTGCACGTTTTCTGCTGCATCAAAGCTCTTGTTATGCTAATGAGGCCAGACCAGGGTAGGCTGGGCCCCAAACCCAATCCTGTCTCAGTGATAAACAGGACAGACACAGGTACACACAGGGAGACAGATGCCAAGTGAGGGCCTGTCTGCAAGCAACACAGCAGCCAGGATGAACAGCAGACGCTGGCAACTAGGAGAGAGGCCACAAAGGACTAGGATGCTGGCTGGGACCTCCAGCCTCCAGAAT
>NW_006922143.1:1029395-1030686 GCF_000298275.1 Orycteropus afer afer | reverse complement strand
GAAGGGGTGATGGTCAGCCCCGTGGCCGAGGAGAAAGGCCTTCCAGGTGGACAACGAGGGGCCAGGACAGTGGCCCTGCCTCAGGTGCCAGGCAGGAAACGGGGCAGAGAGAGGGCCAGTGGCTGCAGGAGGGACGGGTGATGAGGGCACACAGGGAACCAGGCTTCCTGGAGGCCTGTGGAGCTGTCTTTTAAGATTTATTCATTTATGTGGAGTGATTTGTGTTGATTGTGTATAATATGTCACAACATCTTTTTTATAATGGGAAGCCATGTTGTCTTTAAAGATGCGTGGAATGGCCAGGCATCTGTCCCTGATGACATTGTCTCCAAGTTTGACTCACATCAGGAGCGAATTACTGTAATAAACCAAAACCCACTGCCACTGAGTGAATTCTACTCATCGCGACCCCCATTGGGTTGTCAGGGCGGTAAATCTTTAAGGAAGTAGATTGCCTCATCTTCCTCCTGCAGAGCAGCTGGTGGGCTTGACCTGCTGACCTTCTGGTTAGCAGCCACATGCCTTCCCCACTGTGCCACCAGAGCTCCTTGCTGTCATAAAACAAGACTCAAATACAGCAGCATGTCCTGCCTCAGAGGGTGGGTCCTTCTTTATTGTCACAGAGATGAGCCCCTGAGCATCCCATACACAAAGCCCTCTTCTGCCTGGTGAGAAAGGAAAGGGAGGCTCCCTAAGTCGTGGTGGGAACACAGTCAGTACCTCTCACCACATCACAAAGGAACGCTTCCGTCCCTGTGTGAAAACACAGATTCTTCTTCCCAGGAAAGAGTTAATGTCACCTTCAAGAAAGACACCCAGAAGCTCCAACTTGCTCCCCAGGTGGTGGGAGAGCTGCCTGCACTCTAGCGCTTCTTCTCGGGCCGTGATCCGCTGTTGTCTTTGGGCCGGAGGTGGTCGTGAGAGCCGCCCAGCGCCGCCGCATCGTCCCCTGCACAGGGGCTGTCTGCCTGGCGCACTTCATTTCTCGGTGCAGATCCGAGACACTCACACCCTGAGCAGCATGCGTGGCTGGCATTGCGGGTGACGCATAGCCAGCGTGTGAGGTGACGGTCACGAAGTGAGATTCCGAGCTGCACAGATGCTTGTGTGAAACGCACAAAATGAGTGTTTGAAAAGGAAAAAAGAACGTGGCCGCAACCTTCAAGCACTTTCAATGACATTGTGGCTGTTGGGTGTCGTCGAGTCAGCTCCGACTCATAGGGATCCTCCCTACAACAGAAGGAACCACGGACCAGTCCTGCGCAAATTCTGCGAGCAGGATAGAAAAACC
>NW_006922143.1:1003183-1006077 GCF_000298275.1 Orycteropus afer afer | reverse complement strand
GCCTGTCTGCCTGCCCTTACCTAGGTTCCCACGGCTCAGTCTCAGCCTCAGCCCCAGCTCCTCACCTGCCTCCTGCATTTGGATGTGGGGTCTGTCTGCCTGCCCTAACTTGGGTTCCCCATTTGAAAGGTCACAGCCCTCAAAACCCTGTGGCAAGTTCCACTCTGCACACCTGGGGTCACAGCACAGCAAGATGGCCTGGACGGCAGGTGGTTTGGTCTTGGGTTTCTCTTAGGTCTGAGTTCACGTTCCCCGTGCTGCTTATTCCAGGGTCTGCTGCATCCTCGCTTGGGATCCCGCAGTGCTGGCACTTTGCTAACAGAGGCTGAAGTGTCCCCTTTGGTCCAAAAGGGCAGCAGAGCCAGATGGAAAACATTAACTCTGATTAGAGCAAGCAGCAGGTCAAGGGCACAGAGGGTCCCAGGAGTGGAGATCATGTGGGAAAGAGTAGGTGCTGATGAACGGGGTGAGGTGGGCCCAGAACTGGGAAGCAGCAGGCACTCAGCCTCACGAGCTGCACCCCCGGTACTCAGCTGTTTGTTTTGTGTCTTTATTTGCAGAGTATACCTTTTTTTTTTTTTTTTTTTAATTCCTTTCCTGATCTATAAAGGCAGAAGTCAGGGCTGGGAAAAGGCCAGTGATGACTTGTGGGACAGGGACCTTACGTCTGCCCAGGCAGTTTGGTTAAGCTTCAGGTGACAGTTAACTCAATTATTATGTGGCATTTAGAGACATCTGCATGCTGACGACCCACTGTTCTCGCTCTTCCACCAGAGGACAAGGTGTGGACCGTCGTTTCCCATGACCTGCACACGCAGACAACAGTGGTTGGCTACACGCCAGACAAGTCTTCAGTGACCCGGCTCGTGTACAGTGCCTCCCTGGACCAGATCAGTGCCATCACCAGCAGTGCTGAATACTGCGAGCAGTACGTCTCCTACTCCTGCAAGATGTCGCGGCTGCTGAACACACCAGGTAGGCCAAGAGTGCGGCGTTCCTTGTAATTACCATCCCAGCTGGAGCTTGGACTGGCCCAAACCATCCAACAGGTGCACCTGCGTGCCTTATTAGCTGAGTCTAGTCCCCAAGGTGCAAGTGATTGTAGCAAAACAGAGTAATTTGCCTGTTTCCTAGAAGATGAAGCTGGGATGTGGGGTTTCTGGAACACCACAGTTTGGTCTAGCTTCTGGAGTTGGCAGTGTGTGCCCACGTGTGCGACAGTGTCTGCTGCTGAGCTCTCGGTAGTTGCTTTGACAAAAGTGTTTCAGCCTCCTTGGGAACTTCTCTGAGCTCTTCACCCGTGTGTAATGTACAAACAAAAGCTTCCTAGAGCCTTCCCCTGCTCGAGAGCAATGACAGCACAATGCTGGCTGCTGGGACTAAGTTAACTGTGCGCCTGTGTCACAGGACGTCTGACCTCCATTTTCTTCATGTTGGCTGGTGTTAGCAACATGTGATGGTGCACACTTGTGTTTGTGTGTGCTTATGTACAAGTGTGTGAGTGTGGCTGTGTATATACGAGTGTGTGAGAGTGTGGGTATGTGTACAAGTGTATGTGCATATGGGTGTGTGTGTATAAATAAGTGTGTATATATGTAAATGTGTATGTGTGTAAGTGTTTACATGAGCATAAGTGGGCATACTACATGAATGTGTGTGGGTATGAGTGGGTGTGTATACATGAGTGAATTTATGTATATAAGTGGGTGTGGGTGTGTGAGTGAGGGTGTATTTGAGTATGTGTGGGTGTAAGTGTGCATGTAAGTGCATGTAAGTATAGGACAGTGTCCATGTATACATATGAGTGTGTGTGTAAGTGTGGGACAGGGTGCATGTATAGCTGTGAGTGTATGTGCATGTGAGTGTGTGTGGGCGGACAGTGTGTGTGTATAGATGTGAGTGTGTGCATGTGTGTGTAAGTATGGGACAGTCTGCCTGTATAGCTATGAGTGTACATGTGAGTGTGTATAGGTGTGGGACAGTGTGCATGTATAGCTATGTGTATGCATGTATGTGTGTAAGTGTGAGGTAGTGTGCATGTATAGCTGTGTGTTAGTGTGTATGTGAGTGTGTATGTGTGGGGCAGTGCACACATACAGATGTGAGTGTGTGGGTGTGAGTGTGCATGTGAGTGTGAGTATAAGTGTGGAACCGTGTGCATGTATAGCTATGAGTGTGTGTGTGTCAGTGTGCATGAGTGTGTGTGTAAGCGTGAGCCAGTGTGCATGTATAGCTATGAGGGGGTACAGTGTGTATGTATATATGTGAATGTATGCATGTATGTGTGTAAGTGTGGGACAGTATGCCTGTTTAGCTATGAGTGTCCATGTGAGTGTGTGTGTAAGTGTGGGGCACTGTGCATGTACAGATGTGAGTGTGTGGGTGTGAGTGTGCATGTGAGTGTATGTGTAAGTGTGGAAATATGTGCATGTATATCTATGAGTGTGTGTGAGAGTGTGCATATGAGTATGTGTGTGAGTGTGGGGCAGTGTGCATATATAGCTATGAGTGTGTGTGCATGTGAGTGTGTATGTGTGGGACAGTGTGTATCTATATATGTGAATGTGTGCATATGTGTGTGTAAGTGTGGGGTAGTGTGCATGTATAGCTGTGTGTTAGTGTGTATGTGAGTATGTAAGTGTGGCGCAGTGTGCACATACAGATGTGTGTGTGGGTGTGAGTGTGGGTGTGAGTGTGGAACAGTTTGCATGTATAGCTGTGAGTGTGTGTAACTGTGGGACAGTGTGTGTGTATAGTTGTGTGTGTAATGTGCATGTGAGTGTAAATGTGGGGCAGTGTGCATTTTAAGCTAGGAGTGTGTGTGGGAGGGGACAGTGTGCCTGTATAGCTATGAGTGCATGTAAAGATGTGAGTGTGTGGGTGTGAGTGTGCAT
>NW_006922143.1:980432-1002972 GCF_000298275.1 Orycteropus afer afer | reverse complement strand
TGTGAGTGTGTGTGAGTGGGTTGTAAGAATGGGATTTCGCCATGATGTATTGGAGATACTTTACCATAAGACAGAGCTCTCTGCTCTAGGCCTTGTCAGGGCGTGTTCCACAGACAGCCAGAAGCCACAGGCCTTGGTCTCCACTGCCCAGCAGCAATGGCACGTGGTTGAGTCAGAGGCCCGTGGCTCACAGCCCGTCCTCCAGGTGTGATAGTAGGGGGTCCGTGGAAAGCCTGAGGTTCAGCCCCCACCCTTACTCAGTGAAACGGTGCCCTGATGCCTTTTCCAAGTGACAGAATTCACACAGGTGCCCCCTTGAAGGGTTACTGCATAGCAGAGGGGATAGTCATTCGCTTGCATTGTAAGCCGCTTTGTAAGTGACATTATCTGTGTCAGAGACCAGTAGCTGTCCGATGACCACACTCAGGGTTTGTTGGAGATGGTGTCAGTGGGTGGCAGGGATAGGGGCTTCCAGAGAAGGTACAGCCACGCGGAGTAAGCATTTCCCAGGGTCACTGTGTGTGCAAACCCTTGAACGAGAACACAGACCCTGAGGAATGAGATTGGTAGCGTCTGCACGCAGCGTTCAGTCAGTGCCTGTGTGGACTGTAGGGAAGAGGTGAGGAGCACTGCGTCAGGGAGGAGGCAGGGCGGCATCCTGGGGCAGGAGTCTGCAAAGGTTTGGCAGAGGAACAGGAACGGCTGTGACCCTGCAGGCCCGGTCAGCAGACATGAGCCCCAGAGGCTAGAGCCTGCAGGGGGCAGAGTGTGGGCACACATGGGGCTTTCTGCCAAGGAGGGGCTTTAGCCTCCAGGCAGGGCCTCTCAGGCCACAGCAGTCAGAGTGGCCTGGAAGTTGGCAGAGCGCGCCCCTGGGGGCACTGCTGGGGGCCCAGCCTCGGCGGCTCTGCGTGCACATGGCTGAGCAGGTGCCAGTTTGCAGGCCTAGAGGCCCCAGGTGATGCTGACTCGCTCTCCGGGAGCCCCCACCTCGGGGCCCCCACTCTGGGGCAGCGCTGTGGACAGTGGAGCCGGAGGTCTCTATGCCCAGGTGGTTCCTCTGTTCACCTGCTTAGTCCTGGTGGTTTTTCCCGGCTCCTGTGTCCAGTGGTAGGGCAGGTCAACCAAGGATCACGGAACCGGGGTTACCTGTCTGGGGTCTACCAAGTGAGGGCCCCTTCCTTGTCTCATTTCACAGATTGCAGCACCAGGCCTGCAGCCCCTTGATGGGCCTGGGCAGGTGGCCGAGTGCGGGCTGGGAAACCCCAGGACCCTCAGTTCAGGTGTCATCGTGGGAAATGGGTACGCCCAAATACCAGAGAATCAGGGCCCAGCCACACTGACACACGACCTCAGCCGTCACACATCTGTTGAGGAAGTCCATCTTGACTGTGCATGAAGATCTACTGGGATTACAAATGCCAGTCTTTTACATGGGAGAAGATTGGAGACTAGCAGGGTTTTTCTGGCCATTGAAAGAAAATGGCAGATAATCAGCCGGTTCTTCTGCTCAAGTCAAGCAGTCTGGTTGCCATTGTAACCCTTGGGGGCGCTGTACTGGGAGGGAGTCTGGTTGCCATTGTAACCCTCGGAGGTTCTGTACTGGGTGGTGAGTCTGGTTGTTGTTGTAACCCTTGGGGGCGCTGCACTGGGAGGGAGTCTGGTTGCCATTGTAACCCTCGGAGGTTCTGTACTGGGTGGTGAGTCTGGTTGTTGTTGTAACCCTTGGGGGCGCTGTACTGCGAGGGAGTCTGGTTGCCATTGTAACCCTCAGGGGTTCTGTACTGGGTGGTGAGTCTGGTTGCCATTGTAACCCTCGGGGGCGCTGCACTGGGAGGGAGTCTGGTTGCTGTTGTGACCCTCGGGGGTTCTGTACTGGGTGGTGAGTCTGGTTGCCATTGTAACCCTCGGGGGCGCTGCACTGGGAGGGGAGTCTCAGCTGACTCCCCCAGTCACTTTTCTCGATTCTGCTGGCTGTTTCCCAGGCTGACTGCTCTGAGGGACAGTTGATGCGAGGAGAAGAGTGGCTGGCCGAGCCGGTCTGCTGCACTGCCATGTTGTGTAGATGTTGACACAAGAGCAACGCAGTTTCATAGATACCTTTCATCTGCAGTTTTGAGGGGCTGATACTTGCTGTCGTTGGCAATTATCTCCCTTCGTGGTAACACCCCACTTTAAAGATCCATTCACCCATCCTTAAGGCTGAATGATATTGGAACTCCTGTGGTAATACGTGGGGCGTCTATTTGAATGCACACTAAACCTGCTACAGTCACTGCAATGCCACTGCAATGAAGCGTGTCTGTAAAGGGCCTGTGACGGCTGTGCGCTAAAGTGGGATTCTTTATGTAGGAGCCGCGCCCTCAGGAGCTTGCCCAGAGATGCACCGTCTCTCGTGTTGCTGCAGGTGGTAGGTTTTGTGCACAGAAGGCTTCAGCTTGGTTTTGATGGATGTCTGGGTGCACTACGCCATTAGCGGAGAAATGTGGATGATCGACCATTGGCTCTTCACAACGGTAGTAATGATAATTGATGGCTTGATGGCCCTCGTGAGGTCTCTCTCTTCTTGATCACTACAAAGTAAAATCAGATTTAAAGCCTGAAAAGTATAATTTTGTCCACTGTAAGATCGTACTTTCTCCTGGAGCATGACCATTGCTTCTCCCTCGATCGACTTTGTAAGAGACCTGGAAACCAAAACACATTGTATCCCATACAGGAGAGCCTGTTTGGAGTGAGACATGCTAAGTTGGGAATGAACAAATTAGCCCCACCCAAACAGCGCAGACCTTCCAGGGCTCCCCAAGCATCAGCGTGCTTTACGCTGCCACCCCGCATATAAACGTAGTCCTGTCTGAGCCTCCACAAGGCAAATTATTCAACAGTTGTTTCGGTTCTCGAGTGCTGCTGTAACAGACAGAACACAAGGGGGTGGCTTGAACAAACAGGGATTTATTCTCTCATGGTTTAGGGGGCTAGAAGTCCGAGTTCAAAGTGCCAGCTCTGGGGGCTGGGTGAAGGCCCCTTGACCTTGGGCTTCAGCTCTGCCACTGAACCTGGAGGCTTTCTTCCCTCAGCAGCTGCTGGCTGCTGAGGCTGCCAAGCCCAAGGTTGACAAGTGGAAGAGCACAGTCCCAACATTATGGAGCAGCCTGGCAGGCCACTAGTTAAACGGCCCCAAGATGGGTAGACAACAGGCAGACCACTGATGACTTGGCCAAAGGCAGGATCCAGATGTGCCAAAAAGCTCAGAGACCTTTCTCAAAACTTCTCCTTATACACTGGAAGCAGACTGCATCCCCAAGGAAGCTACTCAGCTGCTCACAGTAGATTCCACCGTGGACTTAATTACCAGTCTCACCATGGGGAATAACTCCATCCAGCTGCCCGGCCACTCAGAACCAGGCCAGCCACATTGACACACAACCTTCACCACCACAGCAGTGAACTGGACTTCTGAAATAAAGACCCGAGAACCTGGTGACGTGGACACCAGGAGGAAGCTCCCTCAGGTCCACTGGGTGAGATCTCAGTGAGCAGTCCTAACGGCTGTAAGTGAGCCAAGTGTTTCTTGCTGTTTGGACCCACCTCTTAGCCTGTTTGTACAACGTGTGTGTGTGTGTGTGTGCACCTTTGACGCACTGTCATTGTGCATTGAAGTCATAATGCACTACCTATTGGGTGATTTTCTGCCGAGGTATTTACCCAACATGTACACAGATTTCTTTAATAGAGAATTTCTGACTCTATTTAGTGGTGGTGGTTTTCAGTTTTTCACTTATTTTAATTTCTCAACATAGTGCAGTTCTTATAAGTCATAGTCTTATTGCTTCTTCAGTCAAAAGAAACCATGTAAATTACCTGCGCTTTTGTCTAGTTTACTATTGGATTTTGTATCCAGTGAGGAGTTATGTTCACCATTTTTGGCTTTAAAATAAGCTGTGCAAAATTCAATCTACTTTGATGACACTAAGCTGCGATTTAGTGGCACCCTAAAGAAAAGAAAACATGGCTCCGATGTTGAAGCCTATAACCTATTTTTAGAAGCACTTCTAAACTGTGGTGCAGTTTTCCTGAGAATGAGTTTTCCAGGCATGTGTGTGCTCTGTATTATAGGAGACCATGAGCTTTAACTCTGGAGGTGACATACAAAAACCTGCCTGGTTGTAACCAAAGATGAACATTTTTAGTGAATGACATTTATTGGGACTAGTCAGTATATTAATCAGAAATTAATCATTGCTCCTAATCAGTCATTGTATTCAGTCATCACATTGGAGCTGGAGGAGCCATCCGATTGGACAAGCATGAGAGTCAGCAGAAACTGAAGGGGAGGAGGGAGAGAAGCGCCATGTCCCTGCCCCCGGGAGCTGAGGTCCTCACTGGGGACTCTGGAAGGTGTGTGGGTGTGGGACGGGGGGCACAGTGGGGGTCCTCACCGGGGACGCTGGAAGGTGTGTGGGCTTGGTGGGTGCACAGTGGGGGTCCTCACAGGGGACGCTGGAAGGCTTATGGGCTGGGGTCACAGTGGGGCATCCTCACCGGGGATGCTAGAAGGTGTGTGGGCTGGGGTCACAGCAGGGGGGTCCTCACCGGGGACGCTGGAAGGTGTGTGGGTGTGGGACGGGGGGCACAGCGGGGGCTCCTTCAGGATGTGGATGGCAGATGATCCGAATCTCAGTTGGGGTGAAGGGCGGGGGTCAGCTGATGATAGGTTTCGCAGAGCACCTCCACATGCGCATCAGCACCTGTGGCGGAGAAGCTGGGTGTGAAGCGACTGGGGAGCCGACTTGGGAAAGGCCCCATGTGTAGGAAGCTGGAACAGGAAATCCTCGGGGCAGACATTAGCAGGTGCCACCACCCTGAGATGGAGGGCAGAGAGCACAGTGTTGATGGGAAGGAGAGAAGTCGGATAGTGGGATACAGAGGCTGACGGGGGGCCAAGTGGGAACCGGACTGGACTGTCTCCATCTCCTGGGGTGGCATAACAAGACCGCCCAAGTGAAGGGTTTCAGGAACGAAAATCCTTCTCTCTCACGCTGCTAAAAGACGTGGGGGGCAGCAAATCCTGACCTCCTCTAAGTTCACAAGACGAAGACAGACCCACCATCAGCAGCCCAAGGCCTTTTCCTATGAGGCCAGACATGCCACCACCCTCCAGCCTCGTTACCAACTCTGACACCAACCTTCCCTCCCACGGCACTCACTGCTGCTCTGCTGAGTTCAATAATTCGTTGCAGTGGCCACACAGAACTCACAGACAATACTCACGATTTAGAGGTTTATTGGGAAGTAACAGGCTATAATTCAGGTTTAGGAACATGCTCAGGATACAGTTCTTTGATCAGGACAGTCTCTCCTCTGCTGTGCCCTCAGACATGTCTATCTGGCCCTTGGCCTTTCAGCCCTGCTGGGGCAAGTGTTACAAAGTTCTGTTAGCTCTGCTGATAGGTACACCTAGGTGCACCCCACTCTACCAGCAAGCCTCTTGACCAAGGGCACTCAGCTTTCTCGCTCTGTGGGCCAGGTAAGCCCACCATTCTCTCTCCTGCCTCTTGGTTCCACTGCTGCCATGTCTCTGCCAGTGCGTCTCTTTGCCAGGGTGTCTCTCTGCTGAGGCATCTCTCTGCTGGGCCGTCTCTGCCAAGGAGGTCCAGTGCAGGGATCTCAGGTCGAAGGATGCATTCTACTTCACCACCAGTTCTTCTCTCTGGATGGCAGTGAGATCCCCCTCTGCCTCTGTTGTTGTTGTTGTTGTTATGTGCTGTCAAGTCGGACCCAAATCATAGCGACCACTCCTTGGGTTTCCGAGGCAGTATGACTACAGAAGTAGATTGCTCCATCTTCCTTCGGAAGAGTGGCTAGTGGGTTTGAACCGCAAGCCTTCCGGTTAGTAGTCAAGTGCCTTAGCCACTGTCTCTAGGAGGGCTCATTTTAAGCCTGGCAGAGTGACAGGATTAACCAATCCCAACACCAGAACTCTGCATACCTTATTTTCGTAGTTCCACCCAGCAATCCAGTGGGAGTTACAAAGACTATGGCTAGAAAAGCCATACCAAGTCATTCACTGCACTCACTGCACTGCACACACGGTTCTGGAGGCTGTCTAACTCAGGGCTCAGCCATGGGGATTCCTTCTGTGGCCTCTCCCTAGTTTCCATGCCTGCTGGAGGGCCTTGGCCTTGCTTTGCTTATAGATAAATGTCTCGTGTTGTCTGTCTTCTCCCTGTGTGTGTCTGTGTGTGTTTGTGTCTCCATCCATTCTGCCCATTTTATTATTCTGAAGTGGTTGTGATTAAAACCCACTCTAGTCCAGCATGGCCTCATTAACGTAACAAGGGAAAGCTCCTGGATCTAAACAGAATCACGTCCACATCCCTTTTCTGGGGACCCCATTCAGACCCTGGTGGGGGGATCAACCATGTCTCTGGGTTGTGGAAGGTCTCAGGCAAAAGGCAGAGGGAAGGGTTTTAGTAACAGGGTCTCGGCAGTTTTGTGGACGGGGGGAGGAGGGGAGAGCTGCGTGAAGAGAGCCACCGGTGAGATGTCAGAGTAGGTGTGTGATGGGTGCAGAGACGGGGCTCAGTGGGCATGGAGAGAAGAGAGACTTGAGAGAAGTCTAGGAGATAGCGTCAGCAGGGGGCGTGGGGGGGTGGCTCCTTGTGGCCAGTGTGGTCCTGGCCGTGCAGCTGCTACTGGGCTCACGCCGAGGCAGTTCCGACTCAGAGCGGAGCCGCCCCACAGGGTGTCCCAGCTGCCGTCGTCACGAGAGCAGATCGCCGGCTTTCCTCCTGCAGGGCCCCTGGTGTGTTTGAACCCCAACCTCTCAGTTAGAAGCCAAGCACTCAGTCATTGTGCCACCAGGCTCCTTCATGGAGGGAAAGGAGATGGGGACTCCAGCTTGATAATGTCAGGGGGAAGGACGCATCTGAGCTCACTGAGATGGCACTCATGGGAGGCGCTGGCACTGTGGTCGTTCCGTGCCATCAAGTCACTTCTGACTCAGAATGATCCCATGTGACGGAATAGAATGGCCCCAGAGCGCTTTCTAGGCTTTAGTCTTTACAGGAGGGGTCTCGGTCTTTCACCCATTGAGCGACTGGTGGGTTTGAGCCACTGACCTTTGGGTTAACACCCGAGCACTTCACCACTGCACTACCTCACTAAGAGGAAGCTGGAGCCCATGTGTAGGAAGCTGCGTGAGGAATCAGAAACCAGGTCTTCAGTCCCATCTCTGACAACCCAAAAGTTATAACCCTTGAATTGACATCAAAATATTAATGCATTCCCATCTTTTTTTCTTCACTAACATTTCTTTCAAAGTCCCACAACTGAATTAAAATGATGGTGGGACAATCAGGAGGTGACGCTCTCCACCCTCGCATTTGGATTGAGGGTCAGAGAGCATGCAGTCAGGACCTAACACGGGAAAGCTGCACCCCGGAGTCCTCTCTGAGGCCCGGCTCCCTGGGCTCCAGCCCTGTGGCCCCTGGGTGCACGCCATGGTGCAGCTGCCTGGGGTCGAGCTCAGGAAGTGTCACCCGTCACCGTGGCTCACCTGTGGATGCCCAGCTCATGTGCTCAGGCTGCCTGACTCCAGGGCACGTCTGGGGATGGCTGCGGCACCATCGCGTGGCTCGGGGATGGAGAGGAGACACGTGAGAGAGAAGAGGGAGGGTGAGCGTGCTGCTCAGCTCCTTGGAGCAGGAGAGCCAGGGCGGCAGGGAGAGGGCCCGGGGCCACGGGGTGCCACGTTAGCACCTTTGTAAGGGTGCGGGTGACGAGGAGAAGGTCGTGCAGAGGACAGGGCTGAAGATACACGACAAGAAAGGGACAAAAAGACTCCAAAAAGGCATAGAGCCTTGGGGTCTGTGTCCAGGGAGAACAGGGAGGTGAGGAGGCACATGGGGTCTTTCAGACTCTGTTGATCAAATGTTGTCCGACCTGCTTTACCTCATTCAACACCCAAAGTGAAGCAAAGTAGCTTTTCATCCACTTCATTTTGAAAATAGCACTCAGAGAGGATAATAACCTCCCTGAAGGCCACACAGCAAGGAGGAAGTTCAGGTCCCAACGCAGATCTTATTATAAACCTTTCTTTCTGACAAACCAGTGTGTGAGCCCATGGAAAGAGCAGGGCCCCAGCACCCCCTAAGCCAGGGCAGAACCAGCCCTGCAGGCTCCAGCACTCCTCTTCTGTGCCACCATAAACCACGTTTCTACTCCTCAGTAATTGTTCTTTCCATGACTGGCAGTGCCGTGCACCATGGCAAATATTGGTCAATTCCAATATTTATGATTAATACGTTCACTTTAAGGACAAAATAATTCAAGGTAGCCTGATATTTCCTAAAACAAAACCACTGCTGTGGAGTGGACTCTAATTCACAGCGCCCCTAGAGGACAGAGTGGAACTGCCCACAGGGTGTCCAAGGCTGTCAATCTTCACGGAAGCAAAGCCCAAACCACACCCACTGCCCTGGAGTCCATTGTGACCCACAGCGCCCCTAGAGGACAGAGTGGAACTGCCCACAGGGTTTCCAAGGCTGTCAATCTTCACAGAAGCAAAGCCCAAACCACACCCACTGCCGTGGAGTCGATTCCAACCCACAGCGCCCCTAGAGCACAGAATAAACTGCCCCAGAGAATTTCCAAGGGTGTTACCTTTACAGAAGCCAACTGCCTTACCATTCTTCCGCAGAGCAATTGGTTGAGTCCAGCCACTAACCTTTTGGTTAGCTGCTGAGAGCTTAACCCCCGCACCACGAGGGCTGTATTCAAGTTGCAGACTTGGTGTGCTTTGAGGTGAGGCTCTGAAGAGCAGTAGCCTTCTACACCTTGATAGAGAATATTTTCATTGCTGCCGTGTGTGTGTGTGTGTGTGTGTGTGTGTGTGAATGAATGTATGTGCCTTCATCTGTTTAATAATGAAAGTAAAAATGAATGAGAGCTTGGAGCAGGTATCCTGTCACTCTGTGGGCCTGGCAATTGTCCAAGTATGTCCTTCTGATTAGAGCCATAACCAGACCTCCCCTAACTGAGAAGAGTTACAAACCAGCAGAAATACAAAGCTCGTGGGAGAATCAGGACTTGGAATGTGGTGCCCTCGTAACTTCCTGGGTTTCAGACCAGCCCGGGCACTACTGTTGGTCTCCTTTCAGCAAAGATCAGACATGAAATCACCGCACCTGAGAAATGACTGTGGGGCTCCACTTTCCTCAGATGTTATTGCAACTCAGCAAACAGACTCCCACTACCTCACCAGAAGTGTGGGTTTACGGAACTACATTTAAAGCAGCTGAACATCAAGATTCAAGGACCATAGAGCCCAGGTGTTTCCTATGTGCATTTTAGTTTATCATAAAAGATTGTAAAAGTGAATCCATGGCTGTTACCCAAATCCAAAGATTAAAAATGCGGCTTTAAGTGGTTTTCAAAATCCCATTACTTGTTTTTACTCTGCTCTGAAAAAACAAAACCACAAAAAAGGCAGGAGGAGGTCATTGTAAAATGACCTCTAAAACCATTGGCCAGGGAAAGCAACATCCACTGTTACCATTTTGTAAATGGTAAAACAGTGGACTGTAAGGGGCTTAATGGAAGCACGTGGATCATACCAAACCCTTTAGGGACACTCCCTTGTCGTTTTCTCTACGTTTGTTTATACATATTTTCACAGTCAGAATCCCAGTTACTTACATAGTCTTATAGTCTGTTTTGGGTGCTCTGGTGGCATAGTGCCTAAGGCATTTGACTGCTAACCAGAAGGCTGGTGGTTCAAACCCACCAGCTAGTCCTCAGAAGGGAGGTTGGGCAATCTACTTCCATAGTGATACCACCTCATAAAGCCAAGGAGGGGTCGCTATGAATCAGATTCAACTCGACAGCAGTAAGTTTGTTTTTGTTTTTTTTGTATAGTCTTTCTACCTGACATCAAATGATAAACATTTTTATGTTTGTACATAATGTTTAAAATTATGCATTTGAATGACAGCATAAAATGAGGACCAACCTCATGATGAGATTTTGTACATTGTGTTGAACAATGCCTGTCCTAGAAAAGATAACTGAATGAAAGAATCGGTGTGACTGCAGATATCCTGAGAGGAACCTCTGGGGAGTGCCGCCCACCGAGTCCGTTCCGACGCCGCGTGAGCCCGTGTGCCGGAGCACAGCTACCCCACGGGGTGCTCCAGGCTGCGGTCTTCACAGCGGCAGGTCTTTAATAGAGCCACTGGGTGGGTTCAAACCACCAGCGTTTCAGTTAGCAGCTGAGCACTTAACCATCGTGCCACCAGGCCTGCTTGGAAATCCCTAGAGCGCTGTTGGGAATGTCCATTTTCCGAGCAGCGAGCATCTGTTAGGTGGAGAATCCTCCGTTGCGGCGCTGTGAGCAGGCCAGGCCAGAGGGAGTCGTGGTGAGGTGCCCTTGCCTTCCCACGTGGAACTTTTCTAATAAAGAAACTAAGGTCATTTCATACACGACTTTCACAAATTCTGAAGGCATTTTCCTGGCACATCCTGGATAAAACATAGACTCAATTTAGAATCTGTACAATGCTAAAAACGTTGCCGTATGCGTTTTGCAGTGGGCCACTCCCTGCCCCACTGTTTTTGTGGACGATGCTTTGGGAAGGAAGGTTGGTAGTGATTTGGAAGATGAGGAATTTGAGAGTTCACTAGGTTCCACTGGAGGAACAGAACAAGGAACAGATACGGATCGTGGGATTTATTGCAGGGAATTGGTTTATGCATCTTCAGGGCTGGGCCAGGGAGTCTGAAGTTAGAGCGGGGGGCAGGAAGAGCAGGCACTGAAGCCACTGTCTACAGACGGAATTTCTTCTTCTCCAGCTCTTCACGCCTCTCCGCTGATTGGATCAGGCCCACCCTGAGTAATCTGTTTTACTCAAAGTCAGCTGACTGTCAGCTTCAATCCCATCTACAGACACCTCCGTGGCAACCCCCAGATCAGCATATGATTGGATGGATGGGGTGTATGTAGTCCCTGGCCACAGTAACACGTAACACTGAGCAGCTCAGCCAGCAGAGGTTGTCGTCCAAATGGGCTACTGAGACCTCCATTTCTAGAGCAGCATGGGTTATACCCTTGTTAGTGGTGGACATGGGCCCTCTACCCTCAGACCTCTCCATTTCTGGTGAAGGCACAGGTGGACCTGGTGCCATTGTGTGTGGTTTAGTGAGCGAGTTGAGTCAGTCGGCAGTGCAGTGTTCCCAGGAGGCTAAGTCACCAACAAAGATTGTCCTTTTCTCTGTCTTCTTTCAAAAAGTTGCAGATGCCTTTGTTCCCCGTGTCAGCCGTGATGGCCTGGGGCCCCTGGGAGGGGCATCAAGTTATGTTTCCAACCGGGTAACTGGAGTGTCCTGTAAGAGCACCCTATGTCCGTCACCTCTGGCAGGTAGCAGTGTGCTCCCACCACCCACTGGCGGTTTCCTGCTGGTCTTCTTTCTTAATCTTCCATCTGGATTGAGGCTCAGTGCCATGCAAAGTGAAGGTGATGTTGAAGAACTGAGGAACATAATGCTGAAGGACCCAGTGTCCTCCAGTTGCCCAGGAAGGAAATAGTGCACACACCTTGTTTCAGAGCCTGGGCCCAAGTTGTTACATTTCCACCAGTTACTGTTACAGCTTCTCTAAGAGACCCCGCCACCCAGAGGGCAGCTGAGTTCTGTCATCATGTGTCTGCCTGCAGCCTCCTAGGACCCGTCCCCGGGTGGACACTTGTACGAGGACGGGACCGGTCCCTGGGCACATGGTTGTGTGAGGACAGGACCTGTCCCTGAGCAGATGCTTGTGTGAGGACGAGACCTGTCCCCGGGCACATGCTTGTATGGTCCCTGGACATATGCCTGTATGAGGTTGGGACCTGTCCCTGTGCACATGCTTATGTGAGAACAGGACCTGTCCCTGACCACATGCTTATGTGAGAACAGGACCTGTTCCTGAGCAGAGGCTTGTGTGAGGATGGGACCCGTTCCTGAGCAGAGGCTTGTGTGAGGATGGGACTCGTCCCTAGGCAGATGCATGAGGACCCACCCCTGGGTGGATGCTTGTGTGAGGATGGGACCCATTCCTGAGCAGAGGCTTCTGTGAGAATGGGACCTGTCCCTGGGCAGGCACTTGCATGAGGACAGTGAGTCCTGCTGAGAATGTTGGCCAGGTAGGGATGTCACCTCTCCTGTGACCTCATCCATGTCACCCATCCTCTTAAAGGATGTACAGAGCCTCTTGTTCTCCTGGGCCTGGCCTCCAGCTGAGGACTGTCATCTCTGTAGTGGGCTGTTGTTGATGGTGCCAAGTCAATTTCAACTAATAGTGACCCCGTGTGACAGAGTAGAACTGCTCAGTAGGGTCTCCTAGGCTGTCATCTTTACACAGTCATCTCTGACACGGTGGCTGCCGTGACGGGCTCAAGCATAGCAAGGCTCGTGAGGCTGGCCAAGGACCGGGCAGCGTCTCGCTCTGCTGTGCATGGCCTGCCTGGGAGTCGGCGCCGACTCCTGGGGACCTAACAACAATCTGTACACGGGCAGGTCGCCGTGGCTTTCACTTGAGGAGCAGGTTCCACAGCAGCCCTTTCACTTCTCAGCTGAGTGCTCGACCCCTGCACCACCAGTGCTCCCGGCGCAGTGGGATCAACTCGATGGTGCACAGCCAACACCACCTCATTGAATAAAGGACGGAACAGTCAGTGCCCGAGTTAGGCTGTTATAAACGGGGGGCAGCAGTATGTGCTGGTGCCCCTATGGGCGTTATGTGGATTGCCTCCTCCACCCACACGAGAGCTCTGGATTGTATGTCCTGACTTCCGCTTTGTGTCTGAACCAACTTAACCTCAGAGGGGTCAGTCCACTGGTCCAGTAACACAGCAAATACAGCTCTGGATTCCAAACCAAGTTTAACATCTTGATTTTGGGACTGTCGGCTCCCACTCACAGTGACCCCATGAACACACCGAGATGGTGCCCAGTCTAGGGTGACGCTAGAGCCCCCTACCCTTGGACCAGACACCAACAGCGAAGACGAAGTGGGCCCCCAGTGAGCTAACGGTGGGTAAGCAGGTGGGATGTGCTCTCTCCCTGACTGCACCGTTCACAGCACTTCCTTCCTAACTGGAAATGAAGGTGAGCGTTTTCGTGACGCGATCTACCAGATAAGACTAGAAGTACCGACACTGCAGTCCTGCCATTGGAAAGCCTAGCTGTGTACTTATTTTTGGTTTTTCAGTATTTCCTATTTGGTCCTGACGAGTATGTTAAAAAATGCAGTTTCGGTGGCAATTTGGCTGGGGCCCTATTGAAAAACATTTTATGTATGAGAGGGAAAAGCACACTTGTCTTTCCATCCAAAGGCTGACTTTCATGTTTTTAATATCAAGGTACTTCAGATAGAACATGCGGATTGTATTTTGATGAAATAGAAAAATGTTGCAAAAGGTTATCCCCTTATTTTCAGACGAGAGATTTGGAAACAAAATGCGGGTGTTTTCTTCATTTGATCTTTAAGGAAGGAGCTTCCCCACCCGAGCCTCAAAGGTACCTCATCAGTGTGATGCCGGCGGCTTCTCTCAGAGACCCAGTGAGTGAGGAGGGCTGAGGTGCCAGGCGCTGGGGGCAAGGCACCAAGGACACTGGCGGGGACCTCAAATGCAGCCAGCCAGGGTGCAGAGGTGACGTTCTGCTGCTCCCAGAAGATTGGGGGTTCAAGTCCACTCAGAGGTTCCTCAGAAGAAAGGCTTGGCAATCAACATCAAAAAGATCGGCCCCTGAGAACCCCGCGGGTGGGTGGCCGCGCTGCTGGTCCCTGAGAACCATGTGCAGCTCTGCTCTGACACACAGGACCACCATGCGTTGGAGCCCACTCGGTGCTGACTGGTTGCACTGCTCATTAGGGTAGAGGTCCTTTTCTACAAAAAGAATCAACCGACCCTCGGCTTGGTCCTAGCACTACAGGGAGGGAGGGGCCAGGTGAGGGCCGGCTGAGGATGCAGGGTGGTCACAGGAGGGCTGAGTGTGTGAGAGGAGGGACAGTGATGCGGACACATGCTGTGCGCTGTGCAGCCAGGTCATCAGCCACATGAGCATCTCATAATATTTATAATATTCAACTAATGTAGCCAGACTAAGCGGGGACCTCAGTGGGTCCTGCTTGGAAGGTCGTCATTTAAGCCTGTCAAGACACCATCACATCTCATTTTATGTCAAAATATCAAGTGGTAAGCTGACAAAGACAAGAAAAAGTAAGAGGGTCAATACTGTGAGGTGTTTGAGCCTAGGAAAAGGAACTTAACACCCGAGCTGGGCAGACAGAGGCCTCGGCTGTGCAAGGCCAGGCAGGCGTCAGCACCAAGAGGAAGATGAGGAGAGTTTAGCAGGAGATGGTGTCCAAGCGGTAATGTACTAACAGCGACCCAAGCAGGGAAGAAGTGACTAATTGTGCCATGAGTGGGCATCGCAGTATTATTGCAGACGATTTAAAAATGCATTTCGTGTTTGGAATGTTTTTAAATAATTCTTTAGATACGACTGTAACCAGTATACAAAAATGTACTCAAAACCTCCCAGGAGATTTGCCAGGTGATCAACAGCAAAGACCTCTCCCTCCTTCTCCTTGGATGGTTCCTTCTTGCTCTGCATTCCAGTCTGGGAGTGCACACAAGTACATACATGCCTGTACACACACGAGTGTACACACACACCTCATACTGACACAGCACACACCATACATACACACATAGACACACATGTGCACACATGCCCACATTTCACACAGACACACCACACATACGCACACATATACACACACATGCACACATCTCATGCAGACACAGCATACACACAACTCATACAGACACAGCACACACCACAAATACACACATAGGCACACAAATGCACACAGGCACACACCTCACACAGACATACCACACATACACACATAGGCACACAGAGGTGCACACCATACACACACCTTATACAGACACAACACACAGATACACAAGCACACACACATGCACACACCTCATAGAGAATATCACACACAATACACACAGGCACACACATACATACATAAACACAGGCACAACACATAACACACATGTACATATACACGCACAGTCACATGCACACCTGCACTCACACACACACCTCATACAGACACACCACACATAAACACATAGGCACACATGTGCACACAGGCATACAGACACCTCATACAGACACACCAAACACATCATACACACACACACACATGCACATACACCACAAACACCACACCTACACACATCACACACCACACACACCCCACACATCACACCTACAGACATCACACACCACACATATCCTACACATGCAAACACATCACACATCCACACACACACACCGCACACCCATATCACACATACACCACTCATATCACACATACACCACCCTCCATGTCCATGGTTCCTTTCTTCACTCACACATCCGAGGAATGAGGAGCAGGTCAGTCCCGACGGACTTCCATGCTCTGAGGCAGACTTCCTTAGTGAGGTGCTGGTAGTCGTCATCCAATCTGAAGAGGTCAGAGCCCTTTCAGGAAGTTGGTGTCTGCTGTCACATTTGAAAAGGGCCTTGGTAGGAGAGGAATGAGGCTGCAGACAACCATAAGATGTCTGTAATTTACCAAACGTGTTAACTATCTATGAATTCAAGGTCAAAACCCACAGGTGTGGAAAGATTAGACCAAAGATGAAGCACAACAGAATCCAGATGAAACCAGGGTATTTTACCAATGCAGGTGCACATTCAGTTGGCTTTGATGAAATGTGGAATATAATGTAGGTACAAAAAGATGTCTGAAGTAGCATATACTAACTATGAGTAAGACTTGAAGTGTCTGAGATGAGAGTGTGGAACGTAACAGTGCTGAGAGGTCCTCTACCTTCACAAGGGGAGGACTGAAAGTCAAGACCAACATCAGCCCCAGGAGGATTCCTCTGAGGCGAAGATTGGCCGTAATCAGTCAGCCCTCCCATCAGTTGACCAACCCTGACACCAGCCATCCCGCCTATGCACTCTATTCCTCAGCTGGTTCAGGTGCTCATTGCAGCAGTCACACACAACTCACAGACCGTGCTCACAGTTATGGGGTTCATTAGGGCAGTGATAGGGTACAACTCTGGGTCAGGGAGCAAGTAGGCAAAGGCTCCCTTCTTCAGTGCAGGATGGTTCCCTCAGCTCCTCTCCACCATGCAGGCTTCCTCTCTGCCCCCTCAAGACAGCTCCTCTCTCAACCCTTGGCTCTTTGCACTTGGTCTGGCCACTGCCCTGCTCAGGTAAGGGTGGCAAAGCTCTTTGGCACTGCCGCTAAGTGCCCAAAGGCAGCCCACTCCACCAGGAAGCCTCCTGCATGAAGTTATTGTGCTCTGTAATTCTGTGGGTTGGCATGTCCAGTGCAGCCACGTTGCTCTGGGGGCTGGGAAGCCCACCATGCCATCCACCACCCATCTCCTGGTTCTGTTGCCACTTCTCACCATCTTACAACATCTGTGGTGTTACAGCTCTCTTTGGCTCCTGGGTCTAGGAGGTTCTCAGCACCGGGACTCTGGGTCCAAGGGACAGGCTCTGCTGCTTCCTCTTCCTTCTTGATGGTAGTGAGTTCTCCCTCTGCTCTGGAATTGTCTGTATTTTAAGCCCAGCTGTTGCTGTTACGTGCCATCGAGTCAGCTCTGACTCATAGCAACCCCATGTACAACAGAACAAAACACTGCCCAGTCCTGTGTCAGCCTCACAATCCTTTCTATACCTGAGCCCATTGTTGCAGCCATTGTGTCAATCCATCTCACTGAGGGCCTTCCCCTTCTTCACTGACCCTCCACTTTACCAAGCATGATATCCTTCTCCGGGGATTGGTCCCTTCTAACAACATGACCTAAGTCCTTTCCCCACACTTATTCAATCTATATGCTGAGCAAATAATCTGAGAAGCTGGACTATATGAAGAAAAACATGGCATCAGGATTGGAGGAAGAATCATTAACAACCTGAGATACGCAGACGATACAACTTTGCTTGCTGAAAGTGAGGATGACTTGAGGCACTTACTGATGAAGGTTGAAGAATACAGTTTGCAGTATGGATTACATCTCGATATAAAGAAAACAAAAATCCTCACAACTGGACCAATGAGCAGCATCACAATAAATGGCGAGAAGATTGAGGTTGTCAAAGAATTCATGTTGCTTGGTTCTACAGTTGATGCCAATGGAAGCAGCAGTCAGGACTTTAGATGACACGTAGCACTGGGAAAGTCAACTGCGAAGGAACTGTTTCAAGTGCTGAGGAGCAAGGATATCTCCTTGAGGACTAAGGTGCACCTGACAGAAGCTATGATATTTCCAGTCACCTTGTATGGATATGAGAGCTGGACAATGAATAAGGAAAACCAAAGAAGAGTTGATACCTTTGAGTTGTGGTGCTGGCAAAGAATGCTGAAAGTACCATGGACTGCTAAAAGAACTAACAGATCTGTCCTGGAGGAAGTGCACCTGAAATGCTCCTTAGAAGTGAGAATGGCCAGACTTCGTCTCACTTATTTTGGTCATGTTGTCAGAAGGAACCATTCCTTAGAGAAGGATATCATGCTTGGTTGGGTGGAGGGTCGACGAAAGAGGGGGAGGCCTTCAATGAGATGGATTGACATGATGGCTGCGATGATGGGCTCAAGTGTGGCAGGGCTCATGGAGCTGGTGCGGGATCGGGCAGTGTTTTGTTCTGCTGTGCATGGGCTCGCTATGAGTCGGAAATGATTCGACGGCACCTAACAACCTGATAAACCCTCATAGGGTAGGAGTTCCATGCACCTTATTTGGATTCTTAGCAGGCCTCAAACACCTTGTTTGCATAGCCTCTCCCCCCACCCCAGGGAAAACCGTTCTGTAGGAGTTTCAAGACAACGCATGGCTCCAAGGGCCATGAAAGAGAAAGCAGTTTCCATTGCATAGGCTTTCCTAGCCCCAGTCTGTGAGGCTACTGTGTCCTGATTCCAGTGCTTCCTCAAGATAAGGCCACGCAGCCCCTGTAGCATGTGTAAAACACGTGCAGGCATGGCTCTGAGAAATTGGGGAAAAAGCAGCCCTGAGAAGTCTGAGGAAGGGCATGTAACTGGGGTTGCACACGGAGGAGAAAGGTCGAGGAACCTAAGTCCTTGAGAAAATAAAATTAATGTTGGGCTGTAGTGGGAATTTCATTTTTAATGAGAAAGTGGGAAACCAAAGGAGTTGGGCTGCAGTTACATCCTCAAGTATTTAGCAGACTTTCACTGAAGCATCTGCTGGGGTGGTGGCCAGTTCCCGCCTGGGCTCTGGGCAGAGGAGTTTCCAAAAGGGCACCTCAGCTCTGCTCACACGTCACGATCTGGAAGCTGAAGTGACATCTATGGCCGAGTCCGGAACGCAGTCTCAGACTCCCGACGTCACTTAATGAGCCTTCCGTGATGCAGAGTCAGGGTCTTTGGCAGAACAGGACTTAGCCGCACTGGCTGGGCTCCTCTCTAACATAAGCCAAGTCTGTGAGATGAGGAATGACAATCGCTGTGCCCCTGTGTGCATTTCAAAGGAGAATGGGCTGTGGAGGGAGGGGTATCTGCAGGGTAGCGGGGGTGGGGGGAGGCAGAGGATCCGTGAGCGATGGAGAGAGGAGTGTGGAGGGGAAGCACTCCGAGTCCCCACCCTGCCAGCCATCCCAAGGAGAGGCATTGGAATCAGACGTTGCCTTGCTGGTGAGGACTTTGTGGGTGCTGGAGTCCTAACTTGACACCCAAGCATGTGATCCCATTTGGAATAGGGTTTTCTGTGGTATGTGTTTGAGACCTCAGCAGTGGAGGTCATGTCTGTAACTGGATCCTTCAGAGTTAGAAGAGGCAACATAGACACAGAAAGGAGCACTTGTGGTGCAGTGGTTAAAGTGCTCGGCTGCTGACTGAATGGTCAGGAGATGGACCCCCCAGCTACTCTGCAGGAGAAAGATGAGGCGGTCTGCTTCTGTAAAGATGACAGCCTTAGAGACCCTGTGGGGCAGTTCCACCCTGTCCTCCGGGGGCACTCGGAATCGGAATCAACTGGATGGCAGAGGTTTGGCTGAGGGCAACAAGGCAGGCCCTAACACAGTCTGCAGACAGCTCTTGCTCTGGTTCCTCCTGGACTCAGCACCAACTCCTCCCTTTACTGAAGACTTCCTCTAGGTCCTGCTTTCTGACCACCTCCATGTATCAAGAGAGGAGAGAGTTTGGGCTGTGATTTAGAGTCCTCAATGACCCCATGGCCCATGTGCCTTTCCATTACTGCTGCTCCCTTCCAAGTTCGTCTTGGGCTGTGCTCACATGGGCTTGGTTGAGAACCTCTGCCCTCACATGGCAATGGCTACTGCCAGACATTGTGCATTTGCCGCGTGTCAGCGTGACTGTGTCATCTGTACAGAGTGTTTACCCAGTAGACCCTTCACATCCAGATTCAAAGGCGCTTATTCACTCATTGCCTGACCACTGTGTGTTGACCATCTACGCCCTTTGAGGAGTCCCTGGGTGGCACAAACTTGAGCGCTCCACCACTAACAGAAACGCTGGCAGCTCAGAGCCACCCAGAGTTGCCTGGTGTTTGGCTCCTGAAAGGTCACAGCTGTGGAAGGCCCACAGTCCGTTCTCCTCTGCACACATGGGGTTGCAGTGTGTCGGAACCCACTCAAGCAACGGGCAGCTAACAGCCCAGGTGTAGGGCTTAGGACTTGAACATATCTCTTTGGGGAACAGTTCAGGGCCTAACAGACACTAAGCTAACTCCAGTGAGAGATAAGAAATGGCTCAGACCGGCCATCCCCTCCAGAAGAAGCAGGAGGCCAGGCCTGAGAAGTGCTGAGGTGATAGCTGGCTTAAAATGTACTTTTGCCGAGATCTTTGTGGGGGGGGGGAGGGACTGCAGCCCCCTTTCCCTGCCAGCACCTTTGTGCCACCCACCACACCCACTGACAAACATGCACATTGAGGCATGAGCATTTACACCTGCTCCTGCCTTCCAGGGGCTGCTGGCCTGGTGGTGGTTATTAAGGACCCTTCCCTACCTTATGGGGCACCTGTATGCCCCTCTTCTATGCCCTCCCTCCTCCCCAGCCATAGCATAGGTATGACACTGCACATAGTCCGCCCCTGACAGTCATAGCTACAGGGTTTCCCTTCCTTTGTCCCAACATGCTTGATGTTCATTGTGTGGTTCATGTGAGTTTTGGAGAATACAGTGCCATTTTGTTTCTCTAACTCATTCTCCCTAGCGTTCTTGAGTTCTAATTCTAAGCTGCCCAATTTTGCCTCTGGAAATAGATTTTCAACTAATGAAGCATTTATCCAGTTCGGTAGAGGTCAAACCCCCACTCCCACCCGGAACCACAGTGCCAGCTGTCTAAGGGCCCTCCATAAACAGTCTTCAGTCCTGGACTTGGCTGTTGTGGTCAAGTGTGCTTCAGCTCTTGGAGAGGTCATAGCAGTAAAATACCTCCTGGTCAGACACATCCTTACGACCGTTGAAATGTTTGAGTTCAGTGGAGTTTAGTCAAAGAAATCAGTTGTTAGATTTTGGTAGGATTTCAGTTGCATATACGCTACTATGGATCTCTGGACAAAGCCTCTCTGCTTGACCTCCCCAGTCAGGGTGTTTCTTCTGGTGACAGCTTCTTGACCTGAGCCCTCTAGTTTCCAGTGCATACCCTGACACAGCCCCACCCAGACTGCACCCCAACACAGGTCTGCCCAGCCCACACTCCAAGACAGCCTCGCCCAGCCTGCACCCTGACACAGACCCACCCAGTAGGAAGGGTAGACTGCATCTCCATCACCAAAGCCATCTGCCCATCATAGCCGAGTCATGACTAAAATACAGGACACTTCCCCTAAGAAGCATCCCATCCTGGACCTTCAAGCAGCCCTCATTGACCTTAGAGCTTGTTCTTGCAAGTTTGCAAGAGAAGCTGCTCAAGTCTCCTTAGAGAAGTCAGTACCAGGGTCCAGTGGGCTTCCTGTGATCCCCAAATGGCACACAAACATTCACAGACCCCAGATCACCAGCCCCGACCCCAGCCCTGGTCATCGAGTGCTGCTATAACGGAAATACCACAAGTGGGGAGCTTTAACAAACTGAAATGCATTTTGTTCTAGTTCAGGGGGCACCAAGTCCGAATTCAGGGCGCCAGCCCTAGCAGAAGCCTGTCTCTCTCCGTCAGCTCCGGGCAAGGGCCCTGGTGTCTTCTGAGCTTCTGCTCCTGGGCCCTCCTCACTGCATCCTCGTGTGACGTGCTGTCTGTCAGTCCCCTACCTCTGCTTGCTTCTCTGCTCCTAGTCTGCTCTTTTGGTATCACAGAGTTGATTGGTTTAAAACATGTCCTACACTGACATGGCCTCTTACTAGGCAGAGGAAAACCTGTCCCCTAATTACCACAGGTGTAGAGGTAGGGTTTGTAACACATACTTCAATCCATCCCACCCTGCAAATCACGTATTAGATGTAAATGCACCATCAGGAGCTTTGTCTAAGAAGTGCCCTTACACACCAGACCCTTCGTCCTTTCTGCATCACACTCTAGGTTGTCTCCACCTCAGTGTGCAGGATGAAGCCCTCTATCAGGGCCACTGAGCCCATGAATAGATGGCACGGTCCCTACACCTGCTCCCAGGTCAGTGCTGACTGACGGAGCATTGCAGCTCTTGGCAGGAGTTGGAGTAGGAGGTAACTCGAGGTGTGGAGATTAGGCATGAAATCCAGACAGAACTGCTTGGGAAATGTAGCTGAGCAAATTGTAATTGTCTTATTTATAATTAGGCCAGGACACTGGGCTGCTGTCCGTCAAGGCTTCTTTTTACAAAGATGAGCAGCACCATCCAGGAGCATATGGCTGGCTTTGCATGTGCATGTGAGTAATGGACACCTACTTGAGGAGCCCCATCACCTGATCTCGTTGTGGAATTCCTGTTGGTGCTCACTTGCTAGCTGGATCCTACATTATTTCTCTGTCTTCCATCCCTTCAGGCTTGAGCAATTATTACATTAAAAATAAAGAGTTCTGGAACTTTCCAGAAACACATAAACCAGCCACTAGTCTCTACCAGCTGACCACATACCATCCCCTGTGAACGAGGACAGTCAACAAGTTTGATGGATTCAGACCTTACTCCTCTGAGTCTTGGCACATTGCAATCTTATCACTTAAAATTCCCATAGGACATTTTAGTTTGCAGAACCAAGAATGTTCGTCAGATCTGGAGTGTGGCTTTTGCCTTGTCAGTGGACCTGTTTCAGAGAATCTTGTGTGTGGCTGTCAGTAGCCCAGTAATCACACTGCAGTCCATGGCACCTGCAGTTGGGAAAGGCCCAATGAAGTGCCTGGTCTGAGGAAGGGCCTGTGGGAGAGGGTGGCACATGGCCAGTCACTCTATAGCTTCTTTTGGCATGGCGACAAGGTGAAGTCAGGTGGAAGCTAGTCTGTTATCCCTCTCTGACCCCGT
>NW_006922143.1:977720-978707 GCF_000298275.1 Orycteropus afer afer | reverse complement strand
CACCCATCTATCTGCCTGTATATCAGTGTTTGCTTTCACTGACAATACAGTACTGTATATGCAAAAGAGTTCATCTTTGCTGCCTGTTCTTCCCATGCACCTCTCTATGCCTTCCTCTTCCTCAGTGCCACCATGTTGATTACTCACATTTGGTATATTGCCCTTCTCTTCACCCAAATCAATACTTGTCTCTACCTATATAACTGTTCCCTCTTCTCCCATTCCCTCCCACCCCTGGTAAACAACAAAGACAATTTCCTTACATATATAAACTTTTGCTTGACTTTTTACAATAACAGACTAATACAATATTTGTCCTTCTGTGATTGACTTATTTCATTCAACATAATGTCCTCCAAGTTCATCCACATTATGCAGTGTTTTGCAGATTCTCTGTTATTCTTTAGGGTTTCATAGTATTCCATTGTGTGTATATACCATAGTTAGGTTATCCATTCTACTGTTAATGGACGCCTAAGTTGTTTCCATCTTTTGGCTATTATAAATAGTGCTACAGTGAACAGAGGTGTGGATGTATCTGTTACTGTCCTGGCTCTCGATTATTTAGCATATATATCTAGTAATGGGATTGCTGGGTCAAATGGTATTTCTAATTTCAACTTTTTAAGGAATTGACATACTGTTTTTCACAGTGGTTGTATCATTTGACAGTCCCACCAGCGGTGTAAGAGAGTACCAGTCTCTCTGCACCCTCACCGGCATTTGCTCTTTTCTGTCCTGTTAAACTTTGCTACTAGTGGCAGGGGCAAGATGGTATCTCATTGTTGTTTTGATTTGCATCTCTCTAATGGCTAATGAGGAGCTCTGGTAGTGAAGTGCCTAAGGCACTTGACTGCTACCAGAAAGCTGGCAGTGCAAACCCACCAGCCACTCCTCAGAAAGATGATTGGGCAATCTACTTCCGTAGTGATACAACCTCAGAAACCCAAGGAGGGGTTGCTGTGAGTTGGGTCCAACTTGAGAGCA
>NW_006922143.1:961688-968928 GCF_000298275.1 Orycteropus afer afer | reverse complement strand
ACCCTCTGGACAGGGCAAAAGTCCACAGCTCAGCCTGCCTTCCTATTTGCTGCTTCCCCTTTTATTCACCGGCCACCAGTGCAGTCCTCCATGCAGCCCCTGGCTAACAGGACCAATTTGTAGGTTAATTCTTAGGTCCTAATGCCACTCAGCAATGTTCAAGCTGTCTGTGCCCTCAGGATTGCTGCCAGACCACAGCTCTGTATGTCTCCTTTTTTGGTGTTTTCATGCAGGTTCTTCTGCTAGTTGGAGTTTAGTCCACTTCTATAACCTTCCCTTCAAAGCTCAGGGCTCCAGGACTATCTTCTGTGTCTGTGTTAATTGGTCCCCTTTTCTTTGTTGAAGAAGGTCTGTGTAGTTTGCATATTCCACACCCTCGCTTAGCTGGAACATGTGACATGGTGGTGTCGGCAATGCACACATAAGTTTCATTTCTATCCATGATGCCACCAAAATATTCATGAATTTTCATCTTTCTGTTCATGAGAAAAGCACCAGCAATAAATGAAAACAGAAGGGCTGGGTATTGTAAAGCTTTTCATCTGTGCATTTGTACTTAAAGGTCAGAAAGCTCTCAGTGAACATCAAATGATGAAATGTTCAGTCTTGCCCCTAAGAACTCGGAGAGGATCCATTCAAAAAATTCATTTGAATGTTGGCTAACTGTTCATCTGAGAACTAGCAGATATAACATATGTCATCCCTTTTATTTCTTGTATCATAGTACAACAATGATCTAATAAGCCCTTATGTAATTGGTTTGTAGTATTTAGTAAGAATTGAACGAGTTCTGCTTCTGATTTAAGCTTTGAGACCCAGCACTTAGCTGGTGTCCCACACAGTCTTTGTGATATCTGTCGCTGGTACACAGGTCACAACCCAAGTGATAGGTGTCCTGTGATGGAACTAAAACAGGCTTAAGTTTGTTTCTCTAGAGAATCTCTACAGCTATTTACCTTCTCTTGATATATATGGGGGAATATTTGTGTTTATTTGTTGTTTTGTGCCGTGGAGTAGATTCCAACCCACAGCACCCCTGGAGGACAGAGTGGAACTGCCCCACAGGGTCTCCGAGGCTGTCAGTCTTTACAGGAGCTGACTGCCAGGTCTTTTTTCTTGAAGAGCCCCTGGTGGGTTCTAACCACCAACCTGTAAGTTAGCGGCTGAGTGTTTACCCATTGTACCACCAGAGCTCCTTTTGTTTAGAGGTGGAACAGGATCAGTAAGCCCTGGTGTCCTACTAAGAAAAAGTCTGTGGGACAGTTTTGTGATCCATTTTCTCAGTTTAGTAGTGATTTCTCAACATACTCTAGTACCTACATTTGTCAAATAATAAATTTAAAATTGGGTCAAATTTCACTTTTCATTTTCACTTCAAAATTGTCGCCTCTCATTGTTAGTTTAATTGCCTTATTATTTCCTGAGTGTCTTGTTTTCTTTCTGAGAAAACAATCTACTGGATTTGGGGAGGTTTCATTTCATTTTACAAAATAAATGTTGCAACTTCCATAATTGTCATTATAGAAACTTATTTATATTTGAGGATGGCCATGTAAGAACATTCTATTTCCATTAAATGCACTTTGGTCAAGGGATAATGCTAGGTAATTTTGGAGCATCTGCTAGCATGGAGAAGAAGCTCCGGCGGTACAGTGGTTAAAACCCACTAGCCACTCCTTGGGAGAAAGATGAGGCATTGAGCTTCTGTAAAAAATGACAGCCTTGTACACCCTCTGGGGAAGTTCTGCTCTGTCCTCTAGGGGCGCTGTGAGTCGGAATCAACTCCAGGGCAGTGGGTGTGGTTTGTTTCTTGGTCACCAGCGTGGAGGAGAGCATATACCATGGGGATAGCTGGCTGTGTTAGTTGTGCTGGGACAGTGGGAGCGTATTTTTCAGTCTTTTGTTTTGTTTGTCTCTAGCTAATACGAACACAAAGGTGTTTCTTCCCAGCCAGAAGCATGTCTCACTGGGCTCCTGCAGCTGCAGGTCAGAGCTCCCCCACGAGGAGAACTCCTTCTCAAGATTAATGGTCTTGCCATCACTGCTTCTTGGTTTTTCTTGCATAGTTGTAACCCTATGCCCGGATTTCAGACCAAGCCCTTTCTCTTCAGGAGCAGGTGTAGTGACGCAAAGGCTCCAGGCCTCGGCCACTCTTGCCCTCTCTGACCCACACACTTCCTTCCTCTCCCACTCCTCCATTTCTGTGCTGTCTCCTCAGATCTGTGCTGGAGAGAAGCTCCCTCCATCACACTCAGCATGGAAACCCAGACTCCTCACCTTGACTGTGGGGTCTCTCATGAGCCGGCTGCTGCCTGTCTCTCTGGCTTCTCTCCTGTCACTTTTCCTGTCTCTGACGTGGTGACCAGCAACAAAGCAGGGATTCAAATCACGTCTTCTCTGCTCTCAGCCCAATGCTGCCAGTCATGCCTGGGGGTGCCTTTGTAAGTGTGTGGCCTGGCTCCACACTGCACAGGTGCTGTGCCCCACAGCCAGGCACTGTCCCCAAGGTGAAACCAGCCCTTCTTGATGTCACTTTGTTCAGCTGTGGCCTCCACAGAGGTATTGTACAGATCACAGGTATGGAGCCTGGTTGCATTAGAAAGCACATGCCCCTGTGTCACCAAGAACAAACAAATCAACCTGAAGAGAGACAACTGGAATGCCCCTTGGAAGTGAAGATGGCCAGATGTAGCTTGCTCACTTGAACATGTCATCAGCATTGTGTTTGACAAAGTAGAGGGTCTGCAAAGATGGGGGGGGGGCCTCCATGGTATGACTTGACATGATGGCTGCAACAGCGGACTCCCAAGCACTGGTGATTGAGGAGATGGTGCAGGGCCGGGCATTGTCGTTCTGTTGAACATGGGGTCACCATGGTTATAGCCCACCCAGTAACAACAAGCAGGACCCAGACCAAGAAATACAGCATGACCTGTCCTCCAGCAAGTGCCCCGTGACCCCCGCCAGGACCGCGGCCCCTGGCCTGACTTCTGAAACTACAGATTTGTCCTCCTGGTTTTGAGTATAACAGGAAGTCAATATAAAAAAAGTAGACAACTCCTCGGGTTCGCCCTTTTTCACCCAGTACTATCCGTGGCAGCTTCATCTATGCTGAGGGTAGACCAGTGACCCTCACTGCAATGTCTCTGGGTGCACTGCCGCCTGTTCCCCATGTCACTGCAGATGGCTGCGGTGAGCATCTGTGGGCTTGTCTGTGGTGACCCTGTCTATACCTGTCTGTAGGTGAGCACCTTGATACTGAGGTTTTTAATGCATCAAGAGGCAGCATATGTGCATCTGTGCTGGGTGCTGCCAGACTTCTCAGGTGATCCTACAACTTAAGGCCATCAGCAGACTGTGAGCATTCCTGTAACCCATGTCCTTGTCAACACTTGATAGTAACTCTGTGTCATGTTAGCCATCCTGTTGGATATGTGCTGATTCCAGCTCTTTTGGTTTTTTTTAAGCTTTATTTTTTAAAAATAACTCATTTATGTTAGTTGTTGGGTAAAGAATGAAAAATTGAGACATATCATATATATGTGTATATATATGTATGTATGTGTGTATATATATACATATACATATCTGCATATATATATACATATATATGCACACACACAAACATACACATATATATATGAAGCTTAGCAAAGCAAACAGGGATTAAATGAACAAATGCTAATGCACTGCTGTTGAGTTGGATCCAACTCATAGAGACCCCTCCTTGGGTTTTCAAGGTGGTATCACTAGGGAAGTAGATTGCCCAACCTTCCTTCTAAGGAGTGGCTGGTGGGTTTGAACTGCCAACCTTCTGGTTAGCAGATGTCAAAAATCACCTGAACCCACCCCACAGAGGTAATTACTAATAAATACTCACCATTACTCTATTGTGCTTGTTCTGTGTCTGTACTCTCTAATATGTGAAATAAGACTATGCTTGTCATTATGTTACTTCACGTAACAAAAAGTGGTGAGAAACTCAGTACAAATGAAACTTCATCAAAAACATTTTTAATACACTGTAGTCTCTAGAAATGTGCCTCATTTTCATCACTCAGAAAAAAGAGGAGGGAATAAGAGTCAAGTTTACAAATCACCACCCTTTTGAGCTCAAAGCAAACAAAGTATGAACACTTAGTTCTTAGTCCAAGACTAAAGAAAAGAGGCCCTGTGGGTGGATGTTACAGCAGGGTTGTCTAGGACATAGTCCCATGATGTAAGATACAGGACAAGTAGATGAGAGGGCGTCTAGATTGTTGTAGGAAATATACATCACACAACAGTTGCCAAGTCAACATTTTTATGTGTATAATTCAGAGATAGCAATCAATTCAGAGACACTGATCGAGCTGGGCAGCTGTTGCCAGCATCCACTGCCAAACCGTCTATCCCATGGGCAGACAGTCATGCTTCCTGGATAGTGGTTCCCCTTCCCCTCTCTTACCCTGGTGACCACTGATAAGCTCTGGGCACTATGTGTTTGCCTCTTCTAGACCTTGCAGGTGGGTGGGAACATACACCATTTGCCCTTCTGATGAATGGAGTTCACTCGGCACGGTGTTTCAGGTGCTTCCCTGTTGTGGCATGTGTCTCCACGTCACTCTCTTCAAGGCTGAGTAACACTTCATTGTATCAAATACCACACGTACTCATCTGTTCCCCTCGATGGCATTTAGTTAACACATTTTGGCTACTGGGCCAGAGGCAGCTTGACATCAGTGTACCCATGTCTGTTTGTGTCAGGTCTCCTGGGCATGCCTGGGAATGGAAGTGCTTGGTGATATGATAGCTCTAAGCACCCTGGTGGCACAACAGTTAAGGGCTCAGCTGCTAACTGAAAGGTTAGTGGTTTGAACCCACCCAGTAGCTCTGCAGGAGCAAGACCTGGATATGTGCTTCTGTAAGGATCCCAGCCAAGAACCCTCTGTGCAATCATCTGCATTTCTACTCTGTCACATTGGCTGCTGTAAGTCCACATTGACTCCATGGCATGCAACACACAGAGACACCCCCCCCACACACACACACACACAGTAGCTCTGTGTTCCATTTTAGAAAAACCTTTACTATGATTTATAGTTAACATCATTGAATCCGAGAAGCTGAACTATATGAGGAAGAACGTGACATCAGGATTATAGGAAGACACATTAACAACCTGCAACATGCAGATGACACTACCTTGCTTGCAGAAAGTGAGGATGACTTGAAGCACTTACTAATGAAGATTAAAGACTATAGTCTGCAGTATGGATTACACCTCACTATAAAGAAAATGAAAGTCCTCACAACTAGACCAATAAGCAGCATTACAATAAATGGAGAAAAGATTGAAGTTGTTAAAGACTTCATATTACTTGGTTTCACAGTCAACACCAATGGAAGCAGCAGTCAAGACATCAGATGACATATTGCACTAGGCAGATCTGCTGCAAGACTTCTTTAAAGTTCTGAAGAGGAAAGATGTTTCTTTGAAGACTAAAGTGCTCCTGCCCCATACAATCAAGATATGTTGATTATCACTGGTGACTGGAATGCAAAAGTTGGAAACACAGAATAACCACCAGTAGTTGGAAAATTTTGGCCTTGGTGACAGAAATAATGCTGGAGATTGCATGATACAATTTTGTAAGACCAATGACTGATTCATTGCAAATATCTTTTTTCAACAACACAAACAGCAACTATATACGTGGACTTCACCAGATGGAATACACAGGAATCAGATTGACTACATCTGTGGCAAGAGGAGATGGAAAAGCTCAATATCTTCAGCCAAAACAAGGCAGGGAGATGATTGTGGGGAAGACCATCAACTGCTCATATGCGAGTTCAACTTAAAGTTTAAGATAATTAAAACGACTCCACGAGAGCCAAAATATGATCTTGAATATATCCCTCCTAAATTTAGAGACCATCTAAAGAATAGATTTGATGCATTGAACACCAATGACCAAAACCCAGAAGAATTGTGGGGTAACATCAAGAGCATCATCCATGAAAAAAAGCAAGAGGTCATTACAAAGATGAGAAAGAAAGAAAAGACCAAAATGGATGTCAGAAGAGACTCTGAAACTTGCCCTTGAGTGAAGAGTAGCTGAAGGAAATGGAAGAAATGACAAGCTAAAAGAGCTGAACAGAAGATTTCAAAGAGCAGCTCAAGAAGACAAAGCCAATTACTATAATGAAATGTGCAAATGCCTGGAGTTAGAAAACCAAAAGGGAAGAACAAACTCGGCATTTCTGAAGCTGAAAGAACTGAGGGAAAAATTTAGGCCTCGAGTTGCAATATTGGAAGCTTCTATGGGCTAAATATTGAACGATGCAGGAAGCATCAAAAGAAGATGGAAGGAATACACAGAGTCACTGTACCAAAAAGCAGTGGTCAGTCTTCATCCATTTCAGGAAGTGGTCTCTGATCAAGAACAAATGTTATTGCAGGAAGAAGTCAAAGCTGCACTGAAAGAATTGGCAAAGAACAAGTCTCCAGGAATTGACGGGATACCCCTTGAGATGTTTCAACAAACAGATGCCCCGCTGGAGGCACTCACTTGGTTATGCCAAGAGATTTGGAAGACAGCTACCTAGCCAACTGACTGGAAGACATCCATATTTGTACCCATCCCAAAGAAAGGTGATACCACAGAATGTGGAAATTATTGAACAATATCATTAATGTCGCATGCAAGTAAAATTTTACTGAAGATAATTAAAAAATGGTTGCAGCAGTATATTGACAGGGGACTTCCAGAAATGAAAGCTGGATTCAGCAGATGATGTGGAATGAGAGATATCATCGCTGATGTCAGATGGATCTTGCCCAAAAGTAAAGAATACCAGAAAGATATTTACTTGTGTTTTATTGACTATGCAAAAGCATTCAATTGTGTGGATCATAACAAATTGTGGACAACATTGAGAAGAATGGGAATTCCAGAACACTTAATTGTGCTCATGAGGAACCTGTACATAGACCAGGAGGCTGTCGTTCGAACAAAACAAGGGGACACTGCATGGTTTAAAATCAAGAAGGGAGTGTGTCAGGGTGGTGTCCTTTCACCATACTTATTCAATCTATATGCTGAGCAAATAATCCAAGAAGCTGGACTATATGAAGAAGAACATGGCATCAAGATTGGAGGAAGAATCATTAACAACCTGCGATACACTGATGACACAACTTTGCTTGCTGAAAGTGAGGATGACTTGAAGCATTTACTGATGAAGATTGAAGAAT
>NW_006922143.1:953615-961588 GCF_000298275.1 Orycteropus afer afer | reverse complement strand
ATGACACAACTTTGCTTGCTGAAAGTGAGGATGACTTGAAATACTTACTGATAAAGATTGAAGAATATAGTCTGAAGTATGGATTACATCTCAATATAAAGAAAACAAAAATCCTCACAACTGGTCCTATAAGCAACATTACGATAAATGGAGAAAAGATTGAAATTGTCAAAGATTTCATGTTACTTGTTTCTACAGTTGACACCAATGGAAGGAGCAGTCAGGACATTAGACGATGTCTCCTTGAGGACTATGGTGCGCCTGACACAGGCCATGGTATTTTCAATCGCTTCATATGCATGTGAGAGCTGGACAATGAATAAGGAAGACTGAAGAAGAATTGATGCTTTTGAGCTGTGGTGTTGGTGAAAATGCTGAAAATACCGTGGACTGCTAAAAGAAGTAATTGGTCTGTCCTGAAGGAAGTGCAGCCAGAATGCTCCTTGGAGCGAGAATGGCCAGACTTCATCTTACATACTTTGGTCATGTTGTCAGAAGGGACCATTCCTTGAAGAAGGATGTCATGGTTGGTAAGGTGGAGAGTCAATGAGAGAGGGGAAAGCCCTCAATGAGATGGATTGACATGGTGGTAGCGGCGATGGGCTCAAGTATATCAAGAATCATGGAGCTGCCTCAGGACTGGGCAATGTTTCATTCTGCTGTGCATAGGGTCAGTATGAGTCAGAGATGACTCAACGGCACCTAACAACAACAACCACACCCCCAAGCCATGGCATTTTCAATTGCGTCATATGGATGTGAGAGCTGGACAATGGATATGGAAGACTGAAGAAGAGTCAATGCTTTTGAGTTGTGGTGCTGGTGAATACTGAAAGTACCATGGACTGGTAAAAGAACTAACAAATATGTCCTGGAAGAAGTCAGCTGAAATTCTCCTTGGAAGTGAGAATGGCCAAACTTCATCTCATCTATCTTGGTCATGTTGTCAGAAGGGACCATTCACTGGAGAAGAATATCATGCTTGGTAAAGTAGAGGGTCAGTAAAAAAAAAGGGGGGGTGGAGGATTTTAAGAAGATGGATTGGCACAGTGACTGCAACAGTGGGCTTAAGTATAGCAAGGATTGTGAGGCTGGTGCAGGACCAGGCAGTGTTTCGTTCTGTGGTACATGGGGTCACTATGAGTTGGAGCCAACTCGATAGCACCTAACAACAGTTATGCCTGGCATGGGTCCTTCAGTAATTTTCTTAAAGTCCTAGTGAGGAAGTGCTGTGTCTAAGACTTCGTGCTTTGTGAAGGTGTTTGAAGAATATCATCAAACGAAGAATATTGTCAAGCAATACTGTATTTCCACTAACCGTCGACTGCCAGCTTCCATGGCCTTGTCAGTGTTGGTGTGGCAATTCTTTCTTGTGTTAACTTGAGATGAGTCCATGGTAGACTTATTGTTGGTGAAATACTGGCCTTGATTCAGTTGATACTCAGCCTTCCAGCCCATACCCCAGAGGTGTCCCTCAGTGTCCGGACAGGCCTAGCCCCATCTACACACTCAGGACAGGAACTGTTTCTTTGCTTCCATCAGCACCATGACTGTCCCCTTCCAGATGCACCAATGGCTGGCTTCATCCTTCTCTCAGCCTCCTCAAGGACTCCCCCACAGCACACACCACAGCATCTCATCAAGAGGATCAGCAGGTCACCTGGATCCTGCTTCCTCCACACTCTCCTTCCAGGAAGCCGAGTGTTCTGATCCCATGAACCCACGACGTAGAGTCTGTGCGGTGTTCTGTCCCTTCCCTTCCTCACTGTCACCCCTGGCTTTCTGCCTTCTCTGGTTTTCCCTGTTGAAGCACAGGCATCGCTGCATCACACTTCTAGACCTGCCTCCTGCATTCAGGAAGCTGTGCCATCCTCCCTCCTGCCCTTACCTTGGACCCTGCTACTGGGCGGCACCACGTTGATTTCAGTCCACGAGGTCATCCATACTTAATGCTGTTTTTAATGCTATTTGATCCTTGACAGTGTTGCCACCTCTGTTTCAACCTGCAAGCTTTGGGTTTGGTGAAACTGTATTCAGAGGTAGCCAAAGTCAAGGCCAATCCTAAATCTGCCAATCCAAAGTGTTTCCATCTGACCTACACACTCTGCACTTGGCCTTAGCATAATGAGCAGCAGCCATCGCTGCTAGCCAACATAATAGGATTTTTCCTCGTCAGCCCTTTTGAAGATGCAAACGTAATAGGAAGAAGTTAAGACCAGGCCTCAGTAGACTGTGCTTCTGCTGCACATTTGCCAGCTTACTTACTTGGACATGTCAGCAGCATTGCGTTTGTTCAAGGTGACTGCTACACAGTGAGCAGCTGGCCTAACTCTGTGAAATTTCTTTCCTTTTGCAAACTCCACCTGAGGTGTGATCTATACAACCGAGCCGTGACTGCCTCACTGCTGCACTTGTGCGGTTGTGGTCCTTTCTCCAGAAGGAAAAGACAAAATGGGGGGAGTGCGGGGCTGGGAAGAGTAAATGTCCATGTGACTGAGCATCATTTGTGTTTGCAGAAGTTGTGCCATGTCTGCCATTCATCGTCTTATGTAATCCTGGCAGCATGTTTTTCCCGTTGTGAGTCCAAGTGAAAATGACATGGATGGCAACGAACGCTGGAGTTCTTGTGTCTAGCTGCCACCGAGTCGATTCTGACCCACAGTGACCTTCGAGAACAAGCATTACCCTGTGCTGGGTCATCCTCACAGTCGCCACCACGTTTGGGTCCACTGTTGTAGCTGTTGACCCACTCCATCCCACTGAGGGTCTCCTTCCTCCTCATTGGCCCTCCGAGTCACTAAGTGCCGTGGCATCCTCCAGGATCGGTCCCTCCTGAGGACATGGGCACAGCAAGCAAATGGGACAGCGCTCTGTTACGAACGGAGGCTCCCATTGGCTGTTTTTCTGAAGCAGATCGTGAGGTCTTTCTTCCTTGCCTGTCTTAGTGTGGAAGCTCTGTGGGAAGCAGTCCCCCCGGGTGACCTGCTGGAATTTAACATACTGGTGGCGTCACCTCCAGCCCCACAGTAGCGTGCAGGCCACCCCAGCACAACACACTGCCAGGGGCTGCACGTGTTATACACCAGACCAGAACAAACCCACCACTGCCGCATTGATTCCAACACACCGTGATCCTGCCCCACAGGGTTTCCAAGGCTGTCAGTCTTTATAGAAAGAGACTGCCACATGTTTCTCCCATGGGGCAGTGGGTTCAAATCCCTGACCTTTTGGTTAGCAGGCAAATCCCTTAACCACTGTACCACCAGAGCTCCTTGCTTGGCCTAGCTCCCTCGAATCTGGGTTCAATCCTCTGCTGCTGCTACCTGTACCCCTGGGGAGGGGGAGCTAACAGGTGAGAAGAACAGTTAAAATTGGAGACAGGGAGCGGGGAGATTAAACTTCCAGAAGCTGATGGACTGGACCCACCATGGTTCCAGATAATGAGATGAATTTAATGAATTGTTAGAAAAATCAGGGGAAGCTTAAGAGAGAAACCAAAGGCGACCTGGACGTCTGTGGACATTCAGAGTGGAAGTTAACCTTCAGCTTGAAAGGAGCCATGTCTTACAAGATAAAAGAACAAAACTGGCGAGATAAGGCTGCACACTGCTCAGTTAATGAGCATCTTTAAGGGCACCGCTCTTTGGGAGAGGTTTAATGAAGAAGAAATACATCGTAGCTAGGATGCTTTCTTTTAATTCGGAGGGAATTGCAGACTGTGAGATACCTGAGCAGAGAGGAGATGAACGGTGTGTCCGGATAACTGGACTTTGTGCTCAGATGGCAAGGGAGGAAAGCTGTAGGTGCCATTTAAATGGGGGACACTTTTTGTTGAAAACGTGTCCAACACCATCAGAATCCCAAAGAAAACACTTCACAGTTTCATCTCTCCTTAGAGAGCTTGTGGGTGTTTCTTTTTTTTTTTTTTTTTCTTTAGCTGTTGTTTTTGTTTGGGATTACAAACCACTTCATTGCAGACTGCCAGCCTGGTATTGTTTGCGTCTGAAAATGTTGCAGCCTTCAGCCAGGAGGAGGCCTGCTGCTGGGGCTGTCCTTCTCAGGCAAAAGGTGCATTCTATGTGTAAACAACAAACAAACAAAAGCCAGTGTCACAGTGAAGTTATTGACAGACAGTCATTAGTGGAAGTAGTCTTAGCTGAGTTCCTGAGCTCCCAGGAAGCAGGACCACTGAGAAACGCTTTCCACCTAGGGGCTGACGTACTGCGGCGTCCCGAGCAGAAGCAAAGGGATGTGCGTGGCAGTCACAGCTCATCCACGCAGTGCATTCCTTGCCCAATGTGCTCATCAGCGGTCGCTCTTATTTTTCCAAGTTCCCACTGCAGAGTTAAGATTCTCCGGGTGATAGGTGCAGAAGGCTTAGAGCATTCAGTGCCTTTTGAAGGACTTTCTGATTGTAGCGTGTCTTATTAAAAATATGCCTGAGCCACTGGGCTTTTGCTTACTTTCTTATCAGCTGTTTATCTTAGATCTTTCAGTGGAAGGAATTACGCCTTTGCAGGGGATCGTTAGTTTCCTGGGGCTGCCGCAGTGAGTTACCACAGACCGGGTGCCTTAAAGCAGCAGAGTGGGTTCCCTCACATCTGGAGGCCAGAAGGCCCGCAGCCAGGTGTGGGCAGGGCTGCGCTCTCCCCGGGGGCTCTCCTCCAGCTTCTGGGGCCCAGGCAGGCCTTGGCTCCGGGCAGCAGCACTCCAGCCTCTGCCTCACTCCAGCCTCTGCCTCTGTCCTCCCAGGACTTTCTTTCCTATCTGTCCCTCTCTGGGGAGAGCACGGCTCTGCTCCGATGCACTCGGGGTGCAGTGAGTGGGAATTGGCTCCAGGGGACTGGTCAGCTGAGAAGGCTCTGAAGAGGAGGCGCACTAGAGCAGGACAGCCTGTGTGTCCAGGCAGTTTGGGTCACATCTCTGTCCCTTGTTACACATTATAGTTTGCATTTTAATCTTAATGCTGGAAGAACCATGAAAGCATATTAGATGAACATGCTAAAGAGACCTTTGTAAACAGCCACGTGTTACTGCAGTTTGCGTAAGGAGTGAGTAAAGACACATGCTTTATTACGAGAAGCGCGAACACTTCTGTGGAGACCAGTGGGTCGAGGGATGATCTAGACCAGGGATGGACTTCGCCGTCTTGCAGGACACAGTGGAGGATGTTTGAAAGTTGCCTGCAGAAGACACTGGGTTTGCCACAATTGAATAAACGTTTGACAATTACATTTCAAACCTCTTCTCAGCTAATTGCCCTGGAAGAATTTAGCCTGCGGTTTGCCTGTCTTTAATGAGACATGTCGTTCCTTCTGTGGGTGTCTCCGTGTCCTTGGACCACTGTGTAGGCAGAGTGCTGTATGGCCGTGGCCACTGGAGGTGACATCCTACCGTGAGAGCCGTGATCGGGGAATTTAGGGAAAGGCTCCATGGAAAATATGAGGAGGGCAGGAAATGTGCTCAGAAACAGAAGGAAGACCTTTTCTGGTCTGTATTCAAGAACAACCATTCCTCTTGTGTCATCGCTGAGGAGACGGCCCGCCAGCCACTGAGGAACACTGGGGTTGTGCTAGGTCTTGGCTGGGCTTCCCCGCAGGGAAACACATTACTAAACAGAGAATCAGGAATGGTCTTCACTCAGGAAACCAGCCCACTTGCATCACCGAAGTGCGGGCAGAACCCCTTCTCCTTGGGCAATTTCCTTTCTCCCAGAGAAGCAGACACAGAAAGGGTGCTGGAGAGGAGCAGGAGACAGTAAAGTAATTCACTAAATGCCAAGGGTGTTAGAAGATGTAACATTTTTGATACAATGGAGTAGTGAGCAAAGACCTGTAATTGGGATAAGGGGTGGGATCTCCTGTCTTCTAGCCATCACCCTACAGCATACATCAGAGTCATGCGCTAACAGGCTGCAATGATGGATCTTACAAGATTAAGCTGCAGTTTATTCCCTTCTGCATTTAAGATTAATAAACTGCTAATTAGAATATGCAAATAAGCATTTCTGAAGCCTAAAAATTATTTCCTAGCACCTTACCCATAAATCTCATTCCTTAACTATTTTGTTACGTATCTGGGGAATAGCAGTGTGAAGAGCCAATGTAATTATGTCAAATTTACATGTTTATAGTATTTTATAATACAAGACACCAAAGTAATGCTAAAGTAGAGAAAGTAGCTGTGACATTCACTACAGTGCCTTGTCACCAAACTTAAGGTAGTCTGCAGGACCTGTCAACCAAAACCCCACACAAACAGTAACCCCAGTCTGTGCTCCCTAGTGCATGTCTGAGTGGCACAGTTTCACTTGCCTGGTTGCTGACCAGAGATACCTCATAAGATAGGCCTGGCAACCTTCTGGGTAACCAACCCTTGGAGACCCTGGGGAACCCCGTTCTTCTCTGACACACCTGGTGTCATCAAGCGTTGGATTCAACCCTGCACAACTGGCGTTAATACACATGTCACATGAGACAGAGCCTACCAGCCCCACCAGTCATGGGGACCTGGTGTTCACCCCTCACCCACGTCATGCCCCAGCACAGAGTCCAGGGGTCTGGCTCGTCAGCCTGAGGCCTGGCAACAACTACATGCCACACACTTGTAGACTACACACTGTACCACACACACACTCACACACCATACACACTACCCATCACACACATATCATACCACACACATACTACATGCCACACACACTACACACCACACATACCACACACCACACATACCACACATAGTCTAAGGGTCTGGCTCGTCAGACTGAAACCTAGCATCAACACTGCATGCACTCACACGGTCTCAAACACTAAACCATACACATTGATACACACATGCATACTAAACACTACACACAATCGCATAGATACCCAGACTCACACACCCTCCACATTCACACAAACACACTGTATAACACACACACAATCACACATGACACACCACAGAAACACACGCTACATACCACATACCATGCACACACACTCACACACACACAGAAAGGGAGCGACCATTGATCACATCTTTGCCAAGATCCCAGGTGGAGCTCATTAGAACTCATCTGGACACCCAGTGAGCTGAGGGCATTTCAGATGATTTTTGCCACTAACACCCGAGAGACACTGCCCGGCCTTTTCGGGTACCACGTGGCCCTTCTCTGCAGGGTACTGATACTCTTTGTATCTGTCCAGCATCCCTGAGAGGCAGCTGCAATCGGCTCCATTTTCATCCTGATTTAAATTGGTCAGAATAGGAACCTGTGAGCTGTGCAGACTTTGGTTAACAAACAATAGCAAGAGACTTGAATCTGGAATCTGTCCCGGTGTTTTCTGTCCTGTTGTCACCGGGACAACGTGTGTAAATGAAGTCTGATAGAGGGAGTGGCTGTGGGACATTTTGTAGTGCACATCTTTGAGCTAAAATACCACCGCACCTGCCCCATCGGGTTACTGCTCTCTGATTGGCCTTCATTTCATTAGCATTTTGTGGCACCGTCTCAGCTTACCTTTCTGACCGCACAAAGCGACAGCAACCAACCATGACAGGCACCGTGTCCCTAATAGCCTCTTGCCAAGTTTCTTAGAGCAGTTTAAGCTAATGAATAAATATTCGAGGAACTTTGTTGTTGTTGGTGGGTTCTGTCAAGTCGACTCCTAGTGAGCCCGTGCGCCACAGAACAACACACTGCCGGGTCCCGCGCCAGCCTCCCAATCCCTGCTGTGCTTGAGCCTGTTGTTGCACCCACTGTGTCGTCCCCATTGACGTCTTCCCCTTTCTTGCTGACCCTTTTCTTTACCAAGCGTGATGTCCTTCTCCAGGGACTGGTCCCTTCATTTTATTTTAAATCTTATTTCAAAAAGGTGTTACAAAATACTGCAGACAGAAACAAAGATGAGTACAATGAAGCCCCATGTGCCCCTAACCTAGCTTCAAAAGCTATCAGCTAATGGCTAATCTTATTTGTGTGTGTGTGT
>NW_006922143.1:951319-951885 GCF_000298275.1 Orycteropus afer afer | reverse complement strand
TGGCACTCTGAACTTGGACTTAAAGCCTCCAAACTGTAAGAGAATAAACTCCTGTTTGTTAAAGCCATCCCATTTGTGGTATATTCTTGTCAGAGCAGTACTAGGGAACCAGAACATCCCTAAGGGAGCTACTCAGCTGCTGGTGGTAGGTCCCCTCATGAAGCTGATTGCCAGTCTCACCATGGGGAATAACTCCCACCAGCTGTCCAGCCACTCAACCAGGCCCAGCCAAGTTGACACACACACCTAACCACCACAACGGAAGTGAGTTTGGTTTTGGTTTGGAATGGTTAATGATCATGAACATTTCTTCATGTGCTTGTTGGCTGCCTGAATATCTTCTTTGGTGACGTGTCTGTTATCTCCTTTCCCCGTTTTTGAATTGGATTGTCTGATATTGAAGTGTTAAAAGTTTTCTATAAATTTTAGAGATAAGGCCCTTGTCAGATATGTTGTTACTAAATACTTTTCCAAAATTTGGCCTTGGTGACAGAAATAATGCTGGAACTCGTATGGTAGAATTTTGCAAGACCAACGACTTGTTCATTGCAAACACCTTTTTTCAA
>NW_006922143.1:924603-946248 GCF_000298275.1 Orycteropus afer afer | reverse complement strand
GACTTTCAATACAATGTGGAATACAAGTGGTAATAGAAGGCATCCTTGACTGGTCCCTTCTGATAAGATAGCCAAAGCACAAGAGATGAAGTTTGACCATTCTTTCTTCTAAGGATCATTCAAGCTGCACTTCTTCCAAGACAGATCTGTTCATTCTTCTGGCATTCTGTGGTATTTTCAATACTCTTCACCAACATTGCAACTCAAATGCATCAACTTTTTTTATGTCTTCATTATTCAGTGTCTAGCTTTCATATGCATATGAGACTACTGAAAATACCATAGATTGGGGTAGGTGCATCTTAGTCTTCACAGTGGCATCTTTGCTCTTCAGCACTTTAAAGAGGTCTTTTGCAGCAGATTTGCTCAGTGCAATACATCTGACTCCTGGACTGCTGCTTCCATGGTTGTTGATTATGAATCCAAGTAAAATGAAATCCTTGACAACTTCAATCTTTTCTCCATTTATCATGATGTTTATTGGTCCAGTTGTGAGGATTTTTGTTTGCTTTATGTTGAGGTATAATCCATACTGAAGGCTATAGCCTTTGATCTTCATCTGTAAGTACTTCAAGTCATAGTCACTTTCAGCAAGCAAGATTGTATCATCTGCATATCACAGATTGTTAATGAGTCTTCCCTCAATCCTGATGCTGCATTCTTCTTTATGTCATCCAACTTCTCAGATTATTTGCTCAGCATACAAATTGAATAAGTATGGTGAAAAAGATACAACTCTGACACACACCTTCCCTGATTTTAAACCATACAGGATCCCCTTACTTTGTTTGAACAACTGCCTCTTGGGCTATGTACAGGTTCCTCATGAGAATGATTAAGTTTCTGGAATTCTCATTCTTCACAATCTTATCCATAATTTGTTACGATCCACACAGTTGAAAGCCTCTGCAGAGTCAATAAAACACAGGTAAGCATCTTTCTCATATTCTCTCTTTCAGCCAAGATCCATCTCACATAAGCAATGTGGGGCACCCGTTTGTTGAAACATCTCAGTGGGTATTCTGTCAGTTCCTGGAGACTTGTTCTTAGCCAATTCCTTCAGTGCAGCTTTGACTTCTTCCTTCAGTACCGTTGGTTCTTGATCATGTGCCACCTCCTGAAATGGACGAACATCAACCAGTTCTTTTTGGTACAGTGACACTGCATATTCCTTCCATCTTCTTTTGATGCTTCCTGCATCATTCAATATATTGTCCATAGCATCTTTCACTATTGCAACTCAAGGCATAAATTTTTTCCTCAGTTCTTTGATCATGAGAAATGCCTAGCATGTTCACTTTTTGTTTTCTAACTCTAGGTCTGTTCACATTTCATTATAGTAATTGGCTTTGTCTGCTCAAGCTGCTTTTTGAAATCTTCTGTTCAGCTCTTATATCTTGTTATTTCTTCCATTTCTTTTAGCGAATCTTCACTCAAGGGCAAATTTCAGAGTCTCTGCTGACATCCATTTTGATCTTTTCTTCTTTTCTCATCTTTGTAATGACCTCTTGCTTTCTTCATGGATGATGTTCTTGATGTCATCCCACAATTCTTCTGGTTTTCGGTCATGAGTGTTCAATGCATCAAATCTGTTCTTTCGATGGCCTCTAAATTCAGGAGGGATATATTCAAGATCATATTTTGTCTCTTGTGGACTTGTTTTAATTGTCTTCAACTTCAAGTTGAACTCACATATAAGCAATTGATGGTCTGTTCCACAATCTGCTCCTGGTCTTGTTTTGGCTGAAGATATTGAGCTTTTCCATTGCCTCTTGCCACAGATGTAGTCAGTCTGATTCCTGTGTGTTCCATCTGGTAAAGTCCATGTATATAGCCACCACTTGTGTTGTTGAAAAAATGTATTTGCCATGAATAAGTTGTTGATCTTGCAAAATTGTATCATGTGATCTCCAGCATTATTTCTGTTACCAAGGCCAAATTTTCCAACTACTGATGATTCTTCTTTGTTTCCAACTTTTGCATTCCAGTCACCAGTGATAATTAACACATCCTGATTGCACATTTGGTCAATTTCAGACTGCAGAACTTGATAAAAATCTTCAATTTCCTCATCTTTGTCTTTGGTGGTTGGTGTATAAATTTGAATAATAGTCATATTAACTCGTCTTCCTTGCAGGCGTATGGATATTATCCTACCACTGACAGCATTGTACTTCAGGACAGATGTTGACACATCCTTTGTGATGATGAATGCCATGCCATTCCTCTTCAAATTGTCATTCCCAGCATAGTAGATCATATGGTTGTCTGATTCAAAATGGCCAAAACCAGTCCATTTCAGCTCACTTATGCCTAGGATATCAATCTTTATGCATTCCATTTCGTTTTTGACAACTTGCAATTTTCCTAGATTCATACTTGGTACATTCCATGTTCCTATGATTAATGGATGTTTATAGCTGTTTCTCCTCAATTTGAGTCATACCATGTCAGCATATGGAGGTCTCGAAAGCTTTTCTCTATCCATATCAGTAAAGTTGGTCCTACTCTGATGATGCAGCTATTTCCTAGTCAAAATCTGAAAGCCTTCTGACCTAAGGGGCTCATCACCCTGCACTGTATCAGACAATGTTTCTGGGCTATTCACAAAGTCATGCAGTAATGTTTCAGACAGTGTTTCTGCTATTCATAAGGTTTTCCCTGGCCAATTCTTTGAGAAATGGATGGCCTCTTCCTTCTTCCTAGTCTGGCTCATTCTATAGGCTGCATTGAGACCTGTGAACCATGTGCAACCCTGCCGGCACTTGAAACACTGGTGGCCCTGCCTCAAGCCTCACAGCAACACGCAAGCCATAATAGTACAACCAACTGACAGACAAGTTTGTCTCGCTTAGCTGTTCAGAACCTTTCCACCCTCCCCTTACCTGTATCCCTGGTGCTGCTCTGCTCTGCTCTGCCCTTGCCTCTGGCTTCTCTTTCCGCTGGTTTCCTGGCTGGTGAGGGTGGGGCCTCTGTCCTATCCTCCCCTTATCTGGATGCCTGGCTGATCCTCTGCTGTGTCCTCGCCTCTGGCTGCTCTTTCTCCCTCTTTCCTGCCTGGAGGGGGTGGGGCCTGGGTCCCTCCCTCCCCTTACCTGGATGCCTGGCTGCTGCTCTGCTCTGTCATCCCCCTGCCTTCTCTTTCCTCCACTTTCCTGGCTGGAGGAGGTGGGGCCTGTCCCCCCTTTACCTGGATGCCTGGCTGCTGCTCTCCTGGCTGCTGCTCTGCTCTGTCGTCACCTCTGTCTTCTCTCAGACCTTCAAGTTAGCAACCAAATATCTTACCCACTATGCCACCAGAGCTGCTTGTGACAACCTCTAAGAATGATGCCTGAATAATACATCTGGTCCTAGTTGCTGTCAAGCTGACTCTGACTCATGGCAACCCCATTTTGCAGAGTAGCATGAAGCTGACAGAGTCATCAGTGGCTGAGTTTTCAGATGTGGGTTGCCAGGCCTTTCTTCTGAGGAGCCTCTGGATAGATTCATTCCTCCAACCTTTTGGTTAAAAGCCAAGAGTGCTGTTTGCACCACCCAGTGACTCCAGATCAGGTACATGCCTAGTGATTTAAGAACACCTCCCAATTTACATGTTCATGTTCAAAGGGTGCTTGAATGGTCCGTTGGCACAGTCGTCCCACAGATTCCCACACCCCCAGTCTGCTGTGACAGAGACTTCCATCCTTATTCATGTTCATGCTGCCAGAGCCATAGTGTAGTGGGCCCTCAGCTGAGGCTGAGGATAACTGACCACCCACATCTCAGCAGAGCACATGTGATCCAGATGTCAATGGCATTTCCTTTTTTGGTTTCAACAGGCTCTCTAGCACTGGATGATCAAAGGAGGCGTTGCAGACTTGAAATTCTTGAAAATTCAAAACTCCCTTTGTCCTGTCTGTGTATCCCTTCTTTTGTTCTAACTGTGAGAGAAGCAGTAACAAGATCATCCTGTTTGAATACCACCACTTTAGAGGAAAAGTGGTGGAGACAACTTTCAACAATTAGGTGTTTTCTGAAAGACTAAGCTTGTTTGTCATTTTCTGAAGGAAATATTATGCGTTACTGTTAGCCGCTCCGTGACCTTATCAGTATGTATGTGTTTACTTTGACACATGTTGCATTCATTCCTCCTTCACTTACAGGCTGTCACAATGCTTAATTACCATAGATTTTAAACACTGAAAAAATAATTTCTTCTCTGAAAATTATTGAAGTTCCTAAAAGCAGTGAACTTCAAAAGAAATACAGTTTTCAAACATAAATGTTGACTTTCAGGTCGCTTCAGTCAGTGGGGTAAATCTATTTAGTAAGAATTCTTCAGTATTGACTAACCCGTTCACTGCGTGCACCTATTCACTTTGCAAGCAGTACATCATCACCAGTGGACAGTGATGGAGTCGGCAATCTTTTATCAGTAACAGTGCTATTTATGACTTTAGCAATTTTGAAGGCAGTGTTATGGATGATGATTCAGCAGTACTCTGAATCACTTTCCCAATTATTGGATTTGTTTTGTAAAGTGTAATCTTAAGTGCATCATACTCTCTCAGTTTTAGGAAATTGATAAGATAAATAGGAAAATATAAGGTAGCATTCTGTTAACCTAAATATGTGATCATTTGTGACAACTGTATTGGATAAAAGTTCACCATACTTGCTTTTAACAAAAGAAAGCATATGGATTAGCTGTTGATCGACCTATTGGAAGAAGTTATAACTTATCACCAAGCTTTTGAATGGATGCTGTTTGGGTTGAATTGTGTCCCCAGAATTTATGAACCCATGAAGCGGACCTTGTTGGGAAATAGGGTCTTTGAGGACATTATTGTTGATGACATGGGATCATACTGAAGCATGGTGGGCCCTCATCCCAGCTGAGTGTCCCATAAAAGAGAAGAGAGACACAGAGAGAAGGTGGCCGTGTGAAGAGCAAGCTATGTTACAGCTACAAGCCAAGGGGTACCTGGGCTCTAGGAGCCAGGACAAAGGAGAGAGGATCTCCCCCAGAGACCTCAGTGAGCTCATGGCCCTGCACCCACCTGGGCTGCAGACCCCCAACCTCCGGAACATGAGACAGCACATTCCTGCTGCTGGAAGCCATCCTATTCAGTTGGCACAGTTGTGACTGGGACTTTGTTAATGCAGCCACAGGAAACTAGCATGGGTCCTATGTTAATGTACCTGCAATGCGTGCTGCTCATCCGGGGGTCTGATGTTTTGCTGGTGGGTGGATCACTTCCTTTTCCTGTAGCTTTTATAAGGCACAATCTGATCTGTACAGAAGACATCTCTGAAATATGATTCCATTTATTGTTGACATATGAGGATCTGAAATATCATTTCTTCTCATCCCATTTAACCTGTCTCTGCTGCCATCTTGAAAATTCAGTTCCCTTGCATAAAACCACACTGTTGAAAAACTACAAAAGCACACACAGCGGGGAAGTCATTTCCCCCAGCTCCGCTTGCACTGTCCTTGAAACAGCACTATTTAAAACCACAAGTGAGCATTCCTCAACATGAGGACGGACGCTTTTGTCTCATTCTGTTTTGCCACCTGCAGAAGGACCACTGGCTTGAGGAGTGCACTTCAGATTCTAAGGGCTGCACCATGCTTTTTGCAATGCAGAGAGGCAGCTGTTTCCACTGTCTTATGTCAGAAGCGTTTCCAGGAGATGCAGGAGGTGCTTGACTTCCTTTGAAAATATCTAAAATGTTCAAGAGAGTCAGAAGTGTGCTTGTGTTCAGGTACTCTTTCTTCATCGTACGGAAAATATGTTTTGTGTTCAAAGAGTGGTGAGCTGCACTTCATCCCCCCATGGTACAGTCAACACCATGTGTTTGTTAAGTACCCACTTGCACTAGCCACACTCTCTACACACCACATAGGGCAGCTAACTGAACAGATGAAAATGGCTTCCTGATGACACTCTGAGCCTGCAAGTGGTAAAACACTAAGTGTGTGACAACTCAGTGAGAGGTCGGCAATCCAGGCCCACGCAGAGGTGCCTGAGAAGAGGCCAGTGACCCACCCCTGGAAGGTCACGACCTCGAACCCCGTGCAGTGCTTTGACTCTGCACACGTGGGGTCGCTGCAAATCGGAATAGACTGGAGGGCAACTGGCTGCTTTGCGTTTCGTTTTCTTTATGAAGCTTATGTTCTATAGGGGAAAGACAAATGAACAAACATACACATCAACAGTACATGCATGAATACGTGCATGCATGACAGATGGTAAGACTGTTCTGTTAAAAACTAGAGCTAGCAGTACAGGGCTGGGCTTAGAGTTTGTAGTTTGAACAAAGATCTGGAGGAGATGAGAAAGCCAGATGTAAAGACATCTGGTAGAGGATCATGCCAGGCCTGGGCTAGCAGCTGTGAAAGTCCTGGCATGGAACAGCCTGAGGAGGTCAAGGAGGGAGCTTGCCGAGCCCAGTGAACCAAAGAACTTCTCCCACCTTCTGAGGTAGCTTCCTCAAGTTCTAACAGAAAACCAAACCCACTGCCATGGAGTCGATTCCAACTCACAGCGCTCCTAGAGGACGGAGTGGAACTGCCCCAGAGAGTCTCCAAGGCTGTCAATCTTCACAGAAGCAAAGCCCAAACCACACCCACTGCCATGGAGTCAATTCTGACCCACAGCGCCCCTAGAGTACAGAGTGGAACTGCCCCACAGGGTGTCCAAGGCTGTCAATCTTCATTGAAGCCAGCTGTTTCTTCTTTCTCCCATGGAGCAGCTGAGCCCCAACCACCAACCTTTTGGTTAGCAGCCAAATGCCTCACCCACTGCACCACCAGAGCTCCTGATGGCAGTGAAGATGGTGAGAACTGGTCAGGTACTGAGTGTATTCTGAAAGTCGTGGAGCCAATTGACTTTACATATGGTTTAGGCATGAGATGTAGAAGAATAGTCAAGGGATCCTTCAAGGTATTTGACCTGAGATCGCAAGGATGTGGGAAATCTAAAGACTGTGGGAAAAGGTTTGGGGAAAATACCAGGAGTTTCATTTTAGACTTATTGAGATTTTAAATACATGTTGAAGTCAAATGTTCAATAGACAATGCAATATCTGAGCCTAGAGTTTGAAGAAGAGGCCCAGGTAAGAGACTGGTAAAGCAAAAGTAATATTAAGGCAATAATAGACATTGAGTTAAGTTTATTTAACAGATGATATGCAGCTTGGAGCAGCATTTCTGACTAGAGTCTAAAATGTTCCACCAAAGAATTAAAATATTTTATATATTCTTATACCCCATTTTATCTCTGGTAATTGCACATTGCCATGGAAACAGGGCAAGAATTGTGTTTACATAAAAACTTGTGTACATGCAACATTTTCTTGAAAAATAATTTAGATAATTATGGATTTACCTAACTAGCTTCTAGTCTGACCTTTGGAGTTTCAGTTGTTGAACTGACTGCGTGAGATCATTCTTTGGAGAGCACAGTGCCCAAGGCGGATGTTTTTGACTGACTGAGCTAGACTGTTTGACTTAAAGATTCCAGGAAATCAGTTTTCTCCAGGTTTGAGATTCAAAGATCATCTCAAGCTGATAGTGTGAATGGGTTGTTTCAACTTCCATGGAATCCAGAAATCTGGATTCCACAAGAATTAAAAGCTCCATTCCTCAAGATCCATTTGGGTGTGGTCAGCACATAGTTGGTATTTATATCCCTGGGTCCAAACAAGACCACTGGGAGAGTAAGTGTTGAGAGAGAAAGGAGGATGGCTGGATGTGGGCTCTGACTCCCTGAGGTTATTATTATGAAGATAAGAAAAAGTAGGAAAGAGGCTGAGAATGAGCAGCCAGTTAAGTAGGAGGGGAACCTAGAGTTAGTTGTCGAAAGGAGGGGGGAGTGCTCATCTGCATCAAGAAACGGGGAAGAGGAAACATGACCGTCAACCACCAGAGGCCACAGGTGATGTGATGAGAGTTATGTCTCTTGGAGTTGTGCAATGACACTGTGGATGTAATGGGATTAAAAGACAACACCTCATTGTCGTGCAGTCGATTCTGATTCACAGTGTGGTAGTTGATGTTGTGTGTCAACTTGGCTGGGCCTGGTTGAATGGCTGGGCAACTGGTGGTAGTTATTCCCCATGATGAGACTGGCAATCAACTCCTTGGTGGGATCTACCACAAGCAGCTGAGTAGCTGCTTTAGCAATGTGGTCTGCTTCCTGTATATAAGCAGTAGCTTTGGGAATGGTCTCTAGTTTATGGCATGCTTAACCCTGCATGTAGCCATGTCATTGTTCAGCAGCCTGCCATGCTCTGCTGATCTTGGGACTTTCAATGGACTTGAATTAATGGCCTGCCATGTGGTTTGGTAGCATCGGGACTGTGCCTTATTACTTGTCAACCTTGGGTTTGTCAGCCTTAGCAATTAGCAGCTGAGTGAAGAAATGCCTCCAGCTTCAGTGGGCTTGGAGCAGGAGGCAGAGCTGAAGCCCACGGTTCAGGGGCTTTCACCTAGCCCCTAGAGCCTGGTACTTTGAACTCAGACTTAAAGCCTCCAAACTGTAAGAGAATAAGCTCCTCTTTGTTCAAGCATCCCATTTGTTGTATATCCTTGTCAGAGTGGCACTAGGTAATCAGAACACACAGGGACACTATAGGACAGAGTAGAACTGCCCAACAGGTTTCTAAGGCTGTCAGTCCTTGCAGAAGTGGCTGCCACGTCTTTCTCCTGAGGAAAACAAAGACAACAGGAGGTAAGTAATTGGAGGCAGTGGAGTTTTGTGTAAAAGGCAAGCAAGGGGAAAGGATGGTAGCTGAAGAGGAAGTTGGGTAGACAAAGTTTAATGGTTTTTAAATTTGAGCGAAATAGCACTACATTTGGTAGAGTGAATCAGTACAGAGGAAGATGAGACAATCGATGAGGAAGAATGAAGAGTTTCTGGAAAGTTGCCATTGTATGTGTGCCTGGAGGCATTGCTGATGTAGAAGTGGGGACAGTTGATCTCAAGGGCGAGCAGGGAAGTGTAGTCTGTCATCTGATCTGTAGGTTGGTGAGTGGGTATAAGGATGATGCTTTACAGTATCTGTTCTGCTTCCTTCTCTGTTCTTGATGAAGTTAGCAGCTAAGAGTAGGAAAGTGTGGATGTCTAGGAAGGGAAGCTATGCGCTAGCCTTGGAGGAGCAGGGAGAGGGAGTGGATGAGGTGTGCAGGAGGAAGGCCAGGGGCCAACAGGGATGCCATGGGTTCAGTGACCATAAATCTACTGGAAGGCCGTTCTGCATGCTGTTATGTTTTCTCTGGTGCCATATCTACCTGTGTTTTCAAGCAAGTTAGACACACAGAATGAAGAGCTTGGCCATTGTATGGGGGTTTTCCAAATGGGAACCACACAGCTGGAGAGTAGTGAGGAATTGTGCCCAAGGAATGAATGTAATGGGTGAGTATGGGAGCAGGGGAGGCAAGGGCAGGAAGAATGAATGACAAAGGCCAGAGGGGGTTAGATCAGCAGAGTGTAGGGTCTGATGTTGGGTTATCGCACTGATGGGAAGTTCTGTGTTGAGAGGAGGAATCTGTGTGCATGAGTCCTGGTACGATATGGCACTCCTCGCTTTACACCAATGATTCCCACCCATTAGAACTTCATTTTGACAGGAGGCCATTCTTATGGGGCAAGGGATATCATAGTGAACACATATGCTCTGTACATAAGCCCAGGGCAGCAGAAGACAAGTGTCTGAAAGGGGGTGTGCAGCTTCATAATGGCAGAAGACTGAGTGACCCCTTCTCTCCAGGATTTTCTCTTTCTCTTTTTAATGTTTGGCCTTTCTTCTTTTTATTATTTCTTCTTACTATTTGACCTCTGGAAACTCCCAGACAGGTTGTTTTTCTCAGGAGATGTTACTAGCCGTAGCTAAGGTAGGAGAATTGCAGAAGGAAGACCAGTGATGACAGAATAAAAGGTCTATAGCCCAAAAGGGAGATCTGTTTTTAAGAAGTGAAGTTGAACTTCCACAAATAGGAAGAAAAACAAATTACAAAGCCGTTAACATGGCAAAGATGCCTAACAGTCATTTTCTCATGAGAGTGGGCTCCTAAATCAGCATTTCTGTCTGGTTCTCGCCCCCCCCCCAGGCTCCCAGGCCGTACTGCCCTTCCTGGGGGGTAGGAAGCTCATCCAGGCACAGGGTACAGCCAGACTCACCCCATCTGTGAGCTTCTGTGGTTTCAGATGTCAGAAGCTTCTCCTTTAACATCACGTTGTCCCTCAGCAGGGGACTAGGTGGGAACACTGGGGATTCCATGGTAGAATTCTCCCCTTCCACGGGGGAGACCCAGGGTCGATTCATGGCCATGCACCTCATTCACAGCCACCACTGACCTGCATGTGGAGGCTTGAGTGTTGCTGTGAGGCTGAGCAGGTCTCAGCAGAGCTTCCAGAGTAAGACCAGGAAGGAAGGCCTGGGGTCGCGCTTCTGAAAATGACGTCAGTGAGAGCCCTGTGCATCCCAACCGTTGAACCCGCCCTGATCACGGGGATGGTGTGGGATGAAACAGCATTTTGTTCAGTTGTGCATGAGGCTGCTATAACTCGGGGGCCCATTGGATGGCCATTACCAAGTGTGGCCCACAGCCTTCTCTGCATTTAGGACCTTGTGTCACTGGTCTTGTCTTTCTCTGCTAGTTGTTCACTTTCTCTAGAGTTCCTTCCTTTCCTAAGTGTTTCATAACCCAGCTCAGTCCCTTCCTTGTCAAGTCTTCCCCTGGATGGAACTCATTAACCTGTTGTGATTTCGTGTAAGCCCAATGGGCCCTTTTCATCCCACTGCACGTATGCCCCCTCCCCTCAGCCACAATGACCATAGGAGGCAGGGCTGTGCACTCATTGATCTACCAGGGTATCGTCGCTGAGCAGCTGTGAAGCCCCACACATCTTACCCTCACTTGTGGGGGTAGTGTCCAGAACAGATGTGGGCTTTTACTTCAGAAAAGTTGCTGGGTAATCGTGAGGACAGAGGTTCAGCACGTAGCTACTTGGTTTAAAATCAGGAAAGATGTGTGTCAGGGTTGTGTCCTTTCACATATGCAATCTGTATGCAGAATAAATAACCCGAGAAGCTGAAGTATATGAAGAAGAACACAGCATAAGGATTGGAAGGAGACTCACTAACAACCTACAATATTACAGATAACACAACTTTCCTTGCTGAAAGCGAACAGGATTTGTAGTACTTACTGATGAAGATCAAAGGCCACACTCTTCGGTATGGATTACACCTCAACAAAAACAAAACAAAACAAAAAAATCGAAGTTTGTCAAGGATTTCATTTTATTTGTATCAGCAATCAACGCTCATGGAAATTGCATTCATCAAATCAAACGACTCATTGCATTGGGCAAATCTGCAGCAAAAGAACATTTTAAAGTGTAAAAAGCAGAGATTCCACCCTGAGGACTAAGGTGTACCTGACCCAAACGATGGTGTTTTCAGTCACCTCATATGCATGCAAAAGCTGGAGAAGGAATATGGAAGACTGAAGAACAGTCGGAGATGCCTTTGGATTATGGTATCGGTGAAGCGTGTTGCGCATGCTGTGTGCTGCCAGAGGAACGAACAAACCCACCTTGAGGAAGCACGGCCAGCATGCCTGGGCCAGGCTCCTTCTGTGGTACATGGGATCGCTGAGGGTTGGAGCCAATCTGATGGCACATAACCACGAGGCATAGAGCAAGGAAGCAGAACCGGTTCTGTGAGGTTGGCAGCAGCGGGAGTCGGCAGAGTATTCTTGTGTGTGCAGGTGTGTGTGTGTGGGGGGGGGCAGGGCAGTGGTCCCATCACAGTAATTCATCGTCTCAGTGATCATGAGAACACGGTCCATAAAAAGCCAGAAAGGGAAACTGTCAGCCAAGAGCATTCCATCTGTACCGAAATTGACTGGGTGACTTGCCCCTGGGCACACTTTATTAAGTTACATGTCCTAACAGAGCACACTAGGGTCTCACAGTTATCACAGTCAGCTGCTAACTGACAGACGAAGGTTCGGCTCCACCCAGAGGCAGCTGAAAGGCCCAGCAGTCTACCTCTGAACGAGCAGGTGCTGAAAAGCGTGTGGAGCAGTTCTGCTCTGAGCCGCGGGGTGCCATGAGTTGGGGTTGACCAGACAGCAACTGGCTTTTGTTGTGTGTTTGGTGGTGGTTCTAGCAGGTGCACTAGGAAAGACGGGTTGCAAATCTGTCTCCAAGCCTGTTCCTCTCAGTTCCCATCAATCCACACACAGAACTCGGAATTTTAGTGGATGCCATTGCCATAGAATCTTAACAGAATCAGGGATTATACACAAACCCTACCTCTTAGCAGTGGACTTGTGCAAAATTCGTTAAGAGTTATTCATAGGTTCCTCGACCAAATGTTCACTTTATATTCAGCTCAACACCAAACACATTTCAGAAAATGTCATTATAGTCACGGGACCCAATTTCCCTTAAATTCCATTCCAACATCACATGGCCCTTAACCTGAGACGCCCAGATTCCAAAATCACGTGGCCCTTAGCCTGAGACACACAGAACCAGCAGTCATTACATGCTTTTGTTAATACATTTACAATTTTAAACCAAAATTGGCATGAAAATAAGAGCATTTTTTTGTCCTATTTTGTTTTTCTCTTGAAGCACAGACAAGAAGACATGTCAGCCCTGTAGAAAGAAGAATGCCAGCCCTGTAGGAAGCCAGGCTGGATGGGCTCACTGTGTTCTGAGCTGGCTACCTGAGCACCTGAGTGAGCAGACACATCAGGAGATGGGGTGTGAATCTTGGATCAGGGTGTGAATCTCAGACAGGGTTCTGATTCTCAGACAGTGCTGTGAATCTTAGGGGTGTGAGTATTGAACGGATGTATGACTCGCAAACAGATATGAATCTCAAGCGGGTGTGAATCTTAGCTAGGAGTCTGGAGTCTGTGAGGCGATATTCCTTCTGTGAGTCCTCGTTCCTGTGAATGATATGGACTGTCTTCATTGGTATCATGATGCCGATGAGGCCATGGATCCTCTAGGAGTTTGTTCTTGCCATCGAGCTGTCCCCAACGATGAGCTGTCCCCTAAACTAGCATTTGGGACATTGCTGAGTTCCTCGGTCTAGCTCATGAATCTCATCTTATTCCCTGCTTCCTGTCATCAGCAGCCACCACCCCACTACACAAACCATTTATTCTGGATCCTGGCAGCTGTAATCTTCATGCTGTGAACGTGCCATCCCTTCTTTGTAGAATCCCTTTTCTCACCTCTGCTCGTGGTAACATCTACAACCCTTCAGAGCTCAGCTGAAGCTTGACCCCTGTGTGTACTTCTGTGTGACGCCCTGTAATTTTTCCTCTTATCATCCCATCATATCTCACTCAATCTTGTTTTCATAACTCTCATGCTCCCCTGAACGTGGGTGTACCCCAAGTGCACGGGAAACTCCTTGAAAACTGGAATTATGATTTTGTTTTTGTTTACTTCATGCTGAAAGGGGCTCATAAAACACTGAATTTTGAGTAAATTTTTAATGAATGTCTAGTATTTCACTTTGACGTCTCCCTGTGCTCTATTGCCCCCTAGCCTACCATTAGTCGTTGGACAGATGGCTGGTTGGAGCTGGCCTCAGTATGCTGAAAAGTCGGTTTAATGGTGGTCATGGACATGCTGCCTTCTCAAGGGTTCCATCTCTGAACAAGAAATGAATTTCATGCTTCTCCAGAGTCATGTTCAGTTAATGTGATGCCATTTATTACGGCCTCCAGGAGTCTCGGATTAAGGGCGTTTGATACTAGCCTCATCGCTACCCAGACTGTTTGTGGCTGTGTCATCTGTTTGCTACTCAGCAAGAGATTTCACATTCACTCAATGCAACACATCATAGGATTAATTAAGAGAGTTCTGGGAGGCTCAGGGCCACACCCACTTGGATGTAGGTGATGTTGCTTTGAAGAGCCATGGGGTGTTTGACTGATAACCTAACAGACAGTTAAGCCTTCTCAGTCCTGATGAGGATTCTCAGAGTTTTACAGTAATAGAAAATGAATATATTCCCCAGGGTCTTACATTAAAGTTGAAAAGAAACCCTGTTCTTGAGGTCCTGTCACTGTCTACAATGTCTTTCTAAAGAAGGACTAGATGCTTGATTGTTCTAAGGCGTGTGTTGAGAACTGGCGGTATTGTTCACCTTGCAGGCTGTTGTTGGCTGAAAGCTGAGCCACAGGCATGAGTTCAGTTCCAGGCTTGAAGGGTGACTAAATGTAAATAAAAATAAATGCAAAATAATGCTTGTGAAAAATAAATAAGGACTATCCTAGTTTCCTAGGACTGCTGTAACAAAGTAACACCAGCTACATGGCGTAGAACAGAAATTCATCGTCTCACAGGAAGTACAGGGTGACCTTAGGGCCAGGCTCTCTCCAAGGCTCTAAAGGAGGGCCCTCCTGGCTTCTGGTGGCCCCAGCCTTGTCGCAGCACCTTGCCCTGTTCCCTCTGTGTCTCCTTCTGCCTCGTCTCTGTTACAGGGTCAGCCTCTGATTGCATTAGGACCCACTCTCCTCCAATAGGACCTCATGCCAATTGGTAGCATCTGCAAACAGGAAATGCAAACAGCTTTCCCACACAGGGTCACGTTCACAATCCTAGAATTAAGACCTCAGTGTACCTCATTGGGGGACACAGTTTGATCTGTAACAATGACTGTCCTTATGGAAAACCATAGAAGAGGGAGCAGAGGATCCATGAGGATGGATAGTGATCAGAGCAAAGACGTAGAATTGTAACCCTGCCGTCTAATTGAAGCTTCCGGTGGCAGCATGAATGCCCTTCCTCTGTGGGTTGTACACCAGGGTCAGTGGCATCACCATGATTGAGGAGTTCCACCTCTGGCCCCTCCAGTGGCCCACATGGAACAGACAGAAACAGATGGGTCAGGACCATCCTCCTCTGGATTCTAGGATTCAGTCAGCGCTCATCCAAGTGAGTGCTAACTCTGGAAAGAGGCAGCATCAGGAACAGCAGCCAAGCACAGTGGCCTTGACATTAGGTTCCTGTACCACCCACCCCAATTCACAGTGGCTTGAAGCACAGCCGGCTCTCCTGGCCCTGGCTCTCAAGGAGCTGATCCCACCCCTGGGATCACACAAATGAATGTGTCTGTCTGTTCAAATTGTGTGTCTCTGAGTGGTCCATCCTGGAGGGGGCACAAGGCAGGGGCTAGATGCAGGGTGGACTGCAAGGCCTGCTTCAGCCTGAGGAAGGGCAACGGAGCCTCTATGGAAGGCTGGGCTCAGGGCAACGAGCAGAAGAGAGTTTCCTTGGGAAGGAAGGGCATCCAGAAAGCCACCCTCATGTTCAGGGCCAGGGGACTGGGAGGGACTCAGGTTACTGCCTGCAGGGCACGGGGGACCTGTTTGGTATGACGGAAATGTTTTAGAGGTGGATGGTGGTAATGGTTGTATAGCAGTAGAGTGTGATCAGTGTCACTATGTTGTACACCAAGAAATGCCAAGATTTCTGATTATTTATTAATTTTAATTTCCACTGAGTCAACTCTGACTCATGGCAACCCCATGTGGGTCAGGTTAGAACTGTGCTCCATAGCATTTCAATCACTAATTTTTCAGACCTTTCTTCCTAAGTGCCTGTGGATGGACTAGAACACCCAACCTGTCCATTAGCAGCTGAGCATGTTAACTCTTTGAATCTTCATTGTGTGTATGTGTGTGTGTTATCATAATAAACTAAAAATACATACTTGAACCCGTAAAAGCTCTATTCATCATTACTGAGATCAGGAGTGACTGAAATGCCCACACAGCTGCAGCCCACTCCCCCACTTCTGGGCCTAGAGGAGGATACCCAGAGCAACCAATTTTCCCATATGAAGTTCAGGCCCAGAAGCTACAGAAATAGGCTGCTAAAAGCAACTGTGCTTGGCCCTTGTGAAACATTCAAAGGACCCCTAACACGGGAGATCTGTTATGGAGCTAGTCAATCAAGGTGTCCATTCAAAAGCTGCCCAGCAATCTTAAAAGCTTGCAAGTGGCCATCTAGAAGCAACAATGGGTCTCTACCCGATTTCATCAAACGTGGGACTGCGTAACCATGACTAGATCAAGACACTGAGCTGCCCCATCATGCCAAGACTCCTTGGTATTTCCAGTTTTGAGCCATGTCCATTTCCATCCTACACTCACCCCTAACCTCTAGCAACTACTCATTTCTTCTTCATCTCTATGTTATTTCACAAATGTGATAAAAATGCAACCATAGTATACTTTTTTATCATTTTGAGATTGAACTTTTCATTCAGGATAATTTCCCTGAGGTTCATCTATGTTGTTTTGTGTATCAGTGGTTCTTCCTTTATATTACTGACTAGAATTCTGTGGTATAGGTATACCAGTTTGTTAAACCATTCATCTACTACGATTACTGTGTCATATGGTAAGTCTGTATTTTTGGCTGTAGAAGAATTGCCAAACTATCTTCCCTAGTGACTGCACTGTTTCACGGTGGCACCAGCAGTGGGTGAGTGAGGACTTTCTTTACAGTCTCTCCACCATTTACTGTTTTCATCACTCTATAGTTCAGCTGCTCTGCTGGGTGTGTCCTGAGACCCCATTGCAATTTTAATTTCTATCTCTGTAACGATAAATGACGTTCAAAATCTTTTATGTTCTTATGTGCCATCTGTATATCCTCTTAGTGAAATCGCTACACTTTTTCCATTTTCTAATTGTATTATCCCTTCTTTTAAGGCCGGGTTTTGTAGAGTTCTCTCTATGTTCTAGATATAAGTCCTTTACTGGATATATGATTTGTAAATAATTTCTTCAAGTCTGTAATTTGTCTTTTCACCCTTAGTAGGATATTTCACAGAGTAAATATTTAAATTTCAGTGAAGTCAAATTTATCCATTTTGTTCTTTATGGATTGTTCTTTTGTTGTCAAGTCTAGGATTTTTGTTTTCTTTTTTTTTTTTGCCTAGCCTGGTGGTGCAGTGCCTAAGACATTTGACTGCTCACCAGAAGGCTGGCAATTCAAACCCACCAGCCATTCCTCAGAAGGAAGATTGGGCAATCTACTTCTGTAGAGATACCACCTCAGAAACCCAAGGAGGGGTTGCTATGAGTCAGATCCAACTCAACGGCAGTGAGAGGTCTTAAGAGTTTCTCCTGTATGTTTTCCTAGAAGTTTTAGTTTAATGTTTTACCCTTAAGTGTATGAAAAATTTTGAATTAATTTTTGTGTAAGGTTGAAAGTTTAGATAGGGAGTTTTTTCTTTTGTTTTTGCTTACATTGTTTGTTTGTTTGTTTGTCTGACCTGAAACCAACCATACCAAACTCACTGCCATCGAGTTGATTCCTACTCACAGCGACCCCCATTATGTTTCTGAGGTGATAAATCTTTACAGAAGTAGATTGTCCAGTCTCCGTTCAGCGAAGTGGCTGGTGGGTTTGAACCGCCTTCTGGATATTCAGTTGCTCCAGTACTATTTATTGGAAAGGCTTTCCTTCCTCCAATTGATTGTGTTTGCTCTTTTGTCAAAAATCAGTTGAATAGAATTGGACTTTTATCTCTGCAAGATGCGACAATTGGTTACCAAACAACCAATTCTTGCTCAGGTTTCATATATATGAGGACACTGAAGTTCCGAGTTCAAGTAAGTTGATACCCTTCTCTCTATCCACTCCCTAGCTCTCTTTTCCCCAAAGTCTGTGAAAGCCGTGTTACTGTCACCAGGAGTTAGACAGACATTCCTCTCTAACATAATTTCTTAGATGTCAAATGGCACTTGAGTGTTTTATCATCAGCAAGACCATCTGCAGCTGGGCTTGAGGCTAACTTGGCATTTGTACCTTTGTCTTATCTAACGGGCTCAGGAGATTGAGAGGCTTGAGTTTGGCAGGAACATAAGGATACCCTGGTGTTTAATGAAAATGTGCTGACTTCAACATCAGCAGAACTATTGGTGCAAATCACTGAAGTCTGAGTAAAACATGCTTTTCAATTTCCAAAGAAAGAAAAACAGGAAAAGCAATTGAAGTCCATTTATCCACAGCGGTTGTTGTTAAAAGGGCTGGGTAACTATGACACAAATGCCCTATTTTAACTCTCTGAAACGTGCTGTGATCTGGGGATCACTGATCTGCAGTGATCACTGATTCACAGACCTGGGGAGTCTCCCTGCTCTTTATGACAGATCACCACCCGAAGGACACATGGCAGCCCTGGACATGTGACACTGCAAGACTTCGCACCACCATCACTGACATTCACATCTAGGTAAAGCAAATGGAAGAAATGACGATGTCACAGAGCTGAACAGAAGATATCATAGGGCAGGTCGAGAAGACAGAGGAAAGGATTACAATGAAATGTGCAAAACCTCAGAGTTAAAAAACCAAAAGGGAAGAATGTTTGCAACATTTCTCAAGCTGAAAGAAGTGAATAAAAAATTTAAGCCTCAAATTGCAATATTGAAAGAGTCTATAGACAAAACAATGAAGGATGCAAGAAGCATCAAAAGATGGTGAAAGGAATACACAGAGTCACCACCCCAAGAAGAACTGATCAATGTTTAACCAGTTCACGATCAAGAACTGATGGTATTGAAGAAAGAAGTTCAAGCTGCGCTGAAAGTATTGGCGAAAAACCAGGCTCCAGGAATTGACAGAATACCCACTGAGATGTCTCAACAAATGGATGCCACGCTGGAAGCGCTCATTCATCTGTGCTAAGAAATTTGGAAGACAGCTCCCTGGCCAACTGACTGGAAGAGATCCATATTCATGTCCATTCCAAAGAAACATGTTCCAACAGAATGTACAAATCATCACACAATATCATTAATGATGTACCCATGTAAAATTTTATTGAAGGTAATTAAAAAACAGTTGCAGAAATACGTCAGCAGGAAAGTGCCAGAAATTTAAGCCAGATTGAGAAGAGGATGTGGAAGGAGGGATGTCATTGCTGATGTCAGATTGATCTTGACTGAAAGCAGAGAACCAGAAAGATGTTTACCTGCAAACCGAATGCAAAGGCATTCAGTTGCGTGGATCATAACAAATTATGGGTGACATTGAGAAGAGTGAGAATTCCAGAACACTTGATTGTACTCATGAGCAACCTGTGCATAGATGAAAAGGTAGTCATTCGAACATAACAAGCAGATACTGTATGGTTAAAGATCAGGAAAGGTGTACGTCTGTGTTGTGTCCTCTAACCATATTTCTTCAACCTGTGTGCTGAGCCAATAATCTGAGAAGCTGGACCATATGAAGAAGACGTGGCATCAGGATTGGAGGAGGACTCATTATCAACCTTCCATACGCAGATGACACAACGTTGCTTCCTGAATGTGAAGGCGACTTGAAGCACTTATTGATGAAGATTGAAGACTACAGTCCACAGTATGGATTGCACCTCAACGTAAAGAAGTTCAGCATCCTCACAGCTGGACTAATAAGCAGCATCATGATAAATGGAGAAAAGATTGAAGTTGTCAGGGATTTCCTTTTACTGGGATCCATAATCAACACGCAGAGAAGCACCAGGCAGGAAATCAAATGACATATTTCAAGGGGAAAATCTTCTACAAGATCTCTTTAAATTGTTAAAAAGCAAAGATACCACTTTGAAGACTAACAGGCGTCTGACCTAAGCCATGGCATTTTCATTTTCCTCATATGTATGTGAAAGTTGGACAATAAATAAGGAAGACCAAAGAATTAATGCATTTGAATTAGGGTGTTAGCAAAGAATACTGAAAATAGCATGACCTGCCAGAAGAACTAACAAATCTGTCTTGTAAGAAGTGCAGCCAGAATGCTCCTTAGAAGCAAGGATGGCCAGACTTTGTCTCATGTACTTTGGTCATGTTCTCAGAAGGTACCAGTCCCTAGAGAAGGGTATCATGTTTGGCAAAGCGGAGAGTCAGCAAACATGGGAAAGACCCTCGGCGAGATGGATTAGCACGGTGACTGCAACAGTGGGCTCGCGCACAGCAAGGACCGAGGATGGTGCAGGACCGGGCAGCGGTTTGTGCTGTTGGACGTGGAGCTGCTAGGAGTCAGAGCTGACTGGATGGCCCCTGACAACAGGCAGCATCTGGTAGGTTGTCACCTACCTGGTCATGGATCATGAGGTCCTTGGGTGATGCAATCTAAAGGCTGGCAGTTCAGGCCCACCTAGTGGCTCTTTGGAGACAGATCTGTGGATGTGCTCCCATAAAGGTTAAAGCCTAGGAAGCACTATGTGACAGTTCTTCTCTGGCCCAGAGGGTCACTGTGAGCTGGAATCGACTCCAGGGCACAGCAACAGTATTTTTTTAAAATGAGATGCTTGCAAAACAAAGCAGTTTCAGGCTTTTGAGGATGGAATGATTAGCCCTTTGCACTAAATGTATGTGGGCAAGACAAGTTCAAGATCAGCACTTGAGGGGAAGCTGGGTTGTGGTTTCTTCTTTCATCTAAATGGTGTCTCCCCACCACTCTGCTTCTTTGTGTACAGTCAGATGGATAGAGACCCCTTTAGACCAGCCCCTGGTGGTTTCTGTAGAAGGTAATTCTGAAAAAGGCATCACAGAGCCGTTTACAAGCATCAATGTGAGTTCAGGTTGGAGAGCCGCTCTTTGCTAGCCCAGGGAGATGCTGCGGGAAGCTAGTTCACACGTACAGGATGGCACACGCGTGCAGGCTCGTATCCACGGGCCGCTCTCCAGTCAGCACCACCCGTGGCCGGGCGCGTGTCAGGAGCACCAGCATCACAGACAGAGACATGTAAAAGTAGTGCCCCTGGAGGACTGTAAAGGAAAAAGCTGGAAAAGCCCCAACAGGGAGCTTTTCTTGGAACAGAAGTCGGGATACTGGTCATAAAGATATGCTGATATTTTGAGCGTCATTGAAGGGAAAATTTTATTCAAAGGGGTATGTCAAGAAACTCTCAATTCACATATGCAAATACAAATGCATGCTCCACCTGCCTTCAGTGGACTTGGTGCCATCCCCAAGGGCTTCAGGGGCCCAGTCACTGTGCTGATGTGGGTGCCCAGGTACAGCCCAGGCCCCACCCAGGCCCCTGTGCCCCCCCTGCGACCCCCCCCCCGGGGAAGAAGGCTGTTCTTCAGCAGCCTTCACACTCAGCACAACTGTGGGGCCTGCTTCTCTTGGGTGCCCAGCTCTGTGAACAGTGAACTTTAGAAAACTCAAAGCCAGCCTCTGGAATTAAATGCAATGGCCCTAATTGGGCTGATACTTTTATTAATTGTAATTATATTATTTTATTGATTGTATTATATATACATGTAATGTTACATGACGATTGAATAGAATTTGGGTGAATCTGCTAGCTTCTAAACAGGGTCATGACTCACCTGTTACTACTAATAGATACAAGGAGCTCTGGGTGCTGCAAACAGCTTACACTTAGATGCTAACCAAAAGGTTGCCAGTTCAAACCCACCCAGCCGCTCCACAGGAGAAAGATCCGGCCATCTGTTTCTGTAAAGATGCCAGCCTTGGAGACCCCGTGGGGCAGTTCCACTCTGTCCTCTAGGGGTGCCGTGGGTCAGAATGGACTCCACGGCAGTGGGTGTGGTTTGGGCTTTGCTTCTGTGAAGATTGACAGCCTTGGAGACCCTGTGGTGCAGTTCCA
>NW_006922143.1:912862-924473 GCF_000298275.1 Orycteropus afer afer | reverse complement strand
TTCCACTCTGTCCTCTAGGGGCGCTGTGGGTCAGAATGGACTCCACGGCAGTGGGTGTGGTTTGGGCTTTGCTTCTGTGAAGATTGACAGCCCTGGAGACCCTGTGGGCAGTGGAACTGTCACATGGGATGACTGGAAGTTAGGGTCAACTAGACAGCATCACCAACAACCAGTGGGCTTAGTAATATTAACAATGATAACAGCAATAATGAGGGTGGAATTTGATATTTCATCTTGGCTGAGATTACCACTTAAAATCATAACTTATCTGGACAGAGGTGTGTTCAGCTTACACTGGGTACGGCGCGGTCTGATACCCGGGTGGTGCTGAAAACCAGCCCGAAATCCTGGCTCCTGCTTTCATGGCTCTCCTTGGTCGGGCAGCCTCCAGGAGTTCCTGCCCTTCGCTCCCCTCCTCCTCTTCACACTCCGCCTCCTTTGGGGGGGGGGGTGTTTCCTTGTTTCCAGGCAGCAACGGAAAACCCCTGCTCTAGGTCCCATCCTCCACACCACAGCCATGTTCCCCATCTTCTGAAACCCTGACCTTAGGAGTTCTGATCGAGGGACACTTGAACTCTCTCCGTGCAGAACCTGCCTGCGCCTCATTTCCTCCCTTGCCTTCCAGGTTATTGTCTCTTAGACCCTATCCCTCCTAAGATTCCTGCGTCTTACGGAGCCCAGTTTTCCAAATGCTAAGTATTGTGGACCTGCCTTCCTGTCCAAACTGACCTGTATGCTCGTGGTTTTTCATTTTCATTCTAAGAGAAGGGTAAGAAAAACGGGGGGGGGGGGGGCTTTATGACACACAAACCGTGAGACATACACAGACCATGACACATGCACAAACCGTGACACGCGCTCACAGGTGAGACGCACACACAGCGTGAGACATACACAAACTGAAACACACAAGCCGTGACGCACACACAAACTACTTTGTGAAACACACAGAACGTGAAAAACACGTACATAAACCATGAAGCACACACACAAAATGAAACATGCACAGTGACACACAGAGGCTGTGACCCACACGCGCAGTGGATGAAGTGCTGTTTTGTGGCCGAAACAACGTCCTTCTTTCTAGAAGGACGAACAGCAGCGCGAACAGCAGCCCGATGACCTGAGCACCCAGCTGGGACCCGCGGTGTGGGTCCCGCCGACGGAGCGGGCCGTCCCGGAGCACCCAGGAGGCAGGACTTCCGGTGCACGCCGGAGCCACGGGCCAAAGCCGTCTCGCTGCCAGCAGTGCGCGCTGGCGCCCGGCTGGCAGGCGCCGAGGGCACCCGGGGGCTCTGCTTGGGCTGCCTTGGGCTCCGGCCGGGCTGGGTGACTTGGAAACGGTGACAGCTCTCAGACCCCAACCTGCCTGTTCATTCATTCCCGTGTCAGGCAACCAGTCCTTCCTCAGGCTTCTCTGGGCTCCGCCACCTACCGGTGGATTTCACTCGGGGAGACGCGGGGGACTGGGACGCGCGGTGACCCCAGGGAAACAGACCCAAACGATGCCCAGCCCTGCGGCTGTCCCCAGCGGCTGCACATCAGACCCTGTGACGCATCAGGTTCACACAAGTAGGTCACCAGGCCTCCCTCCCAGGCCGTCTTAGTCTGGGGCCTCCACCGAAGGCTGTTTGGCCTCCTGGCAACGCACATACCTCCGCTGACAGGCGGGTGGTGGCTGCGCGTGTGCGCCACAGGCGGCGAGTACACGTCGGGGCGCCAACGGTAGGCGGAGTAGACGTCGGGGCGCTCGGGTGGGCGTCTCCCACTGTTCCTCCTGAACAGAGGGCATCCATCGCAGGGCATGGTATCTTATGCAGCATTCTGGGGCGGGGGGGGGGGGCACCGTACCCCGTAAGTAGTGGGGTTGGCACTGAGGCTGGCGCCTGCTTCTCTGTGCCTGGCAGTCATGACACAGCGTTTGTGTTTGCTTTTTGACTCGGTTGACAAAACCAAGACTCGTGGGTGGGGTTTGTAGGTCTTGTTTTCTAACTGAATCAGCTAGATCCCCACCTTAGAGACACGGAGGCTTGTGAGAAACGGAGGAGAGGCAGCATCGGGGATGGGGTGTTGGGGTGTGACTTGCGCCTCCGGCGCGTCTTTGCCGGCGGTGTAAGTCAGGCTCGCGCGCAGGGCTGTGGCGCCCCCTGGCTGGTGGGCGAGCCTCTCTGTTCTCCACGCTGAGACTCCCAGTGGTTGCTGGGTTGCATTACACCAAAGATTATCTGCACTTTGTGCCGTTTCTTCAGGGAATTCCCTCTGAGTTAATATCTCAGAATTCATTTCCCTTTCATTTCAAGCCCTCCTTTCCTTTCCCCACTGGACCCCGGGGGTGGCCCGTGTGGGAACCCGAGCGTGAAAGGACGGTGCGAATCCCAGCGCAGAGTCTGCGTCCTGCAGGCTGCGTCCGGAGAGGGACTGGTTCCAGAGCGGCCTGCTCCGAGCTCTGCAGGCCCCCAACTCTCTTCCCCGGAGCAGCACTTGCCACGCGGCTCCCAGACAGACGGCTGTGACGTCAGGCCGTCGCTGTGCGGATTGTGCCAGACATCCAGTCTGGGACAGGCTCCTTGCTGGTCTGCACACAGCGGCACCTGCAGCCCAGAGGCCCGGCAGGCTCAGAAGAGCAAGGAACAACAAGGCAGGTGGGACCTTGAAGGTTCCTGCAGTCGGGTGGTGAATCATCCGAGGCACGGGTGCTGCTCTGAGAAGTCTGTAACGGGCTGTGCTCAGGCAGGCACTGGAGCGACCCCGCGTAGCCTGGAGTCTGCTTCTGGGGGCAGACCACACCCTTCCCTTGCACCTGTCAGCAGTGCCTTTCCGTTTCAGATTTGTTGTTGTTGTTGTTGTTGTTATGTGCCGTCGAGGCGGCCCGACTCATAGCGACCCCTCCTTGGGTTTCCGAGGCAGTATCACTACGGAAGTAGGATTGCCCAACCTTCCTTCCGAGGAGTGGCGGTGGGTTTGAGAGGACGGTTAGTCTTACGTGAATTGCGTTTTAAACGATCGGCACTACTTGTTGTCAGCCCGACGTGGCGGCAGCCACCACAGAGGATGGTTTACTTTGGAAGCATGCCTGGTTTCTGACAGGCTTCCTCCCAGCACCATGTTTTTGGGCTCTGGCCAGGGCATGGCCTGTCCGACAGTGTGCTGCTCCACCTAGTCATGCCCACAGGTGGCTGAGGGGGAAGTGTCTTCACGTGTGGTTTTCTACATTGGGTTCTCTCAGTTTCCATAACGTGCCTTATAAATCTGTAAGCTCCCTGTGGCACAGTTAGGAGAAAACCCAAACCCAAGCCCAAGAGTGACCACTGAGTCCATTGCATCATCATAGCCCCAAACTGCTCCCCGGGGTCGGAGGTGTTCAGTGAATACTCTTTCAGAAATACGTGGGCGGGGCTTTCTTCCAAGATGCCTCTGAGTGGGTTCAAACCACCGATCTTGGGTTTGCATCCGAGTTTGTTAACTGTTGGCACCATCCAGGGCCTCCACAGAGCTCTGGTGGTGCAGTGCCTAAGACATTTGACTGCTAACCAGAAGGTTGGCAGTCCAAACCCACCAGCCAGCCCACAGAAGATGGGCAATCTACTTCCATAAAGATCTGTTGTTGTTGTTGTTGTTGTTGTTATGTGCCATCAAGTGAAACCCAACTCATAGCAGCCCCTCCTTGGGTTTCTGAGGTGGTATCACTACAGAAGTAGATTGCCCCACCTTCCTTCTGAAAGATTTACCACCTGAGGAACCCAGAGGGGGTCGCTGTGAGTCAGAATGGGCTCGATGGCAGTGGGTTTGGTCTGCTTTTTGGGGAGCACCACACAACCGTGACAGCCTAGCCTGTGGATCTTACTGTAGAGTTGCCACTTTCCTCCCTTCTCTCATCTGACCGGCTGACTGGCGTTGATTTTTATCTCGAAAACAGAACTGTTAGCTCTGGAGGGGCCTTCATGACAGCAGGATGCAGCCTCTTAATTCACAGACGAGAAACCTAGACCTGAGAGGTCACATGCCTCCCTCAAACTTCCCGCCCTCAGTAAGTGGCTGGCATGAGACATCAGCTGGCCTCCTGCCCTGTTGTCTTTCTACTCGACCCTGAAAGCAGTGTTCTTACGTTTTTATTTAAATCAAAGATACCTTGAAGGAGCTGTAGTTGTGGGGATACAGATATTGTCAAATATTAAAGTCAGGAAGCAGACAGAGTGCGACGACAGGCAGTGTGTGACAGCACCAGATGGCCACCTTAGCACAGAGCCGTAGCACCAGGGACAGAACGGGAACAAGGACGAGTCCAAAGGAATTCAAAGGTTTGGGCAAGAAGGAGCTTCAACGAAAGTGGAACTAAGGCCCAGAGAAGTGCAGCGACGGCATTGGCGTTAGCTTCGTGAGGCCCCTGGTAGCCGGGGCACCACTGCAGATAGGAGTGGCCCCCCTGTGGACTGATGGATTATCTTGTTCTTTGGAACTGGACTGTCGAAACCCTACCATAACATCCGTGGAAGAGCAGCCTGCCTCTGTCCCGGTTGCTAATAGTAACCATCTCTCCTGCAGCACCAGCTTTCCATGTCCCATGAGCATTTGGGTCCAGTTCAGGTCACCTCATTCAGCCTGCAGGACTCAGGTGCCCTGTTCTCTCTGTGTCTTCAAGTGTCTCTGCAACCTCAGGACCCCCGTGAGTTCTCTCTGCTGCACACAGTGCCTTTTTCTCGTTTCATCTCATCGTAGCCCATTCGTCCCTCATGGTAGTCCTGATGCGCTCTGAGACCACTAAGCACATCCGTGGTAAAAAGGGACAGGGCCGCATGTCTGCCACATGCCACACTCGCCTGCACGTGATCTTGTTTATCAGAGTCAAACTATAATGACAGGTTAATTTGCATAAATCAGGTACACGGAGCAAAATGCCCTTAGGCAACATTCAGAGACCCGGCACACCACGCTTCAGTACAAAGTCACTGCTCACCTTACATGCAGCCATGCCTTCCTCCACAGCTCTGTAACATCTTGTGGACCCCAAGAACCTGACATGTCCTCCTACGGGGTAGAGGACAGCCTGGGAGCCCCAGCATGGGGTGGCCATTTGGGTGCCAGAGGTGGCAGTCCCGGGCCCCACAGGAGCAGCTTCTGAGGGCCCACCTCCTCTGAGTTCTGCTTCTTCATAGTTTGAGCAGCACACCAAGCCTCTTGAAGTTTAACTCAGTCAGATTCCTCTTGAGGGGTTGCCTTTCTGGACAACTACCAAAATCAAAAAGCCAAACTCACTGTGAATCAAATCTGACTCATAGCAGCGCCTCCTTGGGTTTGGAAGGTGGTATCTCTGCGGAGGTAGATTGCTCAAGCTTCCTTCCAAGGAGTGGCTGGTGGATTTGAATTGCCAGCCTTTTAACAGTCAAGTGCCTTAGACACTACACCATCAGATCTCCATAGACAACTACAGTGGGGTTGAAAAAGACTGATTCCTGGGAAGGAATCTGAGAAACCCTAGGAGGCATGCATATGGTGTGTAATGGTCAGAACATCACTGCTGGCCCTTCTGGGTAAATATATGGGGAATATTCTCCCCTCCCCACGTTCTCTAGGGGGGGGAATCCCAGGTGTAGCGCCCACTTACTTCCTAAGGATAATCCAACTTCACTGCCGAGTTACAGCAGAAAGTGAACAGAAAGAACGCTATTAACCTAAGGCCAGCGCTGCACAGCCATTGAACAGGTGAAATGTCAGAAGCGAAGACCATTAGATGCCTAGAAAGAACAACTAAGGTCTCTTTCCAGTTTCCATGTTGGCCTGGTGCCACACACACAGGCACAGTGACCCTGGATTCTAGCCATCACAGCTAGTCAAGTCAGAGAGATTCCATCCGTCTCTTTAAGGACCTTACCCTGTTTCATTGACCCTCCACTTTACCAAGCATGATATCCTTCAGGGAATGGTCCCTTCAGACAACATGACCAAAGTAGGTGAGACGAAGTCTGGCCCTTCTCACATCCAAGGAGCATTCTGGCTGCACTTCTTCCAGGACAGATTTGTTAGTCCTTTTAGCAGACCATGGTACTCTTAGCATTTTTCTCCAACACCACAACTCAAAAGCATCAATTCTTCTTCAGTCTTTGTTATTCATTGTCCAGCTCTCACATGCATAAGAGGCAATTGAAAATACCGTGGCTTCAAGGAAACATCTTTGCTCTTCATCACTTGAAAGAGGTCTTTTGCACCAGATTTGCCCAATGCGATATGTCATCTGATGTCTTGATTGCTGCTTCCACTGGTGTTGATTGTAGAACCAAGTAATATGAAATCCTTGACAACTTCAGTCTTTTCTCCATCTATAGTGAAGCTGTTTATTGGACCAGTTGTGAGGATTTTTGTTTTCTTTATATTGAGGTGTAATCCATACTAGAGACTGTAGTGTTTAATCTTCATCAGTAAGTGCTTCAAGTCATCCTCACTTTCAGCAAGCAAAATTGTATTATCTACATATCACAGGTTGTTAATGAGTCTTCCTCCAATCCTGATGCCCTGTTCTTCTTCATATAGTCCCGCTTCTCAGATTATTTGCTCAGCATGCAGACTAAGTATGGTGAAAGGATACAACCCTGACACACTCCCTTCTTGATTTTAAACCATGCACCGTCCCATTGTTCTGTTTGAATGGCAGCCTCCTGGTCTATGTACAGGTTCCTCATGAGTACAGTTAAGTGTTCTGGAATTCCCATTCTTCTCAGTGTTACCCATAATTTGTTACGCTCCACACAATCAAATGCTTTTGCATAGTCAATAAAACAGAAGTAAACATCTTTCTCGAATTCTTTGCTTTGAGCTAAGATCCATCTTAGCCAAAAGAACTAACAGATCTGTCCTGGAAGAAGTGCAACTGAGATTCTCCTTGGAAGCAAGGATGGCCAGACTTCGTCTCACCTACTTTGGTCATGTTGTCAGAGGGGACCATTCCCTGGAGAAGGATGTTATGCTTGGTAAGGTGGAGGGTCGACGAAAGAGGGGAAGGCCTTTGATGAGATGGATTGACATGGTAGCTGCGACAATGGGCTCAAGTATAGCAAGGATCATGGAGCTGGCATGGGATTGGGCATTGTTTTGTTCTGCTGTGCATGGGGTCGCTATGAGTTGGAAGCCACTCGACGGCACCTAACAACAACAACAGGATCCATCTGACATCAACAATGATATCCCTCATTCCACGTCCTCTTCTGAATCTACCTTGCATTTCTAGAAGCTCTCCCAATATACTGCTGCAACCATTTTTAAATTATCTTCAGTGAGATTTCGTTTTCATGTAATTTGATGATATTCGATAATTTCCACATTCCCTGGAATCACCTTTATTTGGAATGTGTACAAACAGAGATCTCTTCCAGTCAGTTGGCCAGGTAGCTGTCTTCCAAATGTCTTGGCATAACTGAGCGAGTGCCTCTAGCAGGGCATCTGTTTGTTGAAACATCTCAATGAGTATTCCATCAATTCCTGCAACCTTGTTCTTCACCAGTTGCTTCAGTGCAGCTTGGACTTCTTCCTTAAATACCATTGGTTCTTGATCATATACCAGTTCCTCTAAATAGATGAATGTCAACCTATTCTTTTTGGTATAATGACTCTGTGTATTCCTTCCATCTTCTTTTGATGCTTCCTGCATCGTTCAATATTTTGCCCATAGCATCTTTCAGTATTGCAACTCAAGGCTGAAATTTTTTCCTCAGTTCTTTCAGCTTGAGAATGCCAAGCATGTTCTTCCCTTTTGGTTCTCTAACTCCAGGTCTTTGCACATTTCATTATAGTAATTGGTTTTGTCTGCTCGATCTTCTGTTCTGCTCTTTTACCTTGTCATTTCTTCCATTTGCTTTAGCTACTCTTTGCTCAAGGGCAAGTTTCAGAGTCTCCTCTGATATCCATTTTGGTCTTTTCTTCCTTTCTTGTCTTTTTAATGACCTCTTGCATTCTTCATGAAAGATGTTCTTGATACCATCCCTAAGTTCCTCTGGTTTTTGGTCATTGGTGTTCAGTGCATCTTTAAATGGTGTCTGAATTCAGGACAGATATTATCAAGGTCATATTTTGGCTCTCGAGGACTTGTTTTAATTGTCTTCAACTTTAACTTGAATGTGCATATGAGCAGTTGATAGTCTGTGCCACAATCAGCTCCTGGCCTTGTTTTGTCTGAAGATATTGAACTTCTCCATCGCCTCTTGCCACAGATGTAGTAAGTCTGATTCCTGTGTATTCCATCTGGTGAAGTCCATGTGTATAGTTGTCGCTTATGTTGTTGAAAAAAGGTATTTGCAATGAATAAATTGTTGGTCTTGCAAAATTTTATCATGAGATCTCCAGCTTTATATCTGTCTCCGAGGCCATATTTTCCAACTCTTCTTTGTTTCCAACTTTTGCATTCCAGTCACCAATGATAATCAACACATCTTGATTGCATGTTTGGTCAATTTCAGACTGCAGAAGTTGGTAGAAATCTTCAATTTCCTTATCTTTGGCTTTGGCAGTTGGTGTATAAATTTGGATAATAGTAGATTAATGTCTTCCTTGTAGGTGTATGGATAGTATCCTGTCACTGACAGCATTGTACTTCAGGACAGATCTTGAAACGCTCTTTGTGGCGATGAATGCCACACCATGCCTCTTTAATTTGTCATTCCCAGCATAGTAGATCATATAGTTATCTGCTTCAAAATGGCCAAAACCAGTCTATTTCAGCTCACTAATGCCTAGGATATTGATCTTTATGTGTTCCATTTCATTTTTGACAACTTCCAATTTCTCTAGATTCATACTTCGTACATTCCATGTTCTAGTTATTAATGGGTGTTTGCATCTGTGTACTCATTTTGAGTCATGCCACATCAGCCAATTGTTGTTGTTGTCATGTGCCGTCAAGTCGGACCCAACTCATAGTAACCCTGCTTTGGGTTTCCAAGGCAGTATCACTACTGAAGTAGATTGCCCAACCTTCCTTCCGAGGAGTGGCTGGTGGGTTTGAACCGCCAGCCTTCTGGTTAGCAGTCAAGTGCCTTAGGTACTATGCTACCAGAGCTCCTACATCAGCCAATGGAGGTCCCCAAACCTTTACTCTATTCATATCATTAAGGTCATCTCTACGCTGAGGAGTCAGCTCTTCCCCAAATTTTCAATGCTTCTGACCTGATTGGCTCATCTTCCTGCACTATATTGGACAGTGTTACAGTCTTCTAGTAATATATCAGATAGTGTTTCACTGCTGTTCATAAGGTTTTCACTGGCCAATTGTTTGAGAAGTGGTGGCCTCTTCCTTCTTCTGAGTCTGTCTTAGCCCAGAAGCTGCACTGCATGGGTAACCCTGCTGGCATTTTGCATTATGGTGGTATAGCCTCCAGCCTCATAGGAACACGCAAGCCACCACAGGACAAGTTCATCTTTCTTAGTTGTCCCTAACCCCTCTGCACCTGCCTACCTCGGGCAACGCCTTAAAATAGAGCCATCCCCAAGCAAAAAGAAGCCTCCAAGGCCTGGGCCCACCTACCTCAGGCCCCAGCCTTAATATAGAGCCAACCACAAGTGAAAAGCAGCCTCCAAGCCCCAGACCAGCCTACCTCAGGCTCCAGCTTTAATACAGGCTACATAGTGATGACCCTGAAATCTGTGCCAAAGACGCCGCTAAGAGCCAGTCAGTGACTTGGGTGATTCATGCCATTTTCCTTTATGGACAGGCAGGAAACCCAGATGTAAGTGGATTTTTTGCGAGGACCCTACCTTCCTCATGCTACAGAGACTCTTTGTGGTGAAAGTTTCCTGCACCTTCACACCGAAGCTTCCTTGGTGAAATGAGGGCATGGTAGCTCTGGACAGCACTGAAAGGGTCCTCCTCAGTGGGGACTTTGCTCTGGAAATTGGATGAGATTCCACTCTGGGATCTCATGTGTGGACAGTCCAGCCAGCCCCCAGGGGCACATACCTGTTGTCCATTGATCTAGAGACTAAAGGTAGGGCACCCAGCACCCAATAGGAGCATCTTCAGGTCCCATCCACCCCCAAGGGCACATGTGTGGTGTCTGTTGATCTAGAGACTAAAGGTGGGGCAGCCAGCACCCAATAGGAGCATCTTCAGGTCCCATCCACCCTCAAGGGCACATGTCTGGTGTCTGTTGATCTAGAGACTAAAGGTGGGGCAGCCAGCAGTCTTTAGGAGCCAGCACTGGATAGAAGTGTCCTCAGGTCAGGGCCACTTACCTGGTTTCCCATGATCTAGGGATTAAAAGATGGGGCACCCAGCACCCAATAGGCGCATCCTCAGGTCTGAACCACCCCCAGGGCACTTGGTTTTCAGTTATCTAGAGACTAAAAGTGGGGCACAATAGTTAGGAACGTCCCCAGGTTCCTGTCTTGTTTCTGCCACAAACCTAGTTCAGGACCATCATTTGCTGCTGTGGACCCTCTGTTCCTAGCAGCCGAATGGGGCATTTGGAAAATGTCATTAAAGTCTTTTCTACTTTGACTACCAGTTTCTTCCTGGTTGGTGAAAGTTTACCATAGTAGCCCTCACAGGGGACCTTTGCTAACTTTCCATAACAAAACTGTTATCGTTAGGTATCACAGAGTCAGTTCAGACTCATAGTGATCCTGTGTATAACAGAACACAACAACCCCCATCCTGGGCCGTCCTCCCAGTGGTGTCCATCATTGCGGCCACGGTAGCAGCCCGTCTCATTGAGGCCATCAGAGCCTGTGACTGTGGGGCCCAGGACTTTCTCCTCTGGTACCCAGATGGCCACACCATGCTGGGGCTCCCAGGCCATCCTCTATGCCATCAGTGATACTCATGTCAGGTCCTGTGGTCCACGGGACACTGCAGAGCTGGGGAGGAAGGCAGGCCTGTGCATATGGTGAGCAAGGCTTTGTACTGAAGCTTGGTGTGATCAGTCTCTGAATGATGCCTAAGGGCATTTCGCTCTGTGTACCTGATTTATGTCAAAAAAAAAAAAAAAAACGCACTGCCATTGAGTCGGATCCGACTCACAGAGACCCCTCTTTGGGTTTCCAAGGCAGTATCACTACTGAAGTAGATTGCCCAACCTTCCTTTTGAGGAGTGGCTGGTGGGTTTGAAGCACCAGCCTTCTGGTGAGCAGTCAGATGCCTTAGGCACTCTGCCACCAGAGCGCCTGATTTATGTAAATTAATGTGTAATTAAAAGAGGATCTTTCTCTTTGTCACTGATGCTCTACTCTACCAAGCATGATGTCCTTCTCCAGGGACCTCCTGATAATGTGTCCAAAATACATGAGATGAAGTCTCACCATCCTCACTTCCAAGGAGCATTCCAGCTGTACTTCTTTCAGGATAGATTTGTTCGTCCTTTTGGCGGTCTACGGTACTTTCAGTATTCTTTGCCAGCACTAGAATTTAAAGGCAGCAATTCTTCTTCAGTCTGCCATATTCACTGTCCAGCTTTCACTTGCATATGAGGTGATTGGAAATACCATGGCTTGGGTCAGATGCACCTTAGTCTTCCAAGTGACATGTTGCTGTTCAACACTTTAAAGAGGTTTTTTGCAGCAAATTTGCCCAGTGCAATATGTCTTTTGGTTTCTTGACTGCTGCTTCCATGGGTGTTGATTGTGGATCGAA
>NW_006922143.1:911486-912502 GCF_000298275.1 Orycteropus afer afer | reverse complement strand
TGCCTCTTGCTCTATGTACAGGTTCCTTATGAGCGCAGTTAAGTGCTCTGGAATTCCTATTAATTGCAATGTTATCCATAAGTTGTTATGATCCACACAGTCAAATGCCTTTGCATAGACAATGACACAGAGTCAATAAGCATTTTTCACATTCACGGAAAATTAAAAATAATTCAAAAACAGTTGTAGCAGCATATCGACAGGGAAGTGCCAAAAATTCAAGCTGGATTCAGAAGACGATGTGGAACGGAGATGTCATTTCTGGTGCTGGGTGGATCTTGGCTGAAAGCAGAGAACTCCAGAAGGAAAGAACAGGAGGCCCACCAGAAGCAAGCCACTGCTATTCAATTGACCCAAACCTGTGGTTCCCCCACGTGTGTCAGAGTAGAGCTGTGCTTCACGGGCTTGTCAGGGGCTGATTGTATAGAAGTGGATTGCCAGGCCTTTCTTCTAAGGTACCGCTGGGCAGACTTGAACCTCTACCCTGTGGTGGGCAGCTGAGTACATGATCCCTTTGCACCACCCAGGGTCTCCTAAACCAGTTGCTCTAGAGTTGTCTCAGACTCTTGGTGTCCCCATGTTGTCAGAGTAGAACTAGTCTTTTCAGTGGCTCATTTTTCAGAAGTAAATTGCCATCCCTTTCTTCTGAGGTCTTTCTGGGTAGACCAACAACTTTTATCTTGGTTGCCAAGTGCTTAACCATTTGCACCACCCAGGGCCTCCAAGAGGACTACAGAAGCAGGTAATAATACCATGATCCCTTCAACCTACCTGGCCCCAGTGCCCTGTGAGCCTGGTGAGTGCTGGCAGGAGCTGGCCCTTCACCTCTGTCTTCCCCTGTCTGGTGCCCTGGGCACTTGGTAGGTGTTACATAAGTGGTGTTTGTGTGAATCAAACAACTCAAAGGAATGGAATGTACCTTCTGAGCAGAGAATCTGAGAACATCCTGCAGGTTTAGGGTAGAGACCCAACTCTGTTTCTTCTGCACATGAGACCACCTGGCCCTGGGCATGTTA
>NW_006922143.1:909443-910381 GCF_000298275.1 Orycteropus afer afer | reverse complement strand
TCTGTGTTTGCTCTTGAGGAGCTGGGCAGCTATAAGGGTAATGTCGATGAATTCCTCTAATTCTCTCTCTCAGCTGACCCCAGAGATAAAAGTGACCAGGTGCCAAAGGGGCAAGGAGGCCACAGCTTCTGACCTCCTCTAGCCCCACAAGAGGAAAAGAGAATCACCATCAGCAGCCCAAGGCCTATTCATGTGAGGCCAGACATGCTGCCTTCCTCCAGCCCTTTCACCAACCCTGGCACCAACTATTCCTCCTACAGAACCCACCACCCCTCTGCTGGGTTCGATAATTTGCTGCAATGGCCACACAGAACTCACAGATTATGGGATTTATTAGGGAAGCAATAGGCAACAATTCAAGTTTAGAAATGCACTCAGTCTCTCGCAGCCAACCGTCTCACTTAGCAGCCTGCAGTCCCTCTGTCAGCAGTGTGTGTCTCTCGCATCTCTCCCAGCAGCATGTGTCTCACATGTCTCTCTCCCAGTAGTGTGTGTCTCTCACATCTCTCAGCAGCACGTGCCTCTCGCATCTCTCTCTCAGCAAGTATGTCTCTCTCGCTTCTCCCTCCCAGTAGCATGTCTCTTGTGTGTCTCTCTCAGCAAGTGCATTATCTCTCAGGAGTGCATTTCTCTCAGCAGCACATCTTTCTCACCCAGCAGTCAGAGAGACTCCTTCTGCCTCTAGGAGGGCTCACCTGAGATAGAGAGAACTTCCCAGAATACTGCTTCATGCCACTCATAATAGAAATAGCCTAGGTGGATAACTATAGCAATCAGGAGCTACTCAGTTGCTCACAGAAAATTCCACCACAGAGTTTACAAAGACTTATGTCTAGAAAAGCCACACTATGGAATTTACTACATCACACCAGGCTCTTGAGGACCGTGGCAGCATCTGCGAGGAAATGTGTGTCAGAAAGTCTGTCTGTGGAGTTCTT
>NW_006922143.1:883928-889997 GCF_000298275.1 Orycteropus afer afer | reverse complement strand
ACTTCATTTTGCCTACTTTGAACATGTTACCAGGAAGGACCAGTCCCTGGAGAAGGCCAGCATGCTTGGTGGAAGGCCAAGAAGAGGAAGATCCTCAATGAGGTGTGTTGACACAGTGGCTGCAATGATTGGCTCAAGCGTAGTAATGATTGTGAGGATGGTGCAGGATGGGGTCGTGGTTTGTTTCATTGTACAAAGGGCAACTATGAGTTGGAACTGACTTGGTGGCACCTAGTACCAACAGGGATGGGGCCCTAGATAAGCAGGAAAACAGTCGATTACATGCACACTATGAAAACCTTTATAGGATCGTGTTTGTGGTTTTTTTAAAGTCGTTGAAACAAAAAAATTTAAAATGGCAGAAGGGAGAGGACGTTGTTACTGCTTAAAAGACACAAGCAAGATGTGATAATCAAACACCACGAGGGAGTATCTTTGGACCCTAACTCCGGCAAGCTACCTGCAAAAGAAGTTTTTAGACCGTGGGGAAATTTGACTCCAGACCGAGTATTACAAGATACTGAGGGATTATTTTATGATTAACGTTAGTGGAAGCAATAATGGCCTTGCACTGTGTAAGAATATGTTCTATTTTTTAGTGTAAACTTAAGTATTTAGAATTAAATGACTTGATATTTGCAATTTGATTGAAAGTACCCTAGGAGAAGAAAGAAGAAAGAAATGCAGCAGAAAGGAAGAAAGAATGCTTGTTGACACTTAGCACTGGGCCCATAGGGACCATTTTCTCTACTTCTGGTCTGCTTAGACATGTTCCCAAGAAATCATGGAAAATAAAATCAAAACATTGTTTCGCCCCCACCCCCTGAGAAGATAGGCAATAGAAGGCAATGCATGAACGTTCACTGTAGTTCCCTCCCACAAACACATGGCCCAGGAGTCTTTATGTGAAGTGGGAGAGGGTGTGCAGCTCTGTGTGCAGCATGGAATGGACAATGAGCCTGCCCTGGATGCAGTGAGAAAAGAGACCTCAGGCAGGAGATCAGCCCTGGTGCTGGACGGGTGCCTGTACATCTGGCCAATGAGAGAGAGATGGCCCTGGTGCTGGACCGGTGCCTGGACGGACCTGGCCAATGACAGGGTCTCCCTCAGTGTGGAGGTGGAGCTTGGAACTCTTTCTCCACAGGGGAGTAAGAGACAGGGTACAAGTGAGGCTCTGCCACATTTCAAATGGTTTCCCATACACTTTTGTTTGGTTTCTTCCTCATGAAAAGTCTATCAGCATTAATTTGGTACCAAAACAGGAACTTTTTGGCCACCTTCAAGAGCACATGACCTTGCATTTGCCCAGGCTTCGTGCAGAGGGCCTGCACTTTGCTGAGGCCCTGCTGCCACCATCTTGAAACTCTTCCTAACGGTTCCACAATGGCCCTGCGTTTTCCTCTTGCTCTGGGCCCCTCAGATTATGCATCAGGCCCTGGCGAACAGGTGTTCTGTCCCCTGACGGAGAACTCTGCTAAGGGATCACTGGGGAGCCATTCCGGGAGGGAGAGTCTGGGTCAGCTCAGTAGCTACTGGTTACACGCCTTGGACATGATTAAATCAGAGAGCACTGTCCTGAAGGAGACATGTCAGCCCTCAGGGCTACTTCATACCACTTTTTTTTTTTTTTTTAACTTCTGTGCTCTTTCTGATACAGCTGTTAAAGCATTCAGCGGCTAACCAAAATGGAAATAGTCAGAACCCACCAGCCACTCCATGGGAGAAAGATGAGTCAGTCAGCTTCCGTGAAGATCACAGCCTTAGAAACACTTTGGGCCAGTCCTGATCTGTCCTATGGGGTCACTAGGAACAGGAATCAACTCAGTGGCAGTGGGGTTAAGCAAACACAGCCTCCAACATTGGGTTGTCACCTGGGACAATATCATGAAAGTGACACCCAAAAGCAAAATCCAGTTTCAAGAGATGACTGCTGTCTAGAGCAGGATTGGTTTTGAAATGCACTTTTTGGCTCAGGTGTGCCTACTGCTGGCTGTGAGACACTGGGCTTGAGAGAAGACAGACCTGCCTCAGCATAGAGGCGTCCTTGGCAGCCTTTGTTGTAGGCAGCACTCTGTGGATGTGGTTTGATGCCTTCCCTGTGGGAAGGCTCTTCCCGCTAATGAACTGATAGCAAGGCTCACGAGGTTACTACCAGGCATGTACGTGGTTTAACAGCAACCCGATAGCAAATGAATAGCCCTCTGTCAACGAAGGCATCAGTAGTTCAGTGGTAGAGTCCCTGCCTTCCATGTGGGGACCTGGGTTCTCCTCAGAGCCAGTGCCCCTCACTCGTCTGTCAGTAGAAACTTGGGTGTTGTTATGATGCTGAACAGCTTCCAGACTAAGATGGACTAGGAAGAAAAGCCTGGTGATGCACTTTTGAAGATCAGCCAGTTGAAAAACCTGTGGATCACCATGGTCCCATCTAAAACCCCGTGTGACCAGTGCTGGTCGGGAGCATTTCCATCCACTGTGTGTGGATCCCCAGTGGGCCACGGCTGACTGGAAAGCAGCTCACAGTGCCAGCTGTGATCCCAAGGGGGGAGACATCTTGACTGAGCCACTAGGGAGGCTCACATCCCTGGGAGTTCCTTGCAGCAGCTCTGGGAGGCTGGGGAGGTTCCCGTGTGGTCACGGTGCCAGGGCAAATCCCATTCCAGGGCTGGAGAGGGGCTGTGGCAGGACTGAATTAGTCACCGTTGAAAATGGATTTCAAAAGTTATTCTGAAGGACAACTTATGAAAGGAAATATTGTTCTGAATTATTCATAGTTCCTTCAATGTCGCAAAGAGCCTTCCAGCGTGGACTCATTTTTCTAAGAAGTGGGGATTATAACTGCAGGCAGGAGATGGTATTTTGGAAATTAACTTTTCATGACAACTCCATCTGGTCACTAGCTTTTATTACTCCAAAGACACTGGATTTCTTTCCCCGATTTGAAGGTGGGATTTCATGTGCTCTCTGACCTTCATGAATGGAGGCGGATAGGAAATGAGAGCCCAGATCACAGCCTCTCAGAATGACATCACTTCCTATCCTTCTCACCGACATGTTCATATGTTTATCAGAGCTTTTTGTCTATCTGTCATCCGCCTGTCTATCATCTGTCTGTCTGTCATCTGTCTTTAATGACGGCACAGGCTTTGGGGCAGTCAGGCACCGATGCTGTGTCCAAATGGTGCTGTTCTTTTCCACCCCGACTCCTTGTTTGCCTAACTCTTCCTGCCAGGGCCCTCCCTCCCTCCTCTATTCCTCCCTCCCTCCCTCCCTCCCTTCCTTGCTCCATTCCTCCCTCCCTCCCTCCCTCTTAGAAGATTACTGATAATGCTACCCTTTTTTGAGTTCCAAGAAGCCCAACATAACCCCATTTCAGGCCACCAGGGGCATCATCTTGCTGTCCCCACCCATTCCTGCCTTTGGAAGGATCAAATGCCCTGTCTGCAGTGGTCAGCTTGGCAGGTTGCATAGGGCAAGGGAATACAGCGAGGGTCTCTGAACTTGGTTTTCAGTAGGTTGATTGAATATTTTACTTCTGACAGCCATGGACATTTGCCTCAGGTTCTTTCTTGAGTTTTCCTTCCATTGAAAGAAATCCCTGTTTTCCAAAGAGATGCACTGATCAGGGTGTTAATGTAGCTTTACTACTTTATGCTTTGGGTTTCCCAGACAATGAATTATTTATAGAGCCTTGAGGAAAAGTAAGAGTTTGGTTTATTTTGTTTTTTAGTTCTTATATCCACTCAGTGTTCCTCAGGGCAGATTAGTCTGTGCCCCTCCACACACACTGCGCTCTTAACCCATTGTGCTTCCACTCCTTGATTTGCTTTTTTGTTACTAAGAGACAGGAAGTAATTTCTGCAAAAGAAATTATCAATGTGGACCCAGTAATCAATTTAAAACCCCATTAGTTCCTGAAGGCTTTTGTGTAAACCCATCAAAGTTTCTGAACCCAGAGGCAGTTCTTCCAAGCCATCTAACATGAGCAAAACTTTCAAGGGCTCAGAAGGAAACAAGGGATTCACAGATGGACCAACACCCAGTGACCTAGTCACTGGCAGCCTGCCCCTGGGAAGAAATATTATGTCTCCTTTCCTCCCAAGTCAATTTTGGTTGTGAAAATGCCCACTGTTTATCTCCTTCATTGTCAGACCTAGGATCACCCCAAGGGCCAGTTGTCACGTGAGCCACACAAGAATCAAGAGACCTTGCTGCATCACACTTTACTAAGGGGCCAGGTGAAGGTTCAGGTGGTGCATGGAAGGTCTGAGGCCACCAAAGCAAGTGTCCAGGTCCTTCCTTGGCTCTAGGATGTGGCCTCATTTAGGTTCAATGTTGACTTTCCTAAGCGATCCATGCAGGGGTTCAGGGACAAAACAGGAGCTTTTTTGGTCTTGAAACCAAAAGATGGGTGGATCAATGATTACAAAGCTAACCTCACATTTTCCAATAAATTTCTCTCATGAGTCCATAAAGTCCTCACTTGTTTGCCACAAACATCCTTGTTGTTGTTCCTGTTATGTACCACCAAGTCCATTTCAAGTCATAGTGGTCCCGTGTGACAGACTAGAACTGGCCCAAAAGGTTTTCTAGGATATAATCATTGTGAGAAAAGAGCTGACAGTCTAATCCCATAAAGACTACAGACTAGGAAACCTATTCTTTCACATGGGTTATGGGGTTGCTGTGATTTGGAATTGACTCCACCACACAGAACAACAATCTTTATGGGAGCAGATCACTTAACCTTTCTCCCCTGGAGCTCTCGGGAGGGTTTGAACCCTTTCGATTAGCAACCGAGTGCTTAACAGTTATGCCACCAGGGCTCCTTTCTAAGAAGCCTTGCTGACTAGCTCCATCCTGCTACAAGAATTCCTCAGAGAACCCTCTCATGACGTTTGCTTAGCACAGACCATGGCGAGGACTGATGGCACACTTACCAGGAGGTTGTCCTGGGTCTTTCCTCCCTTCCTTTCTGTCTTTCTGTGCTCCCTCCTCTTGGACATTCCCAGGGGAGAGAGCATGGGTTACAACAAAGCCCTAAGCCTGTTCCTTCTGAAGATCCATCCCTATAAAAACTGTTAGCATTTCGGGACTGTTTTTGTTTATAGGACTGTGCTGACCCCCATATGGTATGTCACACAGTATGTACAAAAGTTCTAAAAGTCACTATCTGACACTTTGTACTACTGAAAATTATAAAATGTGGCTTTCTTTAAGGCTGAAAACTCTAGCGGATTCCCAAATAGTGGTTTCTCTGTCTGTGTGACTGGGCACTATCCATCAATCCAGGGAATTAAAGAAGTTTTCCTATCTAAACTTCAGTCTTCAGGGCATCACCGGATATTCTAACCGCAGCATCTTCTTCCACGGAGAACTCTTCAATATTCTCACATCCTTTTGGCCTCTGACAAGAAGATACATCATCTCAGTATGAAAAATTATTGGATACAAACGATGTCAACCCGGAAACATTAAATGTGTACCAGAGTTTCAGAATCTTGTTTTGAACAAATTAATCAGTCATTTTGGGTGGTTTTCGTAGCCCTTCATGTTCATGGCGAGCCATCTAGGTGATGTGTCATAGCTCGTGGTCCAGTGGATGACAAAGTCCTTTGAGGCCCAATCTCCAGCTGATCTGGGTTGTCCTTGTCCATTAGTCACTGATTTGACAAATTGCCATTGGTCCCTCCTCTCTGGAGACTGCTGTCCCAGGTGCTGAGAGGCTGTAGGAAACAGACAGTCTTGGTTTCTGTTCTTAGCTTATGGCATTTTGAAAAACTCCATGGATAAACCCAAGGCCAAATTCAATGAAAATCATTACAAACTGTGATAAAGCCAGAGGGTCTTTGAATTGAGCTTGCTATATGAGTTGGTGCCGACTCGATGGCACATAACAACAACAACAACAACATGGTGGCTATGTTCTTGTGAGCTTAAGCAACAAAGATAACTAGCAAACAAAAGAAGATGGTACTCTCATGGATAGGAAGACTGAACATTGTGAAAATGTCAGTTCTACCCAAAGCAATCTATACATTCAATGCAATCCCAATCCAGATCCCATCAACA
>NW_006922143.1:879109-880128 GCF_000298275.1 Orycteropus afer afer | reverse complement strand
AAGATTGCCAAGAAACGTGGCAGGCTACTCACTGATGACGCAGCCAAAAGCAGGATCCAGGTATGCCAAAAAGCTCAGAGACCTTTCCCAAAGCTTTTCTTTCGTACGGGAAGCAGCCCACATCCCTAAGGCAGCTACTCAGCTGCTCCAGTAGATTCCACCGTGGAGTCGATGACCAGTCTCATCATGGGCAATAACTCCATCCAGCTGCCCAGCCACTCAACCAGGCCCAGCCAAGTTGACACTCAACCTTAACTGCCACAGATTGATAGATCACGGATGGGTAGATCTATGGATGGATGGATAATGGATGGATGGATGGATGGATGGATGACGGATGGCTGATAAATGGGTAGATGAGTGAATGGATAAATGGGTGAGAGGGAAGGAAGGAAAGAAGATAGATTGTCTCTCTTTTTGAATAATATTTTATTATGTTTTTGGTGAAACTTTGCACAGCAAATTTGGTTCTCACTTAACAATTAGTACACTCATTTTTCATTGACATTGGTTACATTGTTCACAGTGTATCACTGTTCTCATTCATTCTGTTCTGGTTGTTCCATTTCCAGCCATCTAATTTCCCTGCCCTCTTATCCTTCCATTTTTGCTTTGGAGTAAGAGTTGATCATTTGATCTCATATGGATGATTTTCTAAGGTAGTACAGTACTCATGGGGGATATTTGTGTGCTAGTCTTTCATTTCACTGAAAGGTGACTTCAGGGGATGTTTCCCATTCAAAGTTTAATGGATACCTCAGGATGATAATCTCGGGGAGTCCTCTAGTCAAGAACTTGAGGTCTGTTCCATGCTTTGCCCCCTTCTGTCAGGGAGTTCTCTTGTGGCCCTGATCTAGCCATTGTCTCTGCGACTCGAAACATCCCCAGTGAAGATCTACCATGCTCGCTAATGGTTGTTTCAAACACAAGGTCAGGGCCAGTTAGCTCTCCAGAGGCATTTTAAGTGTCATCCAGAGGCAAGAGCAGCACCTGAGCAGCTGATGATGGAGAAAATATGG
>NW_006922143.1:875766-878154 GCF_000298275.1 Orycteropus afer afer | reverse complement strand
GCTGCGAATCCAAAGGTTGGAGGTTCAGGTCCACCCAGGGCACCCCAGAAGAAAGCCAAGATGATCTCCAAATAATCAGCCGTGACAAACCCTGCGGCACACAGTTCTCCTGTGCCACATGTGGAATCTATGCAAATCAGAGTGACACACTCCATGAAGCAGTCACCTGGTAAAACAAGCTGCGTCAAAATGCATCTCCTCCTCTCCCCGCGTTAATAGCAAAGTTCCCAAAAACAGAAAACTGCAAGTGCTGATGAGGGTGTGCACAGACTGGAACCCTCATACACTGCTGGCAGGGCTGTAAAATGGTGCACCCACTGTGGGGAATGGTATGATGCTTCTTTCAAAAATTGGAACAAGAAATACATAATGTCTAGCAGTTCCATGGCTAGATATATATATCCTGCAGAAATAAGGGCTGTGGCATGAACAGATACAGTCGCACTCATGTTCATCACTGAACTGTTCACAGTACCAAAAAGATGGAAACAACCAAAGTGTCCATCAAAGGATGAATGGATAAACTGTGGTCCATACACATGATGGAAGACTGTGCAACGTTAAGGAGTGGCAATGAGTCTGAAGCTGTTCCTAACGTGGATGAACCTAGAAACCATTGTGCTGAGTGGAATTAGTCAATCAAAAAAGGACAGATACTATAGGAGAGCATTGCTGTAAAAAGTCAAGAAAATGTGTACATACATAGAAAAAACACTCTTCGAAGGTTACCATGAGTGGGAGGACAAGGGAGGGTATACCAGTAAATAGAAGGGGACACATATTAATTTGGGAGAACGGAAAGATAGCACACAATAAAGGGATGGTAGACACAAAATGAGCAAGGCATGGAAGACCCTGGGTGGAGCACAAGAGTTAAAGTCAAAAAAAGGAAAATGCTGTTGCACACTCAATCCTGCAACAACAATAATGCAACAGTGATAATGACAATAATCTACAAGTGGATAGGTAGACAGACATACAAGCTGAACATGTGGGAGAAGGCATTTGGGACCGCATCCACAAATGTATACAAGCTTGACAGAGGGAAAATAAATAAATAAAATACATCTTTTGAACCCAAACGATGACTGTTGTTGTTCTTAGATGCCATTGAGTTGTCTCCGACTCATAGTGACCCTATGCACAGCAGAACAAAACACTGCCCAGTACTGTGCCAGCCTCATGGTCCTTGCTATACCTGACCCTATCATTGCAGCCATTGTGTCTATCCATCTCGTCGAGGGCCTTCCCCTTTTTTCTTGACCCTCCACTTTATCAAGCAGGATATCCTTCTCCAGGGAATGATTCCTCCTGACAACACAACCAAAGTAGGTGAGGTGAAGTCTGGCCATTCTCACTTCCAAAGTGCATTCCATCTACACTTCTTCCAGGACAGATCTGTTAGTCCTTTTAGCAGACTATGGTACTCTCAGCATTCTTCTCCAGCACCACAACTCCAAAGCATCAACTCTTCTTTGGCCTTCCTTATTCATTGTCCAGCTCTCACATGCATAAGAGGCGATTGAAGGTACGATGGCTTGGGTTAGGCACACCTTAGTCTTCAAGGAGACATCTTTGCTCTTCAGCACTTGAAGGAGGTCTTTTGCAGAAAATTACCAAAAGCAATACATCATCAGATGTCTTGAATGATGTTTGTGTTGGTGTTGCTTGTAGAATGAACTAATATGAAATCCTTGACAACTTCTCTTTTCTCCATCCATCATGAAGCTGTTTATTGGACCAATTGTGAGGATTTTTGTTTTATTTATATTGAAGTATAATCCATACTGCAGACTGTATTCCTCAGTCTTATCAGTAAGTGCTTCAAATCATCCTTACTTTCAGCAAGCAAAGTTGTGTCATCTGTGTATTGCAGTTGTTAATGAGTCTTCCTCCAATCCTGATGCCACATTCTTCTTCATATAATCCAGCTTCTCAGATTATTTGTTAAGCATGCAAATTGAACAAGTATGGTAAAAGGATACAACCCTGAGGCACTGCCTTCCTGATTTTAAACCAGGAAGTATCCTTTTGTTCTGTTACAACAGCAGCCTCCTGGTCTGTGTACAGGTTCCTCATGAGTACAATCAAGTGTTATGGAATTCTCATTCTTCTCAATGTTATCCAGAATTTGTTGTGATCCACACAATTGAATGCTTTTGCATAGTCAATGAAACATAAGTAAACATCTTTGTGGTATTCTTTGCTTTCAGCTAAGATCCATCTGGCATCAGCAATGATATCCCTCCTTCCATATCCTCTTCTGAATCCAGCTTGCATTTCTGGAAGCTCTCTGTCAATATACTGCTGCTACCATTTTTTAAATACTTGAGTAAGGTTTTACTTGCATGTGATATTAATGATATTGTTAGATAATTTCCACATTCT
>NW_006922143.1:867932-875446 GCF_000298275.1 Orycteropus afer afer | reverse complement strand
TTTTTCCTCAGTTCTTTCAGCTTGAGAAATGTCAAGTATATTCTTCCCATTTGGTTTTCTAACTCCAGGTCTTTGCTCGTTTCACTATACTGATTGGTTTTGTCTTCTTGAGCTGCTCTTTGAAATCTTGTGTTCATCTCTTTGATCTTGTCATTTCTTCCATTTTCTTTAGCTACTCTCCACTCAGGGGCAAGTTTCAGAGTCTCTTCTGACATCTGTTTTGGTCTTTTCTTCCTTTCTTGTCTTTTTAATGACCTCTTGCTTTCTTCATGAATGGTGTTCTTGGTATCATCCACAATTCCTCTGATTTTTGGTCATTGGCGTTCAGTGCATCAAATCTATTCTTTAGATGGTCTCTAAATTCAGGAGGGATATTATCAAGGTCATATTTTGGCTCTCATGGACTTGTTTTAATTGTCTCCAGCTTTAACTTGAACATGCATATGAGCAGTTGCTGGTCTGTTCCACAATCAGGTCCTGGCCTTGTTTTGGCTGAAGATATCGAACTTCTCCATGGCCTCTTGCCACAGGTTTAGTCAGTCTGATTTCTGTGTATTCTAGCCAGTGAACTCGATGTGTACAGTTGTCATTTATGTTGTTGAAAAAAGGTATTTGCAATGAATAAGTCATTGGTGTTGCAAAATTCTACCATGCAATCTCCAGTGTTATTTCTATCAGCAAGGCCATATTTTCCAAGGACCAGTGGCTCTTCTTTGTTTCCAACTTTTGCATTCGAGTCACTAATGATAATCAACACATCTTGATTGCATATTTAGTCAATTTTAGATGGCAGAAGTTGGTAGAAATCTTTAATTTCCTCATCTTTGGCTTTGGTGATTGGTGCATAGATTTGAATAATAGTAGTATTAACTGGTCCTTTTTGTAGGCGTGTGGATATTATCCTATCACTGACAGCACTGTACTTCAGGACAGATCTCAAAACAGTCTTTGCGATGATGAATGCCACACCATTCCTCTTCAATTTTTCATTCCCAGCATAGTAGATCGTGTGGTTGTCTGATTCAGAATGACCCCAAACAGGCAAGTTTAGCTCACTCACTCAGTGCTGTTGACTCAGATCTGACTCCTAGTGACCCCTCCTTGGGTTTCTGAGGTGGTATCACTACAGAAGTAGATTGCCCAACTTTCCTTCTGAGGAGTGGCTGGTGGGTTTGAACTGCCAGCCCTCTGGTTAGCAGTCAAATGCCTTAGGCACTGCGCCACCAGAGCTCCTTTCAGCACACTAATGCCTAGGATATTGATCTTTGTGTGTTCCATTTCATTTTTTCAACTTCCAGTTTTCCTAGATTCATACTTTGTACATTCCATGTTCCGATGATGAATGGATGTTTGCAGCTATTTCTTCTCATTTGGGGTCATGCTGCATCAGCCAATGGAGGTGCTGAAAGCTGTACCCCATCCACGTCATGAAGGTCACCTCTACTCTGAGGACTCGGCTCAGAGTCAGCTCCCTGCTTATATTTTGAGTGCCTTCCAACCTGATAGGCTCGTCTTCTGGCACTGTATCAGTGTTTCAGGGCTATTCATAAAGTTTTCCAGTAATACATCAGACAGTGTTTCACTGCTATTCATAAGGTTTTCACTGGCCAGTTGTTTGAAGTAGATGGCCTCTCCCTTCTTCTGAGTCTGTCTCAGTCTGGAAGCTCCGCTGAAGCCTGTCCACCATGGCTAACCCCGCTGGCATTTTGCAACACTGGTGGCATAGCCTCCAGGCTCACAGCAGCACACAAGCCACCACAGGAGGACAAACTGACAGACGTGTTTGTCTCCCTTAGTTGTTCCTAACTGCTCTGCTCACTTCCCTGCCTATCAGGGGCCTGGCCTTGAATAAAGCTGTCCCAGCAAGCCCGGAGCCACACGCCCACCTACCTCATTTGAGTAGTTATCTCCTTATACCCTATATGTGAAACTCTTTAAATATCTTCTTAGTACTAGACACGTAATTGAGACTTTAATAAAATTGAATGAGTGAGCGGGTGACAAGATGAACAGGAACAAATCCTGTTATTTTCCAAACTTTTGTCATTAAACATGTACTTAATTTGAATTTTACCTTTGTCTGTAAAGTAGCATTTTTCCCAAAGGGTTAACTGGGGTTACTGTGGAGGAAGCCAGGACTAGCCGTTGGTGTTTGGTGACGCTACTGGTGGTGTCAGAGGACACAGCTGGGCCCCAGAAAACTGCTTAGTGGCAAGTGACCCCCTTCAGGGTGATTGTCCCTGAGCCTGTGGGTCACGGCAGCTGTTTTTCCATCTGTATGAGCTAGAAAAATATCCTGGGCTGAAAAGAACCCAATGGGTGACTCCAGGAAGACAGAAAAGGCAAGAGTAGAATTCCACTGCAATGGAGGCATGCTTGTTCGTTTCCTTCTTCTCCTAATTAAACACGCAAAAAAGAGAGATGTTTGTATTCTTTCATATTCACAGTAAAACAGATATTTTAATAATATTAATCAGTACCTTGTTAAATCAGAACTTTTAAAAATAAAATGAAGTTGCACCAGCACACCTTGCACTAGCAGGTGTGGTGGGAAGTTCGTAGATGATTCTTTCAGTCAGTTTCACAATTGGCACCTTTATTGCTCATTGCTAAATAGTATAAAAGATTCAAATAAGGTGTCATCAGAAAAAGTAGAATAAACCCTTTAATGAGAAAATTATTTTTCTAGTGTTCTTTTCATCAGGTTATTTTTAAAGGATTTCCCTTTTCTGAAAAACTTATGTTTCTAGCAGGGAGAAGGTGTCAGAATATTTGAGGCCTAACAGTTCTGACTCACAGCGACCCCCTCCTTGGGTTTGCAAGGCCGTATCTCTACAGAAGTAGATTGCCCCATCTTCCTTCCATGGAGTGGCTGGTGGGTTTGAATTGCCAGCCTTCTGGTTAGCAGTCAAGTGCCTTAGGCACTATACCGCCTTTTTTTTTTTTTTTTTTTTTTGGTAAGAAAACACCTTCCCAAGGAGCCCTGGTGGCTCAAGGGTTAAATGATGGGCTGCTAATTGAAAGCTTAGCGGTTAGAACCCCCAGCAGCTCCTCAGGAGGAGGACCTGGTGGCCTGCTTCCGTAAAGATGGCAGCTTAGGAGACCCCCGGGATCAGTTCTGCTCTGTCACACGGGGTGCTGGGGGTCCGAATCAGGTCAACGACCCCACAGACACCTACCAACCGCAGACGTCTGAGAACAGCAGCAGACACCACAGTGTCCGGAACCACAGGCTTTTCAGAAGAGCTCTGCGTGAGTCCCGTTTCCCTTCTGTTTGGTGGTCTTGAGTGCATCCTTCTTAGGAACTGTGATGAAGTGTTTGGTTTTCCAAAGCAGCCAGCACTTGACAAGGTGGCTGGAGGCAGCTTTGATGGTGGTAAAGAGGGACAGTCCCTGCTGCCCAAAGGGCGGAACTCCTGAAAGGACAGCTTTGACCTCAAGTCTGGCTGCAGGCCTAATCCCAGGTGGTCACAGCCTGCCTGCAAAGACTCTGAGAAAGCTGCCCTCCCATGTGGGATTCAGATGCGGCCCCCAGTGGGGTCAGTTGTTTGTCCCCTTATATCCTCTAGCTTAGCGCTGACCCACCTCTATGTTCTCATGGACGCCCTTCCTGGATCCAGGGAAGAGCTCAAGTTCCCAGACTGCATTGTCTGTTCGTCTAGTTCCCCAGAATCTGACCCAGATCCCAGCAGGAGTCAAATGCTTAATGGATGGAGGGAGGGAGGGGGCAGGAAGAGAAGGAGTGAGGGAATGGGGGAGAGAAGGAGGAAGGAAGGGGAGAGAAATAGGATGGGTGAGAAGCAAGACAGAGAGTGGACTCACTTGAAGCTGTCCATTTATTCCCATGGAAGCGAGATAGAGGCAGCAGCCAGGCTATGTGCCTGATGCCCTTAAGTTCTGTCTGGGAGATAAAAGTGCCAGGAGACAGAGACGGACGTTTACCTTGGCACCTCACTAAAGGTTAGGACTTTGGAAACAAAAGCAGAATGTTGGGGGAGGTAATGGCTGGGTCCAGGGTCAGGGTGAACTTACATTACAGGATGCTGGGGTCTGAGACACAGCCAAGCATCCCCCCAGGAAGATGAGAGAGTATGGTTTCGTGGTGGCTTACCAGACAGAGGCGCCTGCCCTATAAACTATGGGGGCTCACCAAATGGATGAACCTGCGCTGTACCGACAGGCCTGCCCAGAACCCACGTGTGAGGAGGTGGAGAGAGAGCAGAGTAAACTGTGAGCCGAAAACCACAGACAAACCAGCAGCAACAGAGAGGAAAGCAGTAGTGGTGACAATACCCTACTGTGTCACAGAAATACTTGGAAAAGGGATGAGATAATTCTGCAGCCTAGGAGGGAGGGATGGAAAGGAAGAGAGCATGGGATATTAAGGGAAAGTACTGTTCAATTATTGGTTATATCAGAAACTACTTTTGAAGCAACATTAACAGAAATGAAAGAGAAATAATTATAATCTTGCTAGCCTAACAAATCGTTTGCTTGCTTATCCTTTTGAAATGATTTTTAAATTTTTAAATGTATCTAATATCTGTAAAATTTTAGAAAAATGAGAAAACCCTGTACACACCATGTGACCATTTTCCCAGGGGTCTGTGTGCATGAACACACATGCACACACATACACACAATATATGGTAATGGCACTAATGTATGTCCCATGGGTCACAGAAGGGTTAAATGAGTTAACACGTAGATTGCTTTGTCTATACTCAGAAAATGTTAGCTGTTATTATTGTTATTGGCTCTGTATCAATTTTATTTTCTATTTACTTTTCTGTAACAAAGAAGACGGCTTTGAAGTTAGGACCCTCAGCATGTATGTGTGAGGCACTATTGAATCCCTGTCCTCTGGGGCTGGAGTCAAGTTCTCGTGGAGGTTGGGATGATGAACGAAAGTCCTGTATCACCTCCCAGTCCATCACCCCCTTTGGCTCTACCACACTGGGATGAGATTTCTCACTGTCACCGTGAGGTAGTTCAGAGCCTAGGACAGTGCCAGGTGAGGAGCAGACATGTTCATGAATAAATACTGAATCACATGGAGAAAAGGAATTTCCTTTTTAGTTCAATATATTGTTTAAAGAATGGGACTGACCCAACTTAGCATAGTCTAAGCTTTTGAAACACAGCCTGAGGGAGTGAAGATAATGGAATTTCCTAATGGAAAAGTGCCTTAGAAGTCATCTTGACTAACATCTTTACTTGACTGAGAAGCTAAATGGCTTTCCAAAGCCAGAGTCAGCATGTAGAAGAAGTCAACTCATATTCAGGTTGCAGTCCGGTTCTGTGAACTCTGACACCACCCTACAGAACCTGAGTTCCATACAAGGCCGCTGTTTGCAGGCCTTATTGTCATGGAGATCTGCTCCCCAAGGCGTTGGATGTTAAATTCTAACAGTGGGAACCTTTTATCAATATTGTGTGGGGGAGACCTGTTTAATTTATTTTTTCACAATTTTACGTTTTCATCAATACGTTTTTCTTACCCCTACAAAGAGATAAAAAAATAAAAAACAGTATTACTGAGAAGAGTCTGAGATGTAATTCCCTGAAAGTACTTGTCTCCTTTGAGAGGTGGGTATGTGGCATGTGGGTACATTTTCTGCTGCTACAACTGATCCTTGTTCAAAAGACGGCATGAATCCAACTCGTAATTTTACTGTATCCCAGAAGGGTCCATGACTCCTCAGAACCCTGTTTCCTAGACAGGTCCAAGGGACCCATACCTGGCAGGGTGACACAGCTGCTCACAAAGCTGTGAGGAGCTGTGAGTCTCTGAATCAATGGAGGAAAAGAGCCCTGCACAGAGAGCACCCTTCTGGGCTCTGCAGGGTTGGAACGTGCACCTGGTGCTGCACCTGCTCATGGCTATGTCCCAGGTACATTACTGATAGAGCCTCAGGTGCCTAGGGCCACCACACAGGAGTACCACAGGTGGGGGGATTTGAAGGACAGAACTGCATTTTTTCACAGTTCTGGAGGCTAAAATCCAAGCCAGGGTCTTGGCAGGCTCCATGCCTTCTGGGGCTTTGCTCCTGGTTTCTGGCATCTGCTGGTTGTTGTTGTTGTTGTTGTTGTTAAGTGCCATCGAGGTGTCTCCAACTCATAGCAACCTCAAGTACAATAGAATGAAACACTGCCCACTCCTGTGCCAGCCCCACGATCTTTGCTATACCTGAGCCCATCGTTGCAACTACTGTGTGACTCCATCTCATTGAGGGCCTTCCCCTTTTTCCTTGTCCCTCCACTTTGCCTAGCATGATATCCTTCTCCAGGGAGTGGTCCCTTCTTACAACATGACCAAAGTAGGTGAATGAAGTCCGGACATTCTTGCTTCCAAGGAACATTCTGGCTGCACCTCTTCCAGGACAGATTCATTAGTTCTTTTAGTAGTCCATGGTACTTTCAGCATTCTTCACCAACACCACAATGTAAAAGCATTGACTCTTCAGTCTTCCTTTTTCATTGTCCAGCTCTCAAATGTGTATGAGGTGATTGACAATACCATGGCTTTCATCAAGCACACTTTAGTCTCCAAGGAAACATCTTTACTCTGCAAAATTTGAAAGAGGTCTTTTGCAGATTTGCCCAATGCTGTACTATGTCTGATGTCTTGACTGTGGCTTCCATTGGTGTTGATTGTAGAACCAAGTAATATGAAGTCTTTGACAACTTTAATCTTTTCTCCGTTTATTGTGATGCTGCTTATTGGTCCTGTTGTGAGGATATTTGTTTTCTTTATATTGAGGTGTAATCCATACTGCAGACTATAGTCTTCAATCTTCATCAGTGTTTCAAGTCATCCTCACTTTCAGCAAGCAAAGTTCTGTCGTCTGCATAACGCAGGCTGTCAATGAGGCTTCCTCCAAACCTGATGCCATGTTCTTCTTCATACAGTCCAGCTTTTGGGATTATTTGTTCAGCATACAGATTGAATAAGTGTGGGGAAAGGATACAACCCTGATGCACTCCCTTCTTCCTTTTAAACTATACAGTGTCTCCTTTTTCTGTTTGAATGACAGCTTCCTGGTCTGTGTATAAGTTCCTCATGAGCACAATTAAGTTCTGGAATTTCCATTCTTCTCAATGTTATCCACAATTTGTTATGATCCACATAATTGAATGCTTTTACATAGTCAATAAAACACAAGTAAACATCTTTCTGGTATTGTTTGCTTTGAGCCAAGATCCATCTGACATCATCAATGATATCCCTTATTCCACATGCTTTTCTGAATCCAGCTTGCATTTCTGGAAGTTCTCTGTCAATATACTGTTGTAACTATTTTTTAATTATCTTCAGTAAGATTTTACTTGCATGCGATACTAATGATATTGTTTGATAATTTCCACATTCTGTGGGATCACCTTTCTTTGGAATGGGTACAAATATGGATCTCTTCCAATCAGTTGGCCAGGTAGCTGTCTTCCAAATCTCCTGGCATAGCCGAATGAATGCCTCTAGTGTGGCATCCATTTGCTGAAACATCTCAGTAGGT
>NW_006922143.1:821604-856249 GCF_000298275.1 Orycteropus afer afer | reverse complement strand
ATTGGTTTCCCTTTTCTTTGTTGAAGAGGGTCTGTGCAATCCTTCTGCCTAGTCCGCCATCTTGCCCCGCCTCTAGATCATTCTTAAAAGAGCATACTGCTCAAGACAGGCCTTTTGTACCAGTTGAGCTAAAGTATTATTTGGTTTAAAGATTTTAGGGGATACTTGTTGTTTAAGGTTTAAAGATTATCTCAGGGCAGTAGGTTCAGATTCATCCATCCTTCATGGCTGCCTCCAGAAAGGTTAAAGTCCATGAGAATTTGAAGTTCTGTTTGGCATTCCCCCTCATTTGATCAGGATTCTTCTGTGGAAATTTTGATCAAAATGTTCCGTAATGTAACCAGGCCCCATGCAGTTCTGGTCTCGTGGCGACACAGACAGTTGTTTTGGAAGCAATTAGCCACACTTTCCACATCCTCTTCCGATTCCTGACCCTCCTTCTTTGTCCATTGTTCCAGGTGACTAGACATGAATTATTGTGCCGTGGATGGCTGCTTGAAAGCTTGTAAGATGCCGGGCACTGCACAGCAAACTAGGAGGTAGAATAGAGCATTAATGAAACCATGGCCCTGACCCTCCAGAGCAAGGCAGCTGATCCCGTGCTGTGGCTGTTGTTGAGAGTATGCACAGCAAAGCATCCGCCACTTCAACAGTCTGCATGCGCCCGGCTGAGCAGCGCGACAGCTGCTCTCTTCCTGTGTCATTGTTATGAGTATGTCTGTCACACAACATCTCCATGCGAGAGAGGACGCACAGAGAGAGGCACTTAATTATTAATGACAAACACAGGGAGCTGTAGCGCAAATAATCCCACAGACATTTCTGTTTGGCTTGGGATTTCAGTGTGATTTTTGACAGATCTGTTTACATAATTATACTTTATCTAGGATCGTGTTAAAACAAACTCTTACTCTCTAAGCACTTACCCACAGAGCAGTCAGAAACATAGCTGGGAAGGGCTTTGGTTACAGCAGGAAGCTGGACAGGATTAAAAATGTGTTGTAAATTTTCCATAATGAGGAAACCCTCATGCAGATAACCAACAACGGAGTCTGCTTAAACCACAGATGACAGACAAGCTGTTGTTGTTGTTGTTGTGTGCCATCGAGTCGGACCCGACTCATAGCGACCCCTCCTTGGGTTTCCAAGGTCGTATCACTACGGAAGTACATTGCCCCATCTTCCTTCCAAGGAGTGGCTGGTGGCTTTGAACCTCCAGCCTTCTGGTTAACAGTCAAGTGCCTTAGGCACTGTGCCACCAGAGCTCCCAGACAACAAGCTAGCATCTCCGTAACCACGCCAGCTGGGCAAAGATGCTTGCAGGTGTTGAAAGGGCTCGGTGGGGTGACTGAGCGGGGACAAGTAGCCTGGCAGAGCCCTGTGCCGTACCGCCCACGGCACATGTCTTACATGCTTGAAAACGCTCCTGGTCCTGCTGTCACATGTAACACGCAGGCGGCTAAGACCCCTCCCTTTCAGTCTCATCCATTCCGTTTACTGCCGTGAATGAAGGGTGCATCTTAGACAAGGGAATGTCCCCCCGACTCAGTGAAGACTCTAGAGCTGTTTTCTGTAACCTGATGGACTGGCCATATCTCAAGCCTTCCATTTCTGCTCCTTGGGGACCCTCAGCCCCGTTCCTCTGGCCCTTGTCCTCCCGATGGCCACTGCTCTCTGCTCTCAGGCTCCCTGGGTAGCAGATGGCCAGTGTGCTGAGCTGCTAACTGACAGGTCGGGAGTTTGTGTCCTCCAGAGGTGCCTCAGTGCAAAGCTGGGAGGGCATCCGTGCCGTTGCCGTAGCTATGGTTGATTGGCTTTCCTGTACTGCTCCATGGTGTGACTGTGCCACAGTTTAAACTGTGGATGGACATGTGGGTGGTTTCCAGTTCTGAGTTGGTCTAATCAGACCCTGGAGTCCCTGGGCAGAGCAAGCACTGGACGCCCTCGGTGGCAAGCTGACAAGTTGGAATCCCCCCAGAGGCACCTCTGACCAAAGGCCTCACAGTCTCCTGAAGAGCCAGCCACCGCAGAGGTTGGAGCACGGCTGTACCCTGACAGAGTGACAGACGTGAGCGGCTGCTGCATCAGGGTCAACTCCAGGACAGCCGGGGTGTGTTGGGGGGAAGGACGTCACCAGGCAGGTGGAGAAGGACCGGAATGTCAGGCCCAGGGAAGTCCAGGAGCCACGACGCAGAGGCACGTTCTGGAAGCTGCTGCGTAGATGGCATCAGCAGCGGGACGGGTCCTGAAAATGTCAGCCCGGAAAGGCCGCCGGGTTCAGGGCACAGGTCTCGTGTCCAGCTGAGGCACCACATGGTTTCCTTCCTCCAGCTGGTTCCTGCGGGGAGCTCTGCCTGGGCATTGCTCCCAGCCTCGTGTGTGCAGCGCAGAGGGACACATCACAGCCAGTAGCAGCCCTTAAAGGCAGGTGCAAAAGAGAGGGGAGTCGGCATAAATCCCTCACACAGTGAATGTACAGCCTGTGCCAGAATTGCATTAGCTATGCCATGGATTGAATTGTGTCCCCCAGTATGTATCCGCTTGGCTGGGCCACGATCCTCAGTGGTTTGCCGCTATGTAATGATGTAACTTGACAGTTGCATAGTGATGTAATCATCCCCATGATGTAATCTGATGTGATCAGCCAATCAGTTTGAGAGGATTAGAGTGGGATGCAATACGCTTATTCTGTCATAGCCCTGATCCAGTGTAAAGGGGTACCCTGGGGTGTGGCCTGTATCATCTTTCTTCTTATAGGAGATCAAAGGAGAGAAAAGCCAGCAGAAAGGGAGGGACCTCAGGATCACCAAGATAGGAGACCTGGGAGTGGAGCACGTCCTTTGGACCTGGGGTCCCTGCACTACTCCCAGACCAGCGGAAAATTGACGCCAGGCCACATGGAGATCTCCATGGAATGGAGGGCCCACAGGTGTACAAAGCCGACAAGACCCAGAGCCAGCAGAGAGAGGAAAGCCTTCCCCTGGAGCCAGTGCCCTGGATTTGCATTTCTAGCCTCCGAAACTGGGAGCGAATAAGTTTCTGCTCATTAAAGGCCCTGCCTGTGGTATTTCTGTAATAGCAGCTCTAGAGAAGTAAGACAGAAAATGACATCGGACAGGGCGAAGCAGCACCATTATTCATGGCAACTTGAAGCTGTGTCTTTTGGAGGCAAGAGACACCATTTTGACTCTCCTCCAGAGTGTCATATCACCCTGTCATCAGCCATTTACCACATGCTGCTTTTAGTTACACTCCTCGTTGGTGAGGGCCTTGATTCAGGCCTCCTCCCAAAGTCACTGTGTCATAATCTGCTGACTGTGTTGGCCGATCAGTGTAAGGAATATCATTATAGACTCAAATCTTCGTGCAAGGATGAAATGAGATTCTTTTCCCTTTGTTTGACCTATAAACAATGAACCATAAAATAAGAGCCATACACTTAAGGCCATTTATCAGAGAACTGCAAAGCAGCCTCTAAGCAGAGGCAGCATCCCTGGAGCCCGTGTCTGCCTCCCCTGGGGCCCTGGTGAAAGACGCCTCTTGTGGATGCCTGAGTCCCAGCGCCAGTCTTGCAAGGAGCCTGCACACTTCACACTCAGCCTCAGCCAGCCTAGCTCTGTAGTGTGGAGGAGACAACGTGGCACCAGCAGGTGGAGAAGGGAATCTCTGTGGCCACAGTAATCAGACGAGGCTTTCAGCAGGCCGAGGCCCAGCATGGCTGGGGATCGACCTTCAGAAGTCAGCAAGCAAAACCTTGTGGATCACAACAGTGTGACTGGCAGGCCATCGTGAACACGTGTTTCCTTCATGCCATTGTGCCTGGAGTCACCATGAGGCAGGGGCCCACTCAGCAGCCGTGACCAACAACAGACTAATCTGCTCATGGAAACAAGACCCAGGGGTGGCCCCTTCTGTGGGCTGCCGTCTTGTTGGGGGAGCTCATCAGCTGTGGGGGACAAGTTCTGCAGTGACTGAAACCCAAGGAAGATGGTGTGGACTCCATGAGCAATGAAGAGGTAGCACCTGAACCTGGGCTTTCTGATCCCCTCCTGTTTCAGCAGTTCCTGAAAAGATGGAATGTCAACCATGTGGGCTCAGGAGGGTCACTAAAGTGAGGAGACCCCACCCAGGAAAGACGTGCCACGTTGAAATGAATAAATGATCATTATCGTATCCCCCAAGGGGCTTTGGTGGTGCCCTGGTTAAGGCAGTCAGCTGGTCACCAAAATGTTCCCAATTAGAACCCACCAGTTGCCCTGTAGAAGAAATATGAGGCAGTCTGCTTCCTTAAAGGTTTACAGCTTTGGAAAGCCAATGGGGTCGCCATCAGTCGGAATCGACTCAAGGGTGGTGAGTTGTTTTTTTTTTTTTTGGATTGTGTCCCACGCGAAATAGTTAAGTGTCATCATCCAATTCGCTTACACCCTTCTGGAGAGAAGAGTTTGAGAACTTGACTTTGTGCTTTCCAACACCCCCGTTGGCTTTTTAATTCCTCTCTAATACATGTGCATTTTGTTTGCAGCCTTTATCAGAGCAATTCTGGTCACATATGTGTGTATCTCAGTATCCTTAGTGTGTGTAAGAGATTTTTCTTGATTATTTTTCTCGTTCGTTCAGGAGCTATTTAGTGCGGATTTATAGTGCTATGTGCAGGCGTGTAAGTGGAGAAGGAGCTGCCCTGGTGGGGTTTGCGTTCTAACGGGAGAGACACTGTAGCACAGTGAATGCAAAGCATGAAGCTGGTTCTGTATCAGGAGTCAAAGGGCGGGAGAGTGTCTATTACAAGAAACAAAGCACAGAGAGAGCAGAGTCGGGGCACTGGGCTTTGAGTGTGGGCAGGGCTTTCACTTCAAGTGGAGCAGTTGGAACAGTCTCCGGCGAGGGACATTCGCAGAGTCTTGGCAGAAGCGAGGAGATTGACAGCAGCCCAGGAAGAGGGCACGGCCCGTGACAGACTGCAGAGTACTTCGCGTCTGAGCCATCCCAGGAGGAGTGGGGAGCCAGCAAGCGAGGGAAGATTTCCTGCCTCATCCTGTCTTGTCTCACTTTCAATATTTTCCTTCTCTCTCACTTTTCGTTCTTTTTTTCCATTAGGGAAATTTATTTTCCTAAAAAAATATAAAGTGTGTGGTTTGAAAAAGCAACATTAACCCTTTCGTGACCAAATTATTTTTCTGCTTTGGCTTTTCTTTTTCTCATTTTGATTGTGATTTGGGTGAAAGTTCACAGAATAAATGGTTTCCATTCCATAATTGAGGCACGTTTTGTTTCATGACTGACGTTGGTTGCAGTCCCCTCAGTCTTTCCCCTCCTCCCTGGGTTCCCCGTTTTCACTCATCCTTCTTCCCTCCCCCGCCCGCTTTCTGAGCTTTGCTTTGGGGCACAAGCGGCCCTTGTGGTCTTGTGTGGTTGCTTATTCCTCACAGATGTTGTTGTTCCCTTTATAGGTCTGTCTATTGTGTGACTTAAAAGTGACCCCTGGGGGTAGGTTCAGTTCCAGACTTGAGGGGCCATAGTCTCAGGAGTTCCACCAGTCTCTATCAGACCAGGAAGTCTGGTCTTTTTTCATGATCTTGAATTTTGTTCTGCATTTTTCTCCTCCTCTGCCCAGGTCTTTCTATTGTGATCCCAATAAGAATGGTCAGTAGTGGAAGCCAGGCCTCAGCTAGTCCTTCTGGTCTCAGGCTACTGGAGGTGGTGTTCATGTGGTCCATTACTCCTTTGGACTGATTATTTCCTTGTGTCTTTGGTTTTCTTCATTCTTCTTTGCTCCAGATGAAGAGAGAAAACTAGTTTCATCTTAGATGGCTGCTCACAAGCTTTTAAGACCCCAGTCACTACTCACCAAAGTAGAGTGTAGGACATTGTCTTTGTGGACCTAGTTGTGCTGGTACCGTGGTCCTAAGTCCTCAAGCCCAGTGACTCATTCCCTCAGGATGTTTGGTTATGGCTAAGACGTTTCCATACCTTTGCCCTGTATGCTGTACTGTGTATGTGGCTGTTTTTCCAGGGTGTACAAATACGTATGTAGGAAGACCCTCTGCCAAGCCTATCTGTGCTCATGGCTGCCCTCCCACATCTCAGCCCACACCGGTTCGGCTTGCACGTCTACCTATGGGTGCACTCGTCAATTCCTGTTTGTTGTTACTGGTGTTGCAGGGGGGTGCGCAGTAGTACTTACCTCGTGGTCCTTTGCTGTTGTGCTTCTCCCAGTCTCTTCCTTCGCCTCGATCTTCTGTGCTGACCTCCCCCTCACTGTGCTTACTGACTTTTCGTTTCACTGAAGTTGGTATGTTTCTTCTGTCTAGTTACTGATTTTCTCTCCCTGCCCTGCCACCCCTGGCAACCGTCAAGGAATGTTTCTCTCTGTGTGTGAACTTTTCTTTACTTTTAATAGTCATGGCCTCAGAGAGTATTTGACCTTTTATGATTGACTTACTTCACCCAGGTTCATCCACATTAAGATATGGGTCACGATTCATCACTATTCTTTAGTGTTGCATTGTATTTCATGGTATGCATGTACCCCAGGCTGTTCATCCATTCGTCCATTGATGGACATGTAGGTTGTTTCTATCTTTTTGCTGTTATGACTAATGCGATCAGCATGGACATGCATCCATTTGTACTATAGCTCCACAGTGGGATTGTCGGGTCATACGGTATCTCTAACTTTTTAAGGAAGTGCCATACTGTTTTCCAAGTGGCTGTGCCATTTTACAGTCCTACCAACAACGTAGGAGAGATCCAGTCTCACCACACCCTCCGCAGCTTTTGTCGTTCAGGTTTTATTTATTTGTTTTTGTCATGGCTCTTATCGCCAGGGTGAAATGATACTGTATTGCTTTGATTTGCATCTCTGTAATGGCTAACCATCAGAAGCCTTTCTTCATGTGTTTCTTGGCTGCTTAAATATCTTCTTTGGTGAAGTGTCTATTCATGTGCTTGGCCTATTTTTTTAATTGCATCGTTTGTCTTTTTGTTTGAAGTATTGAAGTTTTCTATACATTTTAGAAAATTAGTTCCTTGTCAGATACATTGTTGCAAAACAGAATTTTGCAGTCTGTAGGTTCTCTTTTTACTTTTTCAGAAGGCTTTTGAGAGCACATGTGTTTAATTTTCAGCATGTCTCATTTACCTAGTTCATCTTCTGCTGTTCGTCCATTTTCAGTTATGTTTGGTGTTCTATTTATACCATGTATTAGGGCCCCTAGCATTTCCCTATTGTTTTCTTCTATAGTCTATATAGTTTTAGTTTTATATGTAGGTCTTTGATCCATTTTGAGTTAGTTTTTGTGTATGGTGTGAGGCATGAGTCCTGTTTCATTTTTCTACACATAGATACCCAGGTTTGCCAGCACCATTTGTTAAAGAGACTGTCTCTTCCCCATTGAATGGACTTTGGCCCTTTGTTGAAGATCAGCTGCCCGTAGGTGGATGAATTTACTTCTGGGTTCTTAACCTTGTTCCATTGGTATGTGTCTGTCATGGTATCAGTACCAGGCTGTTTGGGCCACCACAGCTCTCTGGTAGGTTTTGAGATCTGCTAGTAGGAGGCCTCCTATTTTGTTCTTCCTTTTCAGTAATACTTCGCATATCTGGAGGCTCTTTCCTTTAGATAGTTGATGGTTAGTTTTTCCTTCCTGTTAAAGAAAGCTGTTGGAATTTGGATCAGATTGTCTTCTATCTGTAGATTGCTTTGGATAGTATTGGCATTTTCACAATGTTAAATTTTCCTATACATGAACATGTTATGTTTCTCCATTTATGTAGATCTTTTGGTTTCTTGCAGGAGGATTTTGTACTTTCTTTGTATTGGTCTTTTATGTGCCAGGTTAGATTTATTCCAAAGTATTTTATCTTTCTGGTGACTATTATAATTGATGTTGTTTTCCTGATTTCATTTTTGAAGTTCTCTTTGTTGGTGTGAGAAATCCAGCAGATTTGTGTGTTGATCTTGTATTCTGCTATTTTGCTGCATCTTCTATTAATTCCAGTTACTTTCTTGTGGAATCTTTGGGATTTTCTATATATAATATAATATCATAGGTGAATAGGGATAGTTTTACTTCTTCAATACCAATTTGAATGCCTTTTATTTCCTTTTCTTGTATTATTGTTCTAGTTACAACTTCTAGTACAGTGTTGAAAACAGTGGTGATAAAGGGCATCCTTGTCTGGTTCCTGTTGTCAGGGGGAATGCTTTCAGTCTACCTCTGTTTAGAATAATGTTGGCTATTGGTTTTCTGTAAAACCCACTGCCATTGAGTCAGTTCCAACTCACGGCAACTCTGCAGGGTTTCTAAGGCTGTAAATCTTTAAGTAAGCAAACTCCCTTATCTTTCTCCTACAGAGCAGTAGGTTCAAACCACTGACCTTTTGGTTAGCAACTGGTTGTGTTAACCACTATGCCACCAGAACACTTTATATAAGTGTCCTTCATTATGTTAAGCAATCTCCCTTTGATTCCTTCCTTGTTGATAACTTTTCTCAGGAATGGGTGTTTCATTTATTAAAAGCCTTCTCTCCATCAGTTGTGATGATCATGTCATTCTTTTCTTTTATTTATGTGGGAATTGTGTTGGTCGATTTGCTAATGGTGAACCATCTTGCACACTTGGTATGAATCCCCTAGGTCATGATGTATTGTTTTTCTGATATGCTGTTGAATTGTCCTGGCTAGGATGTTGCTCAGGATTTTTCATCTATATTCATGAGGAGTACTGTCTGTAATTCTTTTTCTCTGTGGTATCTCTGCCTGACTTTGGTATCAGGGTTATGCTGACTTCATAGAATGAATTTGGGAGTATTTTTTCCTTTCCTGTGCCCTGAAATAGTTTGAATAACCTTGCTGGGTGCTCTTCTCTGAACGGTTGGTACAGTTCTCCAGTGAAGCTGTGTGGACCAGGGCTTTAGTGTTATTACTGGTGGTTCTTCTATTACCTCTTCAATCTCTTCTTTTGCTAGGGGTCTGTCTGCAGTTTTTCCACCTCAGTTTGTGTTAGTTTAGGTAAGCAGTGTGTTTCTAGAAATGTGCCCATTTCCTCTGGGTTTTCAAATGTGTTGGAGTGCCTTTCTTCACAGTACCCTGTTTATGATCCTTTACACTTCAGTTATTCTGTCACCTTCCCATGTCCTACTTGGTATGATCCTTGTACTTCAGTTCACTCGGTTGCCTTTTCGTCTCCTACTTGGTATGATCCTTTATATTTCAGTTCACTCTGTCCCCCTTCTCGTGTCCTACTTGGTATGATCCTTTATGTGTCAGTTGGTTCTGTCACCCATCTCATGTCCTGCTTGGATTATTAGGTCCTTGCCTTTCCTTTTGTTAGTTTGGCCAGTGGTTTGTCAATTTTATTGATCCACTCAAAGAACCAACTCTTGTCTTGTTGATTTTTCCACCATTGCTTTGTTCTCTGTTTCATTTATTTCTGCTATAATTTTTATTATTTCCTTTCTTCTGGTGGCAGTTTAAACTTTTGGGGCTTTCTTTCCAGTTATTTGAGTTGTAGGATTAATGTTTTGATTTTGACCCTTTCTTCTTTTCTCGTGTGCATTCACTGCTTTAAATAGACCTCTGACCTCTCTTTTTGCTGTGTCCCAAACATGTTGGTGTGCTGTTTTCATCTTTGTTTTAGTCTAGGATTTTTTTTTTTTTTCATTTGATCTTTGAATTGTTCTGTTACCCAGTAGTTTTTAAGTAAGGTTTCCTTGTGTGTGATTTTTTTTTTTTTCCCTTGCTCTTCCCATTATTGGTTTCCAGTTTTATGGCATTGTGATCAGAGAAAATGCTTTGTATTATTTTGATGTTTAGGGTTTTATTCAAGCTTGATTTGTGGCCTACAATGTGGTATGTTCTCGAGAGTGATCCATGTCTGTCGTGTTCAGGCTGTGTGTCGTCTTGGCTGGGCCGCAGTTTTGAGTCCTCAGCAGCTGAATACATTTATTCCCATGACCAGATGGGAATGAGCTCCAGGGTGGGACCTGCTGTGAGCAGCTGAGTCATTGCCTCCGGGGTGTGGCCTGCTTCCAGTGTATCAGGAGGAGCTTTGAGAGAGTCCTCTAGCTTCTTTATGTATTTTGGATCTTGCATTTGGCCATTCTTCATGGCATAGCATTGATGTGAGTTCGAGTTAGTTCATGGACTTGAACCAATGACCTGCCGTGTTGCCTGTGCATTTTGGGGCAGTTCCTAGATTTGAAGCAGTGGCCTGCCATGTGCCTGTTGGTCTTAGGATTGTGTCATTCTGCTTGCCAACCTTGTGTTCATCAGCCTCAGCAGCCAGCAGACACATGAGTTACAAGAAGCCTCCAGCTCCAGTAGGCTTGGAATAAGAGGCAGAGCTGAAGCCCAAGGTCAAGGTGCCTTCACCTAGCCCCTAGAGCCAGCATTCTGAATTTGGACTTCTAGCCTCCTAAACTGTAAGAGAATGCATTCCTGTTTTTTAAAGCCATCTATTTATGGTCTTTCTGTTATAGCAGCCAGAGCTACAGAACCAAGACGCTGTACCTTGGAAAAGATACATACTTTCCTGCTGTTGGGTGGACTGTGCTGTGTAGGTGTACATTGTTGTTGTTGTTGCTATGTGCCGTTGAGTTGGACACGACTCATAGCGACCCCTCCTTGGGTTTCCGAGGCAGTATCATTATGGAAGTAGATTGCCCAACCTTCCTTCCAAGGAGTGGCTGGTGGGTTTGAACTGCCAGTCTTCTGGTTAGCAGTCAAGTGCCTTAGGCACTATGCTACCAGAGCTCCCATATCTGTGTGTGTGTGTGTGTGTGTGTGTGTATGTATATATATATATATATATATATATATGTATATATGTATGAGATCAAATTGGTTGATTATGGCATTTAAATCTTCTGTATCTTTGTTGAGTTCGTTTCTAGTTATTTTGTGTGGTAGTTAAGGTCGCATGTCAATTTGGCTGGGCCTGGTTGGGTGGCTGCGCAGCAGAATATAGTTATTACTATTCCCCATGGTGAGACTGCTAATTAACCCCATGGTGGAATCGACTGGAGCAGCTGAGTAGCTGCTTTGGGATGTGGGCTGCTTCCCGTGTATAGGAAGCAACTTTGAGGAAGGTCTCCAGCTGATGGCACACTTGAAGCCTGCATGTAGCTGAGTTTTTGTTCAGCAGCCTGCCATGTTGCCCTGCCAGTCTTGGGACTTTTGTTGTTGTTGTTTGGTGCCATCGAGTCATCTCTGACTCATAGCAATGCTATGCACAGCAGAATGAAACACTGCCCAGTCTTGTACCAGCCTCACGATCCCTGATATACCTGAGCCCATTGTGTCTGTCCATCTATCTATCCAGCAGCCACTGTGTCTATCCATCTTGTTGAGGGCCTTCGCCTTCTTTGTTGACCCTCCACTTTACCAAGCATGATATCCTTCTCCAGGGAATGGTCCCTACTGACAATGTGACCAAAGTAAGTGAGATGGAGTTCGGCCATTCTCACTTCCAAGGAGCATTCTGGCTGCACTTTTTCCAGGACAGATTTGTTAGTCCTCTTAGCAGACCATGGTGCTCTTAGTGTTCTTCTCCAGCACCACAACTCAAAAGCATCAACTCTTCGTGGGTCTTCTGTATTCGTTGTCCAGCTCTCACATGCCTAAGAGGTGATTAAAAACACCATGGCCTGGGTTAGGCACACTTTAGTCTTCAAGGAGACATCCTTGCTCTTCACTTGAAACAGGTCTTTTGCAGCAGATTTGCCCAATGCAGTATGTCATCTGTTATCTGATGTCTTGACTGCTGCTTCCATTGGTGTTGATTGGGACTTTTAATGGAGTTAAATTAATGGCCTGCCATGTGGTTTGGTAATCTTGGGATTGTGCCTTTTCACTTGTCAACCTTGGGTTTGTCAGCCTCAGCAGCCAGCAGCTGCCTGAGTGAAGAGATGTCTCCAGCTCCTGTGGGCCAGGAGCAAGAGGCAGAGCTGAAGCCCAAGGTTGAGGGGCTTTCATCCAGCCCCTAGAGTCTAGAACCTGCAACTCGGATTTCTAACCTCCAAAACTGTGTATTTTTTCCATCCTTTGAATTTTAGTTTATTTATGGTTTTATGTCTAAAGTGTGTATCTTGTAGACAACATATTTATGGATTTTTTGTTTTGTTTGTTTGATCCTTTCAGCCACTCTCTGTCTCTTGACTGGTGCATTGTAGCCATTTACATTCATCATGATTATCAAAAGGTATGCATTTACTGCTGTAATTTTGTTGTGATTTTTGTGTGTGATAGTGAAGCTTTCTTTATTCCGCTTCATTTTCTGTGCCGAGCTCTTTATGTCTGTGGATTCTCTTTCATTGTTGTTGATATTGTGTTTACTGGGTCTTCATGGTTTTCTTCTTTTTATTTTGATGAGTAGGTTCGTTAACTTTCTGTGTGGTTGCCTTGAAATTTACCTTTATCTGCCTAAGTTTAAAACAGTCTTTTATTTCTTGATATTCCTTAGACTTCCTCTCCATATGAAAATTCCATAATCACCATTTATTTCCCTTTTTTGTTTCGATGCTATTGTCTTTTATAGATTGGCCTCTCTGGTTCCCCTGTCTTCAGTCTTTTAGCTTTGTTTTATTGTTGAGAATTCTTTGTGTTGGTAACTGGCTGATGCTGTTTTATGTCCCAATCACAAGTCATTGTCTTATGTCATTGTTTCTCTGTCCAAAGGACTCCCTCTAATATTTCTTGTAAGGGTGGTCTATTTTTTACAGATTCCCTTAGTTTCTGTTTATCTGGAAATGTCCTAATTTCACCATCATATTTGAGAGACAATTTTGCTGGCTGTATAATTCTGATTGGTGTTTTTTTTTTTTTTTTTCCTTTCAAAGTTTTGTACGTGTCATCCCATTCCCTTCTTGCCTGCATGGCTTCTGATGAGAAATCAGAGCTTAGTCTTATTGGTTCCCCTTTGTAGGTGACTTTGTTTTGCCTGAGTTGTTTTCCAGATTCTATCTTATTCAGTGGTTTTGGTGAATTTGATAATGATGCCTTGGTGACTTTCTTTTGGGGTCTATCCAGTTGGAGGTTCATTCAGCTTCTTTGATGGGTATTTTCTCATCTTTAATGATATCTTGGAAGTTTTCTGCCAGCAAATCTTTGATAATTCTCTCTGAGGTTCCCCCCCCCACCAGCTCTTCTTGTTCTTGAATTCTAATCATGCATAAATTTTTCCTCTTCATATCATCCCCCATAATTCATAGGCTTTCTTTGTTTTTCTTCATTCTTTTTTTCTGATTTTCCCTTAAACAAACTGGTGTAAAGGACAAACTCTGTAAAGGGATTTGTCCTCTTTTTCACTGAGCTTGCCTTCCATTAATTCAGTTCTGCTCCTGTGGCCCTTTATTGAGTTGTCTGTTTCTGAAATTTTATTGTTAATGTTTTAGATTTCTAGTTCCTGTTTTTTCATATGATTTCTGGTTATTTTGTCATGTTGATCTTGTGTTGTTTTCCTGAATCTTTCTATTGCTTTGTCTTCATCTCTGGAGAACCTTATTGATTAGTCTTTTGAATTCCTTAACTTCAGGCACTTCCATTACTGTTTCTTCCTTTGGTACGTTCTCTTGTTCTTTATTTTCATCACTTGTTGGAACCATCTTGTCATGCTTCTTTTTGTGATTTGATACTGTCTGTTTGCTCCCAGGCATTCAAGTGTTATCATAATCATTTATTTATTGTTTGTTTGTTTGCTGCATCATGATGTTTTGTTTCGTCTTGATACATCTGAGTACTCAGGGTGTGCGTGCTACTCTGGTCACTAGTCTGTCTGCACTGGAGCTCTCAGCACCATTCTCTAAGTGGATGGGGCAGTGGGGGTGTGTGTGAGTGCACATCTCTGTTTACTAGTCTTGTGAGGTGGCTGAGGAAGTAATTGGTACTGCTTGTGAGGTAATATGTCAGTCCAGCATGTCACCTGGGGTGGGTGCAAGGAACATTTTCATGGGTCACTGGGCTGGGTATGTGTGTCAACTGGCAGTTGCTGGGTGTTTGGGGCAAGGGATGCGCAGATAATCAGTCACCAAGTGTATGGTACAGAAACTCACTGATAGTCCCAGGTGGGTACTCACTGATAGTCCCAGGTGGGAGTGGTCAGAATGGTCACAAGCTTCCAGTTGCAAGGGAAGCAACTATGCAGAGAGTGAGGCAGGGAGGATGTCCCCAGTCCACAGGTACCCACTGGCGCATGACACAGGGGATGGTGTGCCACCTATCCTTGAGTCTCTGGCACAGGTGGCTAGGGGAGTAGGAGGTGCCACTAGTCACAGGATTCTGGCATAGATGGCTGGACATAGGAGCAAGTGCCTCCAGTTCACAGACTGCTGGCACCAGTAACTTGGTGGAGCAGTGGACAGTGCCAATGTGTGTGTCCTCCATGAAGCTGCCTGGGCATATGTGCAGAGCTGCTGGTCCTCAGGCCCCTAGTGCAGTTGACTGAGCAGAAGAGTGTATACCACTGATCCCTGGGCTCCTGGCGCTGGTGGTCAGGTGGAGAAGTGGATGCCTCCAATCCTCAGGCTCCTGCTCTGTTTGGTGGGCTTAGGAACTGGTGCCACTCACCCATAGTTCCCTGGCATGGGTGGGTAATGTAAGAGGGGGTGCCACCAGACCACAGGCTTCCAGCATGGATGTGTGGACGAGAGAGGGGATGAGACGCACCCATAGGCTCTCAGTGGAGGTTACTGAGTGGAGAAGCAGGTGCCACTTTATCACAGGCCTCCAGCACTGTTGGTGGGTAGAAGAGGGGATGCAGCCATTCTATATAGGGGGAGAAGCAGGTGCCACCATTCTGTGGGACCCAGGCAGCAGGGGACAGACAGAGAGGCTGATGCCTCTGGTCCATGGGTCCCTGGCACAAGTGGCTGAGGGAAGGTTCAAGTGCCAATTCATGGACCCCCAGCTCTAGGGGTGGTGTGGTGGTGGGTGCTGCCAGACCATGATCACATGGGAGGAGTGGAAGAGGGGGGTCAGCACACTGCAGGTCCAAGGCCTCGGACTATGGGTGCTGAGAGAGCACAGTCCTGATGTGAGTACACTGAACTGTTCCGCCAGGCTCTGGGCGTGGCTGCAGAGCGGCTCCTGCTGGGCACACCAAGCGGCAGGGCTCTGGCTAGGAGCGCTGCTCCCTCTGTCTCAATATGGCCACACTGCACAGCTTTGTCTGGCAGGGTGCCAGCACTATGTAGTTGTCAGTGTCCACTTGGCACTTGGCTGATTCTTCAGCCTTGTGTTTAATGCTCAGGGTTCCACAGTTGTTATCTGTATCCCATTCACTTATTTTCTTGGGTCTTTGTTATAAGAGGGATGTTACAAGGTGTCTGACTGTGCCTCCATCTTGGGATGCCTCCTGCTTTGGATTTTTATATTGAGATCTTATATTTTAAGCAGTGGGAGGCATGTTGAAATCAAGGGGGAAATTTTATCAAGAGGGAAATTTTATGAGGTGATATGTTGATATAATCATGTGGATATATATGTCGCCATGGACGTTGGTGGTAGGATTGGTGGGGTGAGGTCCGTTTCTTCAGATTCACAGTTATACACATCCCTACCAAATGGCAGCACTGCTACAATGGGGACAGTACCTTCCCAAGAAAATGAGAGGCTGAAAATGTTGGTGGCTGATATATGTTCACAGGTCATGAAAGGCTTAACTATTATGAGAACATTCACTTCAATATAAACACTTATCTCTGCTCTTAGGAAGATGCGCATTAGTAATGGTTGCATTCGGAAGTTTTTATTCTAAGTTTGAAAAGAAGACAGAAATAATTCAAAAAGAAGTGTAACTAGTTAGCCTGTGGAGGTGCCCCTCTGGGTAAGCTGCCTGTGCGAGCCACTTGGGAGCCATCCCACCTTTGTGACCCCAGACTCAGGTGTCTTCTTTTTCTGTTCTAACTGGTTCTAAAAGAAGGGCTGATGAGTCATCAGCACTAGGGGTGGGTGATTGGTAGGACAGTGAGTTTTACTTAGAAGAATGAGTGTCTCATAGGAATGTCAGCTGACTGTAGGGAGGGTCCTGCTCACAAGGGAAATGAAGCCTTTCCTCATGATGAAGCAGATGCCCTTACGGACTTGCTGCAGCAGGTCAGCTCCAACTCATGGCGACCTGTGTGAAGCGGAAGACAGTGCCGCCAGGTGCCGCTCCATCTTCATGACCGATGCATGTTGGAGTGTGTTGTTGAGCTACGGTGTCATCCATCTCATTGAGGGTCTCCCTCATGTTCACTGGCCCTCTGCTTCGTCAAACGTGATGTCCTTTACCGGTGATTGATATTTCCTGATGACGTGCAAAGTAAGTGGGCCCAAGTCTCTCCATCCTTGCTTCCAAGGAGCCTTCTGGCTGTGTTTCTTCCAGCACTGGTTTGTTTGTTCTTCTGGCATCTCATGATATAGTCAGTATTCTGAATATATCACCACCACAGTTTGAAAATATTAATTCTTTTTCTATCTTCTTTTTTAATTCATCAAACCTTGAATCACAACACAATATTGCTGTATGAACCAAATCACTGCCATGCAGTCAATTCCAACTCATAGTAACCCTATAGGATAGAGTAGAGCTGCCAAAGGCTTTCCAATTAAGGAAGCAGACTGAACCATGAAGTGGCTGGTGGGTTTGAACCACCAACCTTTAGGTCAGCAGCCAAGCTTCTGCTGTATGAACTAAGAAAACTAAAAAAAAAAAAAGAAGGGGGGGGGCACTCTGGTGATGTAGTACCCAAGGCATTTGACTGCTAACCAGAATGTTGGCAGTTCAAACCCACCAGCCACCATTGGGCAATCTACTTCTGTAGAGATACTGCCTCAGAAACCCAAGGAAGAGTCTCTATGAACTAGCATATATTAATTATGTACACACATTATATGTATTTGCTGAATATACATTAAGGAATATGTAGCATATATTAAGGAAATTAGCATAATGACAAGAAGTAAGATTACATTAGAATCACCTGGACCCCACAGAGCAAGAAGAAATTGGTTAACCACAGAGTCTGAAGGAGTTGATCCTTCTTGGTGGGAAATACTCCAGTTGATTTGAACGGGCAGCTCAAGTGGCCAGCAGACTCACAGCTTATCCTGCAGCACAATGCCTTGAGAGTGGTGTCGTATTTTGTGCTCATAATAGAACCTCACTAAAAAGTACCTTTGTGAAGTGCTGATCTCACCAGGGAAGTCAGGACCAACCATCACCATTCTCTTTGTCAGTGTTTGACACTGCTTCCTGTTGAGTCCCGGGGTAGACGGAGGACACCCAGAACCTCTAATAACATCTCCAAACCTTTTTAGAGAAAAGCGAGCTTATTCCTGCAAGCCCTCAGTTTATGCATGCAGGCCAGAGGAAGGTGCAGAAGGTAGGTCAGTTGTTAGAACGTAGTCCTGAATGGCTTCACCGCTGTGTGGATAGCATCCAACAGGGTCACCTTTGGGGCAGAAACACAGAAGGTTCCTACCGTTATCAGAGGGAGAAAGAGGAGGAAGCATGCTCATGGAACCTCTCAGCAAAACCAGAGCTCTCAAAAAATACAGTGCGCTCACAAATTCACCTCGTAACTTCCCACCATCCGCCCGGGAAAAGCACTCACTGAACTGAGGAAATTAAAATATTTATATTCTGTACATGCACGTGTGGAGGAAAACCTCCCTTCGATTATAGCATTTAAGAAGTCTGAAGTCATTTTCCCAGCTAGCATTTGGCCATTCCGTTGAGACTGAAGGAATCTGGAACAATAATAGTTCTTATTAATTCACTTCTCTTCATCTTAAAAGGATATTATAATTCCTTTGTGATGTAAATTGCTTGGGTGATGTGTGGTGCAGAGCCTGGTGACTACACAGTCCATGTGCTGGAAGGACAACGTGCACAGTAGCAATTGCTAATGTTTTCTCTTTGACACTTTTTAAATGTTCTCTGCAAGATAAATTTTATTTCTGATTCACTTTTCTTTCTGCCTTTCCCAAGAGAGATTCATGTTAATTACTTTCTCTGCTGTGACTTTGATCTCTCATTACCCCCGAACCTTCAAGGAAAAATATCCAACTCTTCTTCTCCTAGAAGCTCTGGTCACCAACAGGGTTGTCATCCTGGAAAATCCCATCAGCAGAAGTGAGACCAGGCACAAAACCCACATAAGTAATGTACCATTAACCCCTTATCCACAAAGCTGCTTTGGTTACATGATTTCCATCATTGATGAGATAATTTTGGTGTTTTCTTGCCTATGGGACTCAACCTTTTTATGCATTTGTCTCCATCGCAATGTGGTCACATTTGGTGCTATTCCTTCCATATTCTTCTCTTTCTTGCAGAAGAATGAAGTTAGCTTCATGGTTGTCATTCCTGACAACTCTTCTGTGTAGAAAACAACTTGAGAGGCATAGCATTTCGTTAAAGGAAGCAGGCATGGGGCCCTTTAAATCCCTCATTTCATGCCACCTTTGGATCGTGAAACAAGCTGAACTGAGGTGTAAAGTCGTTGCTTTTCTAAACCACCTTTGCATGCTGTTGAGGTAGTTACCAGCATGTAAAATACATGTGGTCCCCAACTCCGAAACAAAAGACATTCTGTGTGATCACTGCTAACTTAATGTTTAATATTTGAAAAAAAAAAAAAAATACACATATTTCTTTATAAAAATTGTTCTGTGATGATTAGGTTCCTAGAGTAACATCAAAAGAAAATCAATTATAAATCATTTTGTTGATAACATATCTGATGATAATAATACACCTAAGAAAAGAATCAACATAACATAAATGGAATCGTGGCTCTAGGCTGAATCCCAACACCTGTCTCTCAATTCACAGCACTGTGCTGGGTTATATGTTGCTGGGACTGGTATTTCAAACAACAGCAGGATCATCCATGGTGGACAGGTTTTAACAGAGATTCCAGACTAAGACAGACTAGAAAGAAAGGATTGGTAGTCTACTTCTGAAAAATTAACCAGTGAGAATCTCATGGATGACAAGAGAACACTGACAGATAGTGTGCTGCATGATGATCCCCAGGTTGAGAGGCACTTAAAACACACAGTGGCTGCAACCATGGAGTTGCACAGCCAATGATTAAGAAGATGGTATAGAACCAGGCAGGGTTTCCACCTGATATCCATGGGGCTGCTGTTAGTTAGAATGAGTACAAAGCTATGGATTAAGGGCAAGGTCAGGAAAGAGGAACCAAGATGAGGGGAGGTGTGAGGACGATCAGAAACCCCCTCGTGGTAACAGAGGTTCCACAGTCACAGATATAGGTGTCCTTCCATGGTGTGATACTGTAACCCCAGTGTCAGCTCTGGCTTTGTTTTTTATTGCTTCCTCAACAGGTGACCACAGACTCAGTGGCTGCCAACAACCCCTTGTATTGTCTAGCAACTCTGCAGTGCAGGAGTCCGGGCCAGCTCAGCTGGTCCTCAGCTCAGGGCCCCACAGGCCAAGGTCACAATGTGGGTAGTTGGGCTGCTGTAGGAGGCTCTGGAGAAACCTGCCTCCAGGCTCACTCAGGTTTGGCCCACCCAGTTCCTATGGCTGTAGGACTGAGAGCCCATTTCCCTGCTGGCTGTCAGCTGGGCCACCCTCACATCCTGGGGACTTCTCTGTAATCCTCACTGTCCAACACATTGCAGGCCCACAGATGGATGCAAACGGTGCCACTGAATCCCTGGTGCACTGTAGGCCTACAGGCACATGCACACATAGCACCTCGAGAGCCCAGCAGGCCACGTCACTGACAAGGTGACACCGCTAGGCTCCTGGACAGTCTCGGTGGGATCTGCTTCCTTGTCTTTGATCCTATTTCCACTGAGAAACACCCCACAGTGTGGGTTCACCATTCTCAGACCCAGCTGCTACACTTGTACCGGTACCTGATTTCTGGAAAGAAGCTTCTAGGGTTTCATGTGAAAATGGAATGATCCATTTCAGTAGCACTGTTGAAGGCACTGGCATATGAAATGGTGCTTTGCATCTCGCACACACAAGAGAGGGCCATGTCCTATCCCATCTTGCCTTAGAGCAGGGAGCATCATGGGCTTTCAGGGTTTCTGATGAGTTGTTAGGAGCCAGCCTGTAGAGATATCAGCACATAGATGTCATCTCAGGAGCGAGGACATGCTGAGGATGGAGGCTGGGAGAAGAATGATGAAGGGGTGAAAAGCAGGAAAGAGCAAGATGGAGAGATGATGGAAAGAAGTCTAGCCTGTGACTGGATTGGTATTTGAAATAGATGGATTGATTTGTTAAAATTTTTCATGGACTCTGATGTAATGTGGATCAGACAACCCCAAAAATCAAACCGAATGCCATCGAGTTCATTCCAACTCACAGTACCGCTAGAGGACGGAATGGAACTGCACCATAGGGTCTCCAAGGAATGTCATCTTTACAGACATAGACTTCCTCCTCTTTCTTCCACAGAGTGACTAGTAGGTTCGAACTGCCAACCTTTTGGATAACAGTCTAATACTTTAACCACTGCACCAGCAGAGCTCCATGTAAAACAGATGGAACATGTAAGTCTTGTGGAAGCTTAGTTAAAGAAAGGGGATTTGTGACTGGAATTATTCTGGGAACACTTCATAGAAAAAGTTACAAGCTGGAACTGCAAGTTAGGAGATGACAGAGAGGGTGAGGTGCAGATGGGGAGATGGGGATGATGGATATAGGGAGACAGAGATGGGGAAATGGAGATGATAGAGATGGGGAGACAGAGATGACGGAATTGGAGAGACGCAGATGATGAAGATGTGGAGATGAGATGGTGGAGATGAGGAGATGGGCATGATAGAGATGGGGAGACAGATGATGGAGATGAGGAGACAGATGATGGAGATGGGGAGACAGAGATGATGGAGATGGGGAGATGCTGGAGATGGAGAGAGAGATGATGGACATGGGGAGATGCATATGGAGATGATGGAGATGAGGTGATGGTGATGATGGAGATGGGGAAATGCAGATGATGGAGATAAGGAGATGGAGATGATGGTGATGGGGAGAGGAAGATGACAGAGATGGGAAGATGGAGATGGCAGAGATGGGGATATGCAAATTATGGAGATGGGGAGACAGAGATGATGGACATGGGGAGCTACAGATAACCGAATTGGTTCATATTCATAGTGACCCCCATCAAGTTTCCAAGGCTGTAAATCTTCACAGAAGTAGATTTCCTCATCTTCCTCCCATGGAGCAGCTGATGGGTTCAAACCACCTACCTTTTGGTTAGCAGCCCAATGCCTTAACCACATTGCCACCAGAGCTCCTTTATGCGGATGACAGAGATGGTGAAATGCAGTTTGCTTCATGCTTAGAAACTCTTCCCAAAAATCCTCTGGAAATTATTAGGAGCCAGCTGCTTGCTCTGAAAATCAGCAATTAAAGAGAAGAAATAGGAATGTCTCTTGCCTCTGAGAACTGGGTTTTCCAGTCATCAGAATGGCCAAGTTGATGAGCGGAAGCTCTTCTTCACAGGAAGATTACAGAGAAAGGACAGGATTGGGAGCTCCCAGCTTGGCATCAATGAGGAAATTACAGGCAGGGGTAGTGGCAATCCATGGGCCATACCTAACCACTCAAGGGAAGGTTGCAGGAGACCTTAGCCTTATAGTCCTTTGTTTGGACCAACTCTGGGAGAACCAGACATTTTGCCCCATACGTGATGTCACGTAGGGCATGTTGCGCATACTGCTCCTGTCCACAACTTGGACCAGAATCAGGCTGAGCCTGAGCTAACTTCAGTGGGTGGGATGGAGGGGCAGGGGAAGATGAGCAGTGACACAACAGGAAGCCAGCAAGGGACAAGAATGAGGGCATCTTACAGCACAGGTGATCGCTTTTCTGCCAAGTCAGTGGCCTGGATGGGAAGGAGGAGATGAGCGAGTCTGAGGAGACCTGGCAGGCCAGCCTCAGGCTGAAGCTTGTTTGGATCATACCTTGAACAAATAGCCTGGGGAAATGACGTCATTGGGAAGTTTCTACTTTGCACTGAACAGAAGCTATTCCAAGGTATTATCATTATGTAGGTGAGCCCTAGTGGCGCAACAGGTAAGTACTCAGCTGCTAACTGAAGGCTTGGCAGTTCAAACCTACCCAGCTGCTCTGCAGGAGAAAGACCTGTGGATCTGCTTCTACAGAAATTTAGGTCTAGGAAACCCTCTGGGGCAGTATGGAGTCACATGGGGTCGCTATGAATTGAAAATGACCCGACCTCACCTGACAACAACTTAGACAATGTCACTGTTGGTCTGTGAGGAAAGTCTGTGTTTTCTCAGAGATGGCACTGATGTAATTTGGGGGAGACCGTGTGCTTTGAAAATATTTAGGAAAGGAAAAAAGTTGGCAAAGCAAATGGGCAAGGCTTGGTGATCATTGAGTCTGGCAAGGAGAACACCAGGGGTCATGACCCTAACTCCCTTTTCCCCCAATTTAGCTATTTACAGCATTTTTTCATTTAAAAAAAAATAATAAGTCACTTATTCCCACTGAACAGTAGCCTTCAATCCGTCAATGTGTGTCTTAACCAAGAGGAATAGCCTGCCTTGTGCTCTGTGGTGTTGCATCCCTGTCATTAAGGGCTGTCCGATGAAATTGCCTCATCGCTTGCTCGGTCGTCTGATCTCCCCATGGCTCCATGCCTCAGGGCCTGTGGTCACCAAGAAGATGCCTTCTTTTCTGTGATTTCCATTAATACACTGTCTTCAATTGAGAGGAGTACTTCTGCTGATCTAAGCTGTATGAAATTGAATCCTATTCCAAGATCTACAGAAGCAAATTGCAGACTAATGGGAGCAGGAGCAGACCTTGGCCATGTCTTCTCAGACTTGGGGAGGAGGAGGAGCATGGTGATCAGTTTTGGATCAATGGTGGTGATGGATTTGGGGCAACCATGTCCCCTGCACCTTGTTGGGGGTACCGGGAAGACACAGGGTCTGCTGGGACAGGCCAGTGACAGTGGAATTTGGGAGTATGTAGGGCCACTGTCAGAGGAGAGACTGCTACTGTTTCTAGGAAAAGTTCAGCTCTCGTGTTGTCACTGTCTTCCCTTCACCCTGCCATAAAACAACTCAAGAACACTGATTCTTACCCTGTGTACCTCCCCCGCCCTCGATGGCTAATTGTAATCTTTTCCTTTTATTAAGTTTTGTTCTCTACATTCAACAAAGAATGGATGACAGACTAAATGAGGGCCAATTGTGTTTCTGAGAGGACCTGGCACTTTTGTACTTACAGATGGAATCCCTGTTTTCAAGGAAAGGCAAAGAGAAGAGCTTTCTTCTGTCAAGGAGCTTTCCATAAATATGTGTCAAGCAGACCGCCTCACTGTCTTTGGAACATTCCAGGGACGTTGGCTCCAGTTTCCCAAGGCTTTTGTGGTATTTCTCAGTCTGTTTAAAGAGCATTTTTGTTTACAGGTAATTTAAGCTTTGGCTGGAACTCTGTGTAATTCAGTTTCTGGATGGAGATGGAATCATTCAGCGTAAAGGTCACCTAGCATTTTAATCACAGGGGTGAGAAAGCAAGGAAAGGCACTCATTAGTGTTATAAAGGGAGAAAGAATTCAGGCTCAGATAGAAGGAACTGGTTCCAGAAACCCCACTGGAGACAAAGTGGGATGAGAAACATCTGCCTTTGGCGCTTGTACCCTTTTCCAATGGGAGTGATTATGGATTCAGTTGTGTCCTTCAAAATATGTGTTGGAATCCTAACCTCAAACGTTAAGCACTCAGCTGCTAACCAAAAGGTTGGCAGTTCAAACCCACCAGAGCTGCCGAGGAAGAGAGAATCTGCTTCCAAAGGTCTCAGCCACTGCAAACGCTGTGGAGCAGTTCTACTCAGACACACACATGGCTGCCGTGAGTAAGTGTGGACTCAGGGGCACCTGGTGTGCTTTGGTCTTTATTCCTGTGGATGTGACCCTGTTTGGAAGGTGGGTTTTCTTTGTCTTGTTAATGTGATCATACTTGAGCTGAGTGGGTTCAAAATCTGATCACTTCCAAGTTATAAAAAGAACAGAACGAGAGCCCTCCCCTGAATCTGAACTTCTAAGAATCTTTACTTCTAGCCTCCAGAAATGCGAGTGCTTGAACAGTTTCTCTCAGAAAGATCAGCCCAAGACCAGTCCCCATGAGGCAGAGGTTAAAGATGTCCCAAATGTCCAAACTACCATGCCACCCCATCATTTCGGACATTAACTCCTACTCCTTCCCTCATCTTAGGGTTCTGTATTTTGCTGTAACACCTCACAGAACTCACAGACACCCAAGGGATCGTCTCACGTAGCGGTGGTGGAGGCCGGCAGGCTGGCGAGCCCCAGGCCCGTGAGTGGGGCTGGAGGATCCTCCCAGTTCTCGGGGTTTGACGAACCTCGATCAGCAGATCAGCAGACGGCTGCTGTCCCAAACCCAGGGGTGAGATGAGGATGAGCCCAAACACAGAGCCGGAGCAAGAGGAGGGCGAACCTTCCCAGGAGATCTGTAGGTACACCCTCAGGGAAGCTAAGGGTGGCGATTTGAATTATAGCCTCCAGCGAGGCAGGACTCAAGATACATTCCACCTGTGTTGCTCCAGAAGCAGTATCCTCAGTGCACGGCTTTAACAATCAGCAGCTCAAGGCAAATCCCATCGCAGAGCCGATTGCCAGTCATTATAGGGAACCACTACTACCAGCTGCCCAGCCCAGGTGATACCTGACCTTAACTACCACACCACCCCAAACAGGCATGGATAATAGGATTTACAATACAATGCAGAATGGAGGACAATGGCTTGAAGGGCCACATCAAGCAATCCACCGCATTGAGAAAATGAACTTGTGTCTAAGGCACGGCCTTGTGCTATTTGTGGTACCACAGCACTAGAAGCCGAAGACAGGCACCTTTTCCACTTTGCCTCCCCACCCCCCACTGAAGGGCTCTTCAGCCAGTGGTCGAGACTTCTTTCTCTCCCTTCTCCAACCCCATCCAAACAAGGGACTCCATGGCCCACATCCTCATCATCATTGTAAAGGTCAATTTCCTGTTAGAGTTTAATTGTCCTGTTACTGCTTTATACTTAAATATTTTGTTTTTAACGTTTATGTGTTATTATTTTCAGGTGGTACAATGCACGGTCTAACTGAAAAGAGGTGTTGTGTTGTTTTTTTTTTTTTTTTGAGTCTTGTTTAAAAAAAAAAATAGTCCCCAAGGTCACAGATATTCTCCTATGTTTTCTTGCAGAAGTTTTACAATTCTAATTAATTCAAACTAATTTCTGTGTATGGAGTGCAAGCACACACTGCCATCGAGTCGGACCCGACTCATAGAAACCCCTCCTCGGGTTTCCGAGGAAGACTGGGCAATCTACTTCCATAGTGATAGTGCCTCCGCAACCCAAGAAGGGGTCGCTTTGAGTCAGGGCCGACTCAATGGCACATAACAACAACAACAACAACATCACTATGGAAATAGATTGCCCAAACTTCCTTCTCAGGAGTGGCTAGTGGGTTTTAACCACCAGCCTTCTGGTTAGCAGTCAAATGCCTTAGACACTACGCTACCAGGTAGGGGTAAAAATTCATTTATTTTCTCTAAGGTTACTCAATTGTTCTAGAAATATTTGCAGAAAATCGTAAGAGACCTTCTTCTCCCCATTGAATTCTATTATTGAAAATCAAGTGACCATAGAGTTGTACTTATTTCCCAACTCTGTCTACCCCCACTGACCTATTTGTGCAGCCTTGTGGCTCCCGCACTATCTTAATGACTACTGCTTTGTAGTAAACTCTTTATGCCCTAATGTGGAAATCAAAAGCCAAACTTGTTGCTATCAAGTCAATTAAGACTCAGAGCAACCCTATGGACAGAGTAGAACTGCCCGCAGGGTTTCCAAGGCTGTCAATCTGTATGGAAGCAGACTGCCCCATCTTTCTTCTCCAGAGCAGCTGATGAGTTCAAACCGCCAACCTTCTGGTTAGCAGCCAAGGGCTCAACCCTCGCCCCACCACAGACTCCACTAACGTGGAAATATCTCAAAACAGAGTGTTGCAGGAAGGAAGCACCAAATGGTGAGCTCAAGGAGCATAGTGTGCTCTGTTTCATGTGCATTAAATATCATGGAAGGATACGCCAGCTGCTGACGACAGCAGTAGCATGAGTTACCTCCTCCAAATGGAGGAACGTGAGGCTGGGCAGATGTGGGACAGGAGCCCAGGCAAGAACTTTCACCAGATGCCTATCCTATATTGTTAGACAATGTGACTGCATCAATGACTGAAAAATCAACCAATTAAAAAAAAAAGAAAAAGGAAATAGTATGAGACATGTAGCGTCTTCTCATGGTAGATGAACATTTGAGGTGGTTAGGTTTCAAGGTCTTTCAAGTGTTCCATGAAAGGAATAAAAATAGGGTGGTTTTAGAGGGAGATGTGGTCCATGACCTTGCAGGCATATCTCTGAGTTACATGTTGTTCGATGTCATCAAGTCGGTTCTGACTCATAGTGACCCCATGCATAGTTGAATGAAACACTGCCCACTCCCATGCCATCCTGACAGTCTTTGCTATATTTGAGCCTGTTGTTGTAGCCACTGAGTCAATTCCATCTTGTTGAGAGTCTTTCCGTTTTCAACTGATCTTGTACTTTACCAAGCGCGATGTTCTTCTGTAGGGACTGATCCTCTCTGCCAACATGACCACAGTTGATGAGACAAAGTCTGGCCATTCTTGCTGCTAAGGACATTCTAGCTGTACTTCTTCCAGGACAGATGGATTCGTTCCTCTTGCAGCCCAGGCGTTTTCAGCATTCTTCACCAACACCACAATTCAAAGGCATCAATTCTTCTTCAGTCTGCCTTATATGTTGTCCAATTTTCACATATATATGAGAACTACTGAAAATAACATGGCTTGAGTCAGGCTCACCTTGGACATCTTTGCTCTTTAACACTGTAAAGAGGTCTTTTGCGGCAGATTTGCCCAGTGTAATGCTTCTGATTTCCCGACCGCTGCTTCCACACATGTTAATTGTGGATCCCAGTAAAATGAAATCCCTGACAATGTCAATCTTTTCTCCATCTATTGTTATGTTGCATATCGGTCCAGTTGTGAGGATTTTTATTTTCTTTATGGTGAGGTGTTACCCATACTGAAGGCTGTGGTCTTTGATCTTCATCACTGAGAGCTTCAAGTCACCTTCACTTTCAGCCTGCAAGGTTGTGTCATCTGTACATCACAGATTGTTAATGAGTCTTCCTCCAATCCTGATGCCACATTCTTCTTCATATAGTCCAGCTTGCTGGATTATTGGCTCAGCATACAGATTGGATAAATATGGTGAAAGGATACAACCCTGACACACTCCCTTCCTGATTTTAAACAATGCAGTGTCCCCTTGTTCAAATGACAGCCTCCTGGTCTATGTACAGGTTCCTCATGAGCAGAATTAAGTGTTCTGGAATTCTGCCTCTTCTCAATGTTACGCACATTTTGTTATAATCTCCACAGTCAAATGCCTTTGCATAGTCAATAAAATACTGTAAGCATCTTTCTGGTATTCTCTGCTTTCAGCCAAGATCCATCTGACATCAGCAGTGATATCCCTCCTTCCACATCCTCTTAAGAATCCAGCCTGCATTTCTGGCAATTCCTGTTTAATATACAGCTGCAACTGTTTTTAAAGTTTTATCCTGCAAAATTTTACTTACGTGTGATATTAATGATATTGTTCAATAATTTCCACATTTTGTTGGATCACCTTCTTTGGAATGAGCACAGATATTGATCTCTTCCAGTCAGCTGGCCAGGTAGCTATTTTCCAAATTTCTTGGCATAAGCAAGTGAGCACCTCCCATGGCTGCATCTGTTCACTGAAACATCTCAACGGGTATTTCATCAATTCTTGGGCCTTGTTTTTTGCCAGTTCTTTCAGTGCAGCTTGGAACTCTTGCCTTAATAACATCAATTCTTGATCATATGCCACCTCCTAAAATGGTTGAATGTCAACCAATTCTTTTTGGTACAGGGACTCTGTGTATTCCTTCCATTTTCTTTTGATGCTTCATAGTGCCTAAGACACTTGACTGCTAACCAGAAGGCTGGTGGTTCAAACTCACCAGCCACTCCTCAGAAGGAAGGTTGGGAAATCTACATCCATAGTGATACTGCCTCAGAAACCCAAGGAGGGGTCACTATGAGTCAAATCTGACTCTGTGGCAATGAGTTTTTGAGTGTCATTCAATATTTTGACTACAGAATTCTTCAGAATTGTGACTTGAGGCTTGAATTTTTTCTTCAGTTCTTTCAGCTTGAGAAATGCCAAGCATGTTTTTCTCTTTTGGTTTTCTAACTCCAGGTCCTTGCACATTTTACTGCAATGCTTTACTTTGCCTTCTTGAGTCACCCTTTGAAATCTTCCATTCAGCCCTTTTATTTCATCATTTCTTCCATTTGCTTTAGCTACTCTCCATTCAAGAGCAAGTTTGTGACATCCATTTTGGTCTTTACTTCCTTTCCTGTTTTTTAGTGAACTTTTGCTTTCTTCATATATGATGTTCTTGATGTTGTCCCCTTAACTAGACTTAGTTTAGCAAGCACATATGAGGAATTCCTTACAAGGAAACTTTCTAACAAGGTACTTTCATTTTTCACTGGCTGAATCCCATGAATGAAGCTAAGAAGAGTCTATTTTACCTAATATCCCACTGCTGATGGCCTTAATATCATTGCAGGTGTCCACTGACATTTTTAATCTGTCTCTAGCTCAATTTTTGAGGTTCTGTGTGTGTCACAAACCCACCAAATAGTTCCAAGTACACTCACAGGGCAGCATGTCTCATGTGCCATCTCTACCCCACTTACCTGCTGGGCATGACATGTCTGTGACTGATCCAGCCATGAGGGCCCTCACCCTATCACCCTGTTCTTCCTCTAATAGGTTTCCAAGCATTTCATAGTGGGATGCCACTGATCGCCACGGGGTTTTGTAGGGCACCATTAGGATGGCATTTCCTGTTAGGTGGATGGCTGTCATGTGCAGTGTGACTGCTTTTGGCTTATCATAATGAAAAGCAATGATCCTACTTCATTTGTGCCTCTCTGTGCATGTTTGCCATTATCAGCTCTGTATGTGACTGCATGAGGTGCTACAAACAGGACACAGCAGAAGATGGCCCTCCCTCTCCAGCTGAGTCCAGCTGCAAAGCCTGGGTCACGGTGACCCAGGGCTTCCCAACTCACAGCACTGACTTCCTCTGTGATGCCATGACGTCATCTTCTGCTGTGCAAGCTTGTGTCTCACTCCTTTGGAAAGTACGCATTCCTGTGTCCCCATTTCACACAGTCTGCTTTCTTTTCTCCTTTGTCTTTAGCTTGTGTGTACTTCCCCAGTGTTCTGTGGCTGTGATGGACTTTCTATTCTTGTCTTTCTCCCCTGGAGCCACATTGCAAGAAACCTAGTTGCCTTCAGCAGCCTGCCTGCTGCTGAAAGCTATTAGTGTCTGTGTTGTTCATGACCAATCCCACTGAATGCACTGACTTAAGAGGTAAACTTAGTCCTGGGCTCTCTGAGGGCCTTGTTGTTAAATGGGGTTCCTACATTGTTCTCCTCCAGCATAAGGCGTAGTGCCCACCACACTCATACGGTCAGCATACTGAATTGAAATAATGGCAAGCCTGAAGCCCATCACTGTCCGGCAGCTGTGAAGTCAGACACCCCAAAGAAGCTTGGAACCCCTCATTTTAGCTAGGGAGGTTGGAAAATACCCCCATTTTCTGTGCAAATTATAAATGTGACTTGCTTTGGGAGCAAGGGGGCTGAGAGGGGCACTCTTAGATTTCTTTCAGGAACGAAACACATTAGTAGGAACCTACAAAATCAATACCAGTTCCCTGTAAGCAAGGGCTGAAAAATCACTGACACTCTGGAGGGTATGTGTAGTGAATGGCTGCAATGAAGAGCCAGCTGGCACACTGATACCCCCAAAACAGAAGCAGAGGCAGCATGGTGCTCATCTGCCTAGTCTGTGGTGCTCATCTGGGAAATTGGTCACAATTTCACAGTCAGACAAAAAGTAGATGCAGCCACAAACATGTCAGTGTAAGGACCGTGCCTGGAGTCTGTGGGACTGAGGTTGGCACTGTCTGTCTGGTGAACATCAAGTCATCATGTGGGTGGGGAGGGTGTACCTGCAACAAGCGGCAGACCTTTCCCCTAGTACCGGGCATTCTGCTGGCCGCATTGTGTCTTTATTTTCTCAGCTCTCTCGTTAGCAGGAATTCCTTTAGGGGCTTGCTGACGCCTTTGAGATTTGACAGCACTGTCTCTCCTTTATTCAAACTACTGAAATAACCCCTTCACTTGATAAGCCCATGCTTCAGATTAACCCACCATAGAGAGCAAGGAACAGGGTTTCCTCTAGAAATATACAGGGGGCCACAGTCCTGTAAGATATGGCTAGACCTTAACTTTCTCTCCATGATGGGGAAGTCCCAAGAAGCTAGTCGTTCTCACAAACTTGTTCAAGTCCATGACCAGTGTGAATGTGTGAGTGTACGTGTGTGAGAGTGTGCAGATGTGTGAATGTATGAACATACATGAGTGTGTGTATGTGTGAGTGTGCATGACTGTGTGTGTGTAAGTGTGCATGTATGAGACTGCGTATGTCTGTCTTTTGTGTGGACATGTATGTGAGGCTGTCAGTCTGTGAGAGTGTGGGAGAGTATGTGTGTGCACATATGTTGTGTGTCAGCATGTATGTGAGCATGTGTATGCATGTGTGTTTTGTGAGTGTGCATACATGTATATGAGTGTGCCTTATGTAGTGTGTGGACATGTGTGAGTATCTGAATGTGTGTGAGTGTGTACATGTGTCAGAGTGTGTGCATGTTGTATGTGAGCATATGTGTGAATGGTGTGCACGTGTGTGAGTAGGAATGTGTGTACTTTGAAAATGTGCATGTCTGTGAGCATGTGTGTATGAGCGTGTGGATGTGAAGATGTATGTTAGAATGTGTGAAAGTGCATATATGTGAGTATGTGTGAGGGTGCATGTGACAGTGGGTGAGTATGAGTGTTTATGTATGAGTATGTGAATGCATATGTGTGTGTTGTGTGTGAGCATGTGAGTGTGTGAAAGTGCATGTGTATGTGATTGTGTGAATGAGTGACAGTATATGTGAGCATGTGTATGTGTGAGCATGTGTGTATATATGTTTGTGAGTATGTGTGAGTGCATGTGTAGGTGAGCATGTGGGATTGTGAGTGAGTGTATATACGTGAGTCAGTGTATATATGTGAGTATGTGAACGTTTGTGTGGCTGTGTCAGGGAGGGAGTAAGGAAGAGGAGATCCTACAGGATGTCATCGTAAGTGATAGCCCTCTCTGCAGAACAAACAAGGCACCATGGAGACCACCCTCTTCCAAGTATCATGTTGGGAGGAAGACTCAGGTATGTCTGCATCACCAGCATGAAGGCCACCTGAGTAATTATGGAGCCTCTTGCACCACTGTTTTCCTGGGATTCAGTTTGGGTGACTTAGGCCCCTAGACTGGCGAATGATGCTTCATACTTAAATTTTTCCTCAAAAAATAAATATTCCCCATGTAAACAAAAAGCCTCTTGTAAGCAACCTCCTTCTCTGTTAGCGTTGCAAAGCCTCTTATTCCTATCTGCAGGAATGAGAGAGCCTGACCACATGGTGCCTGCAAGAAGCTTCCTGGGTAATGGTCTGAGGGCAGCAAAAGCAAGAGAAGTGCATTGATGGTCCCGTGATGGCATCAGGGGCTTTGCAGGAAGTGTCCGACGTAGGAAGTTAAGGGAGAGACGTAACTTTACAGTTTGTGGAAAGAACTGACAGATTTGTTACAGACTGTCCAGGAGATGAAAAGCTGCTTGAATGTTGTTCAGTATTTTCTCAGCCTCATACCCACTTGATTGGTCTTTTCTGAAAAGCATTAACATTAGTGGGATACTGTAGGCATACATATGTTTATCCTTCAAAACAAGAAAAAAAAAATCTCGTTTCTATTTCATATGTTCAATTCTTAATGAAAATGGAGAGAGTCCAACAATATGCTCCTGTTTGTCCCTGTGGGTCCTTGCAGGTTATAGGCAGGCTCGGCAGTGCCCTTGATCAGTGTTCTTAGTAGCACTGGTTGGTTGTTAATGGGGTATTGACCCAACAGTTTATTGAGACAAGCCCTCCCACTGGTGCAGAGTTGATGTTTTTCGTATCATAATTGTATCTAACACTTCACTTCACAACTTAAATGAACAGAGTAGAGTAAACTTCAAGAAAGTTTAGAATAAGCTCTGTGAGTAGAATTGTGAACTCTGGTAAAGCAGGGTTTCATGAAGACACACGGGGACGCTGGCACTCTGAAGGGAAAGCAGCAGAAAATAAACATCAGAAAGAGACGTAAGGTGAGCAAATGACCCAAGACGCTGGAGTATATGAAGAAAAATGCAGCATCAAGATTGGAAGAGGTCTCATTAACAAACTGTGATATGCAGATGACTCATTCTTGCTTCCTGAAAGTGAAGCTGACTTGAAGCATTTACTGATGAAGATTAAAGCCTACAGCCTTCGGTATGGATTACACCACAACATAAAGAGAAAGAAAATCCTCACAACTGGACGAATAAGCAACATCATGATAAATGGAGAAAAGATTGAAGTTGTCAAAGATTGCATACTGCTTAGACCCAGAATCAACACCAAAGGAAGCAGCAGTCAAGAAATCAAACATTATATTGCACTGGGCAAATCTGCTGGGGGAAAAAAAACAACAACCCTGTTTCAAGTGCCAAAGAGCAAAGACGTCTGTTTGAAGATGAAAGTGCACCTAACCCAAGCCAAGCCATGGTATTTTCAGTTGCCTCATATGCGTGTGAAAACTGGACAATGAATAGGGAAGACTGAAGATGAGGTGATGCTTTGGAGTTGTTGTTGGTGAAGAATACTGAAAATACCACAGACGGCCAGAAGAACTAACAAATCTGTCCTAGAAAAAGTACAGCCGGAATAGTCTTTGGAAGGGCGAATGGCCAGACTTCGTCTCACCTGCCTTGGTCATGTTGTCAGAAGGGGCCATTCCCTGGAGAAGGATATGATGTTTACTAAAGTGGAGGGTCAGCGTAAAACAGGAATCCTCAATGAGATGGATTGACACAGTGGCTGCTACAACGGTCTCAGATATAGCAAGGATTGTGAGGCTGCTACAGGACCAGGCAGTGCTGCGTTCTGTTGTACATGTGGTCAGTGTCCATTGGAGCCAGCTTGACGGCACCTAACAACATAAGAACAACAGGGGACAATTAAGACTGTAAACCAACTGTGTGTAAAACACGGGCATAACATCTGTGACATGGAAACTATTTGTGAAGGAATCGAGAGAAGAGATGGTAACGCCCCAAAAAGGGCTGGAGGGAGTGGTGCTCTGAGTCTGTGAGCGGTGCACCGGGGAGGCCAAGAAGTACTTCCTGGAGGTGATGATATTGACAGTGGTGTGAAGGGAGGATGTGAAAGATGGGGGGAAGTGCTAGAAGATGGAAAATCTCTTTACATGGAAGCCTGCAGCAGCCATTTTAACTTCAGTTCATGGTTTTTGTCAGAGCGTAATGGGAGCTAATGTAATGAGAGAAGGATCCTGGGCCAACACCATGGGGAAGTGTCTCAACTCCAACTAGGCAGTTGCAGGCACTCTCCTGTAAGCCAGGCATCGAAGCTTTATGAGCTAGGATGGGGTGGAGTGAATTCCATAAGAAACAATATGATAGCCATGTGCAGGATGGATTTACAAAAGAACGAAGCCACGAGAACTAAGAAAGTGTCTTAACAGAAGTAGGAAGGACCGAATCAGTCATTCTGGCTGAGCTAACAGAATAGTGAAGGGATAACGCCATACAGGCTCATTCAGCAGAGGTTTAAAACTTGTAATCAGTAGTAAAAGCCTGTAACATGTGCAGTTGTTAAGGATCTGTAAATATACTTCTATAAGGGGAACAATTCCAGAATTCCATATCCTCTGAATTTCAGATGACTTAAAGATTTCCTTAAGTCTCAAACAACTCTTGATTATAGTGAACAATTTCTTCTTGATTCAGAGTTTAATGTTACCCAGAGAACAGAAATTGAAATACCGTGGCATAGGTCAAAACTTAATCCTGTACAGGCAAATGAAACACCAATAGGATGACTCTAGAAAGAGCCATCAGGGTTTATACTCAGAGATTTTCTTCCAAAATTTTACCAGAGGTGTTGATGAGGCTTCAAACCCAAATCACCAGCAAACCTCCTTCAACCCGGGGAGAGCTCAGGCCAAAGAAAGTTACCCAGAGTTTTTATGAAGTGAAAGTATGTGTGGAAATGATGTTTGTGATGCTCACATGGCATAAATGGGCAGAACTTCCCATCAAAGGAAAGAGTAAGGACTCTAGTTGGCCATTCCAACCCTCAGTGTAGTTGTCTCAAGAAATAAAAAAGAATGTCATTCAGCGGACATGTCCCTCAAGTAAAAACAACCCAAGTTTTTTGTTTTTATATATTTATTTATTTATTTTATTGTGATTTAGGTGAAGATTTACAGAGCAAATTCACTTTCCATACAGCAGTTCACATATACTTTGTCTCATGTCATTGACCACAGTTTACCACAATGCAACA
>NW_006922143.1:795857-818424 GCF_000298275.1 Orycteropus afer afer | reverse complement strand
GTTCTTAAGCCCCAGGAATCTGCGAGAGCACTGTCTCTTTAAATATCCAAAATAGTCAAGCCACTTTTTAAACCTTCAAAATGGCGGCACCCTCCGGACCAGCAAAAGTCCACAGTTCAGCCCACCTTTCTCTTCACCTTCTCCGTTTGTTCCCCAGCCACCGTGCACAGACCTCCGTGCAGTCCCTGGCTAGCAGGGTGATTTTTAGGTTAATTCTTAGGTCCTACGACCACTCAGGAATCTCCAAGCTGTCTGTTCCATCAGGATCACTCAGGATCGCTGCCAGACCGCAGCTCCATATGTCTCCTTTTTTGGTATTTTCATGCAAATTCTTCTGCTAGTTGGCGTTTAGTCCACTTCTGTATCCTTCCCTTCAAGGCTCAGGGGTCCAGGATTATCTTCTGTGTCTGTGTTAATTGGTTTCCCTTTTCTTTGTTGAAGAGGTTCTGTGCAGTCTTTCTGCCTAGTCCACCATCTTGCCGCTATCCTTTTGCTTGTTTTTAAACCTCTTGCACACCCCTCTGTGTCTTCCTTTACCTTAGTGTTATTGTGCTGGTCATTCACTTTTGGTATATTGTCTTTCCCTTCACCTGTATCGATGCTTTTCTCTTACCTGTCTAGCAATTTTCCCTCTCCTCCCCTCTCATCCCTAGTAACCAACAAAGAAAATTTCCTTCCATACGTAAACCTTTCCTTGACTTTTATAATAATGGATGCCTTAGGCTGGGATCTCTAGAGAAGCAAAACCAGTAAAGTTTATATAGAGAGAGAGGTGAATTTATCTTAGGAAAATGGTTCACACAGTCATGGAGGCTGGCAAGTTCCGGGTTCCTGGATCAAACGTCAAGCTGGAGGCTTTTCCTCACTCATGCAGCTGCAGGGGATGATGAGCTCAAGATTGGCAGGCAGAATAACAGGCTGCTGACTTTGGTGGATGACAAATCCAAGATCAGCAGGCAAAATGGTAGCAGCACAATAGGATTCAGATCTACAGAAGTTTCCCAGATTTTCCCAGGATGTCCAATTATGTATTGGAAGCAGACCACACCCCTAAAGAAATCCCCTTTCAACTGATTGGCTGCTCAAAGCATATACGTCATATCTCATCATGACAACAACTGCATCACAACTGCTTAAAACACTCAGAGTCATGATCCAGCCAAGTTGACACACATCCCCAACTGTCACATGGACTAATACAATATTTGTCCTTCTGTGATTGACTTATTTCACCCAGCATAATGTCCTCCAAGTTTATCCACATTATTAGGTGTTTCAAGGATTCTACATCATTATTCTTATTATTATTATTGTGCTTTGGGTGCACATTTACAAAGCAATTTGTTTTACATTCAACAGTTCATGCACATTTGATGGATAGTATGTTATTCTTTTGTGTTGCTTAATATTCCCTTGTGTGTATGTACCATAGTTTGGTTATCCATTCTACATCAATGGGCACTTAGGTTGTTCCCATCTCTTTGCTATTGTGAATAGTGCTGCAGTGAACATGGGTGTGCATATATCTGTTTGTGTCCTGGCTCTCACTTCTTTAGAATATATACCCAGTAATGGGATTACTGGATCAAGTGGTATTCCTATTTTGAACTTGTTAAGGACTCGTTACTGTTTTCCACAGTGGTTGCATCATTTTATAGTCCCATCTGCAGTGTATGCAAGTCCCAATCTCTCCACACAGGATAAGTTTTAAGGGCTAAAGTCATTGTCAGTAATAAATTCAGTAACTGCTTACCATTGGTGAAAATATCTTGGGGCCATAATTATCCTCCACTTGGCCCCATCCCTACATGAGGAATGGGTAGACCAAGTACTTCTAAAGCCACCTGGCTGAGTCTTATCTCCTAATCATGTCAAGACCTCAGTCGCTGTGTGACCTCAGCAGGCCTCTAAATCTCTGGGAACCCAAATTGCTGGGTGGCTGTGTAAATTGAACATAATACATACAGAGTGCTTAGCATAGAGCCTGGCACATACTAGGCACTTGATAAATATGTGTTAAACAAAGAAAGATTTTCAGTCTGAACAGAGGGGTCACTCAATTTACTAAACCACTTAGGCCATAGACTGTCCCAAAGGCTAACAACCTCTGTATTTAGTGGGGGAAGAGAAACCTGCAATGATTGAGATAGTAAGCCCTCGCTGTCTGTGGCTTCCATGTTTATAAAGTCACCTGCTCACTAATATTGATTTGTAATCCCCAAATAAACACAGTGCTTTGGAGATCAATCTGGATGTGTGAAGAGCAGCAAAATGTGAGCGGTCCAACGTGCATGTTCCCAGCTAAGATTGATCAAGATGACACTTTGCCTTCTCGTTTTAGCTCTTGTACCATGAAAGCATAAAAGAACAGTGTAAAGATGTCCTTTCCACAGTTTATGTGGTACCATGCTTTTGCATTTTTGTGCTTTTTCTTGATGATTTTGCTGTCTGATTGAAGTAGTCCACAAGCATAGTGCTGAAGTGTTCTCTACTGTTGCCAGGTGCAAGAAGGCTGTGATGTATCCTATAAAGAAAATATGTGTGTTAGACAAACTTCATTCATTCAGGCAGGAGTTAAAGCTTTTTGGCTGGGAATTCAATGTTAATGAATCAACAATACCTAGTAAGCACGGCATCTTTAAACAAAACCAAAACCAAACTCACTCATAGCGAACCCCATTGGGTTTCTGAGATGGTAAATCTTTATGGGAGTAGATTGCCCAGTCTTCCTTCTACAGAGTGACTGGGGGGTTTGAACCGCCAACCTTCTGGTTAGCAGTTAAATGCCTTAGGCACTACATCGAAAAGCACACATAAAACAAGGTTAGTTACTGATTGGCGGACAGAAATGTTATGACCAGAGGCTCACGGGAACCAGACCCTGTATTTCCCCTGGTGAAGTGGTTCAAGATTCAGTGTTCATGGCGACTTTATAGAACATACCCACTGCAGAAAAGGAGAATTTACTGTATGTTATTTAGGTTTGAGGGACTTTTCTCTCTGAGCTTTGTGTTTGGATGTCAGAAATCTTAGATCCACAGGAAGAAGTAGGTAGCTCCTGTCACTCACTAGATCTTCACAGGGCCCCAGGAGGTGAAAGAGGTGAATAAGAAATGACGAAGGAGAAGGTATGGGAGCTGCTTGGCCTCCAAACCAAGACAAAGGCCTCTGTGAGTCAAATCTGTCATTCGTTTGATCGTAGATGAAGCATGTGTCTATTTTGAGGATGGCAAAAAGAATTCCTTAAAGAAAACAGCCTGCAATTCTTACAGATGCTGATGAGAGCTATGCACTCAAGACAGGTGCCCACACAGGGAGAAGAGAGGGATATATTTGACGCCTTTGGGTTTCTTCCCAAAGTAAAAATGAAATCAACTAGAACAAGGATGGTGAAAGAGAGAGGAGAGAGAGGTGGGCCCATAGACCCAGTTCAGATGCAAAGGTGCTGTGGACTGAGTTTGTCTTCCCAGAAGATATGTTGACATTCTTGCCCCTGTACCTGTGAGTGTGACCTGCTTGGAAGTAAGGATTTTCTTTCATTGTGTTAATAAAGCCACATGAGATTATGTGGGTCCTAAACCTACTCGGATGGTATAGTGATAAGGCATTTGACGGCTAACCAGAAGGTCAGTGGTTCAAACCCACCAACCGCTCCAAAGAAGGAAGACTGGGGGATCTACTTCTATAAAGATTTACAGCCTTGGAAGCCCAAAATGAGGGTGGCTATGAGTCCTCAGAAGGAAGGGTGAACAATCTACTTCTGTAGTGATACCACCTCGGAAACCCAAGGAGGGGTCATTATGAGTCAGATCTGACTCGATAGCAATGGGTGGTGGTAGGTGATGAGTCAGAAACGATTGATGGCAGTGAGAAACCCACACACTTCTGAGTGGTGTCTCGTGAAAACAGTAGAGTGGATATGGACACATCCCACAAGGAGTAAGTAGGCAAATGCCAAGGAACACCAAAGAGCTCCTGAGGCTGCTGACAAGGAGGGACCTTCCCCAGAACTGATGCCTTGATTTGGACTTCTGCCCTCCAGAACCACGAGACAAGACATTCCTGTTCCTTAAACCCACCCGCTTGTGGTATTGTTTCATCATGGCAGCCCTAGGACGTGAAGACAAAAGATGTATTTCCAAGGACAGCACTGGGGCACAGTTGCCTTCTAGGACCACACACACTGTTGCTCGTTTCCAGCTGAGTTACAGTCACCACAGGGCCAGGGTGCTGAACCCATAGTTAACACAGCTTCAGGGAGCAGACTCAATGGATTCCCCTGCAGGCTGCCTTACTCCTAGCTGGGTGGGCTTGGGCATGTATTTCACATGATCTGTTCCTCCTCAATAAAATGAGCCTCACAGAGTTATTGTACGGCACTGTGAGTAACTGCTCTTAGCCTGCTTCGGCCACACACACACACACACACACCCCCCCCCCACACACACACACACTTAATCGGGATGGTTCTTAAACATCACTGTCAAATAAGATGGTTGGGAGGGGAGCATCAGATGATGGTGCTTCATACAGTAGATGCCATCTTCATTCGATGGAACGCCTGAGGGCGGTTGTCTGAGATCCCCAGTGCTGCCATAACGGAAATTCCACAAGCAGGTGGCTTTCAAGAACAGAAGGCTGAACTCAGGCCTTGCCTGGGGGAGGTCCTTCCTTGTCTGGTTCAGCTCCCATCCTTGGCAGGCCTGGGCTTGGCAATACATCTGTTTTTTCCCTGTGTGTGTCTGTGTGTCTGTTCTGCTCTTTTTAAATTCTGAATTGATCAGGTTTAGGCTACACCCAACCCTGCTATGATCTCATTAACATAACAGAAGAGAACCTTATTTCCACACGGGGTCATATTTACAGGAATAGGGGTTAAGACTTCAGCACGTATTTGGGGCACACACTTCAGTCCGTAACAGTAACAGAGATCATAGCAGTGTTGGGTCCTTGTCATACCCAGCTATTGCCCATGGGAAAAACATCCTCATTCTCACAAGTGCCCACTGACATTTCAGCTCACATCAGCGCCGTCCGGAGCATGTTTCATGAACGGGCTATTGTTCCTTGTTGCCGTTGAGTCAGCTCTGACTCATGGTGACCTTATGTTCAACAGAGCAAGCATTGCTCACACCATCTTCACAATCATTATGTCTGAGCCCATTGTGTGGCTGTTGTGTCCATACACCCCACTGAGGGTCTCCCTGATTTTGTTGACCCTCTACTTTGCCAACCATGATGTCTTGTTCTAGCAGATATGGTATCGAGGTACTAAATGTCCTAGTTTTGTGAATCATTGAAAGTATCTCTTACAGTTTCTTTTTGTCACAATCTGTGGTAGTTAAGGTTGTGTGTCAACTTGGCTGGGCCTGGTTGAGTGGCTGAGCAGCTTGGTGGTAGTTATTCCCCATGATGAGATTGGCAGTCAGCTCCATGGTGGGATCTACCACAAGCAGCTGAGTAGGTGTTTTGGGGATGTGGTCTGCTTCCCATATATAAGAAGCAGCTTTGAGAATGGTGTCTAGCCTTTAGGCATGCTTGAACCCTGCATGTTGCCAAATCATTATTCAACAGCCTGCCATGCCCTGCCCATCTTGGCACTTCACCTGGACTTGAATTAGTGATCTGCCATGTTGTTTGGTAACATTGGGACTGTGCTTTTTTACTTGTCAATCTTGGGCTTGTCAGCCTCAGCAGCCAGCAGCTGTCTGAGTGAAGAAAATCCTCCAGCTTCAGTAGGCCAGGAGGAGGAGGAAAAACTGAACCCCAAGGTTGAGGGGCTTTCACCCAGCCCCTAGAGCCTGGCACTTTGAACTCGGACTTCTAGCCTCCAAAATTGTAAGAGAATAAATTTCTCTTTGTTCAAGCCATCCCATTTGTGGTATATTCCTGTCAGAATTGTATTAGGGAACCAGAACACAATTGTACACATAAAAAATCATGCCTCTACAAAACAAAGGGCTATGTCCTTGGGATATTTATCTCCTCCCATGGACTCCCAGTCTTCAACTGAATCAGTACATCCATTCAGGGGGACCAAGTGTCCATGATGTGCCCAGCACTCTTCTGGGCACTGTGCTTATTTTTGTGTCTTTTTCTAAACAGGGCTTTGATAGGATCTAATTCCACATAAAGAACTACCAATATCAGCATGGTATAGTTTGAGTGTCCCATTCCCCCTGAAGCACATGCCTGAGACCTCAGTGTGGCTGCACTTGCAACAGTGAACTCTTTGAAGGTCTCTTCAGGACATCAGCACAGGGCAGAGGTTTCTCAGGTGGTCCCCTACCAACTGGAGGTGAAATTTGATGAGCTGAGGCGAACACAGGTAGGCTTGGGCAGCACACAGGGAGATCCTGTTTAGCATACACAGAATCCCTCTGGCAGATTCAGTCAGGCCACAGGAGTTAGCTGCCATTTGGCTCAAGAAAGTGAACTCAAGTAGATGATGGGGTTTCCAGGAAATCAGTGTGGGCTCCCACTTTAGAAACAGCCTTGGCTCAGCATCAGTGACACAGAGAAGTAATGGCACTGCCTTGGGAATGTACCGTGCTTACTGTGTGCCAGGCATTGCATGTACACACCTCACTCGGCCCTCAGAAGACCTCCAGGAAACATGCATGTCCCTGTCACAAAGGGTGGAGCTGAAGAGGAAGTGAAGTGTTCAGGGCTGCATGAGTGCAGTCGCAGAGCCACGTGCCAGACTTGCCTCACCGTCAGTAGGTCTACGTTAGAACACTGTTGCCAAAGGAGCAGGAGCATGAAGTTCCCACTCTTGCAGCCCTAGCACAGTCAGCGAGTGGGGAAGGCAGAGGACCAGTGCTGAGTACAATAGACAGCTACTGATACAGCCACCAGGGAACTGGGCAAGGAGTGAGGAACAGCCCAAAGTCACTTCCAGAAATCCCAGGGAGGAAGGCCCACATCTGAAGGGCTTCCAAGGAAGAAGCCAGCCAGTCTGGAGATGGGTGACTTCTCCCTTTGACACAAGCAAGTTGGTATAATCTGTAAACCAAGTCTTTCAGCTCTTCTACCAACAGTCAAGTTCTCTCTCTCTCTTGTTCTCTGGTAAAAGGCAACACCATACCTGCCCCCTCTTCACACAAGAATACTCATTTGCTGGCAGACACCCTGTGCATCACCCCTTACACAGGGCATGTTGTATGATTCGGAAACCCAGCTCAATTTCCCCATAACTGCTTTCAGAGTGATTTCCATTTAGAGCTAGGAGGACAATGCCTGCTGCTAAGTCTTCTTTCTTTTCCCACGGACAGAGTCTCATAGAAGAACTGTTGCTCCATTGCACATTGCACCTTCTGGGGTGCTTCTGTGTTGGCTTCCATGAAGGTAGCCATCTGAAAATACACACAGGGCAGTGAAAATAGCTTGTGAATCAGCAGTAAGTCACCTCGGTAAAAGCATCTGTCTTCTCCCTTTACGTCTCCTTTTCAATTACTTTCTTCTCTTCAATTCACTGCCCAATTCATGTGTTGGAGTCTCTCATTGTCACCAATGAGAACTGAAAGGACTTTTCCCCAGTCTTGGAAGCCCTCCTTGAAGCCCAGCATAGGTTGCCAACTATGGGAGCACAAGCCCCAGAGAGAAGCAGGAGAATTCAATTCATCAGGTCACCAGTCTCAAAGTGTTGTTTATCAGTGATGTGTAAAGATAAGGGCATCTTCACTTCCGGGGTTGGGTCTGGATCCATGGTGCAGTGCCCCAGACCTGGGCTAATCCACCTGCTGCTGTCAGGTTCGTATGGGTTTCAGCTCTTCCCGGCAGCTGATTCCACCACCCATCTGTCGGTCTGCCCTCCCGTGGTGGCTTGCATGTCACTGTGATGTGGAAGCTACACCATTGGAATCCAAATACCAGCAGGTCTCCTGTAGTGGGCAGGTCTCTTCAGACTAAGACTAGGAAGAAAGTCCTGGAGGCCTAGTTTCAAACATCAGCCAAGGGAACCCCTGTGGGTCCCAACAGAACAATGTTCACTGGCGCCCTGAAGGTGAGGCCCCAGGATGGAAAGCTCTCAAAATACACGGTGGCTTCAGGAGCTACAGCCATGGCTGTAGCTGTTCTGTTCTGTTCTGGTTCCCTAGTGCTGCTCTTACAAGAATATATCACAAATGGGATGGCCTTAACAAACAGGAGTTTATTCTCTTACTATTTGGAGGCTTTAAGTCCGAGTTCAAGGTGCCAGGCTCTAGGGGTTGTGTGAAAGCCCCTCGACCTTGGGCTTTAGCTCTGCCTCTTGCTTCTGGCTCACTGAAGCTAGAGGCAGAGCTAAGGCAGCTACTGGCTGCTGAGGCTAACAAGCCCAAGGCCAACAAATAGAATGGCACAGTACCAATGTTACCAAGCCACACGGCAGGCCACTAAGTCAACTCCGTTGAAAGTCCCAAGGTCAGCAGAGCATGGCAGGCTCCTGAAGGACATGGCTACATGCAGGCCATAAACTAGAGACCGTTCCCAAAGCTCTTTCTTATATACAGGAAGCAGACCATATCCCTAAGGCAGGTACTTAGCTGCTTGTGGTAGGTCCCACCATGGAGTTGATTGCCATCTCATCATGGAGAATAACTACCACCAGCTGCCCAGCCACTCAACCATGCCCAGCCAAGTTGACACACAAACTTAAGCACCACAGACTCGAGCACACCCATAGTGTTGACAATGGTGCAGGACCAAGCAGCTTTTCCTTCTGTTGTCCCTGGGGTCGCCGGCAGTTGGACCGTGCCATTGGGTTATGTTTGTCTTAAACAGGGCAGAGGTGCGTGTCTTCTTCATAATCCAGCTGAATAGGAGACCTCTTCCCTCTGCTCGCTCATGCCACCTTCTCACTGACATATGCTCTAGCTGCAAGTGCCTGACTGACTTCACGTGGTCCCTGTGTTTATAGGGATGAGACAAGGTTTACCCCAGCCTCCAAATTGTCATTGTCTCATCCCCAGTGCAGTGCTTGCTGGGCCCAGGCCAGAGCAGTCCTGCTGGAATGAGAAGGAGGAGCCCAGGTGCAGCTCAGGGAGGACCCTACCTTTGCCCCCACTGACCCAGTGGAGAAGGACCAGAGGATAGAAAGTCAGCATGGAAAGGAAGACATGAACAGAGCCATGTCTGAATCCTGAGGCTGCAGGCTCATGGAGTGTGTGTTTACTCCTGGGATATGTGTGGAGCTCAGGGGTAATGCTTCATTTAAGGGTGAGAAGATGGGCCCACAGGAGCTAAGTGCCGCACAGGTGCACAGTGGCTGAATCACGTGTGCAATGGAGCCACGTGCAGTCCCACCTAAGGCTGCTTCCCTGTGTCACTGTTGTCTGTGTGGTGGTGAGTGAATCAGGAGAAATGACATGAACATGCCAAGCAACAACAGCAGTAACTCACAAGTAAAGGAACTGGTTTGAGACAGACATTATTGTGGTGGGTAGAGTCATGTCCCCAAAAAGTTATGCCCAAATCCTAGCTTCTAGTACCTGTGCATGGGACCTTGTTTGGAAATAGGGTCTTTGCAGATGGAAGCCAGTTAAGGGCCCAGAGATGATGTCATCCTGGACTTAGGGTGGACCCTCAATCCAAAGACTGGCCTCCTACTCAGAGAAAGGATGTCATAGAGACATAGAAAGGAAGGTCCTGTGTTGAAGAGATGGATGATGCTGCCACAAGGCAGGAGCCACCGGAAGCTGGAAGACACAAAAAAGGCTCGTCCTCTAGAGACTTTGAGGGAGCATGGCCCTGCCGACACCTGAATTTTGGACTCTCAGCCTCCAGCACTGTGAACTTTATGCCAGCCAGTTTGTTTCCTCAATCCTAGGAAACTCACAACTCAAAAACTACTCACTGCCATCGAGTTGAATGCAACTCATAGCGACCCCTTCTTGGGTTTCTGAAGCAGTATCACTACAGAAGTAGATTGCCCAACTTTCTTCCTAGGAAGCTCATACAATAATGAACACGTCTAATGCAAGCAGCAACCTAAGTCTTTACTGTGGGGGCTGTCCTGTGAGTTTCAGGAGGTTTAGCAGCATCCCTGGCCTCTACCTGTAACATGCACGGGTGGCAACCTAAACATCTCCAGACCATGTCCCAAACCTGGGACAGAAATTACCCTGTTGAGTCAGAGAAACACTGGCCTACGAGACAGGAAGGAGCCTGTCTGCCGGTGAGGAGAGCTGAGTAACTGAGCATTTATGTAGCTCTACCCTAAAAAGGAGCTCTAGTAGCATAGTGCCTAAGGCATTTGACTGCTAACCAGAAGGCTGGCAGTTCAAACCCACCAGCCACTCCTCAGAAGGAAGGTTGGGCAATCTACTTCTGTAGTGATACCGCCTCAGAAACCCAAAGAGGGCTCACTATGAGTCAGGTCTGACTCAATGGCATATAACATAACAACCCAAAACCCACTGCTATCAAGTCAAGGCCCAGGCATACCAACCCTATAGGACAGAGTAGAACTGTCCTACAGTGTTTCCAAGGCTGTAATCTTTTTGGAAGCATATTGCCACATCATTCTGTCACAGAGAAGCTGGTGGGTTTGAACCTCTGACCTTTAGGTCAGCAGCTGAATGCTTAAGCACTGCGCCACCAGTGCTTTTTCTCCTTAGCTCTAGGGAAGAGTAACATCCTCACAACTGGACCAATAAACAATGTATCATGATAAGAGAGGAAGAAATGGAAGTTGTCAGTTATTCCATTCTAATGGAATGCACAATCATTGATGCTCATGGAAGCAGCTGTCAAAAAATCAAATGATTTATTGCATTGGACAAATTTATGACATAAGATCTCTTTGAAGTGTTAAAAAGTAAAGATGTCACTTTGAAGAATAAAGTGCACCTGACCCAAGCCATCATGTTTTCAATCACCTCATATGCATTTGAAAGCTGGACAATGAAAAGGGAAGATTGAAGGGGAATTGATGCATTTGAACTGTGTTGTTGCAAGGAATGCTGAATATATCATGGAATGCCAGAACAAGCAAATCAGTCTTAGAAGAAATACAACCAGAGTGCTCCTTAGAAGTGAGGATGACTAATCTTTGTCTTGATTATCTTGGACACGTCATCAGAAAAGGCCATCATATTTGGTGAAGTAGAGGGTCAGTGAAATGAGGGAAACCATCAATTGGACGGGGCGACAGAGTAAACTCAGCGATGGGCTCAAACACATCACAGATGGCACAGGCCCAGGCAGTGTCTCGTTCTGTTGTGCATAAGGTCACCATGGGTCAGAGCCAGCCTGAGACAAGCTAACAACAGCAGGGAAGAGTGCTGTGAGCATGAGGACAGAAGGTCAGACGCGAGCCAGATCAGAGTGTCTTTTGTGTTGAGCTAAGGAGCTGGAACTTCACCCTGAAAGATGCCATAAAGAACTGAAGAATTTTAAGTAGGACAGGGACTTGTAGTAACTTGAGTGTAAGAAACATAACTGTGCCCACAACAGAAGGATGGATTGGATGAAGACAAGAGTGAAAGCAGTGGTCCAGGAGAGAAGGGATGGGGGCAGAGAGTGGAGTGTCAAGGGAAGATAGAAAAGGTACAGATGAGGTTGTGTCTGTAAGCCTTTGCCCAGGATGATGTCCAGGCTTTTGACATCCAGGACCAGAAGGAGGTATCATAAATATCTTCCAGTACCCAGGTGGAAATTAAACCCCTGATGTTAAGGGAGAGACTACCCAAGGCTGGAGCTCAGGAAACTTATTTGGAAAGTTTTTTTTGTATGTAATCTCGGTGAATTCATGGTACTAAATAAAAATAGCACTACCTAAGGCACTGAATTCAATTAGGCCTTCAGCAAAGATTCCTTGAGCAAATTGTCCAAAATATAATACGAGTATTACAAGTAATCAATATAATAGAAAACTTTAGTAAATTTCCACCATCCCTATCCCCAGAGCACATTGGTGGCCATTTTTCTTGCCTGATCGTCCAGAAAATTATCTCATTTCTTTGCTTTCCTTTCTGAGTGGATATCATGATAATAGAAGGGTTTATGTTGGACTATTTTGAAGCAGCTGGATCTGTGGACAAGATTGAGAGAAATAATCACCAAGAGATAGACTCTCCTAGAATTTGGCAGAACTTGTGTTTTCATTCCTCATTTATCAGTATGTAAGACACATTCTTCACATGAGAGCTGATGTGCTCAGCTTCTGTGAGCACCTCCTGAGAGGGAAAGAGGGGGACTGGGATCTCAGATGCACAGGCAGCATAGAGCACAGGGATGTCCACAAACTCCATTTAACAGGAAAGCTCTGTGCATCCTGTCTCATGTGGGCACAGTGGTGTCCAGTGGTAGGATGGTCACCTTCCATGCCAGAGACCCAGGTTTGATTCCCAGCCAGTGCCCCTCATGCACTCATCTGTCAGCAGAAGCTTGAATGTTGCTATGGTGCTGAACAGGTTTTAGTGGAGCTTCTAGACCAAAAGGAACTAGGGAGATAGACCTGGCAGTTTACTTCCAAAAATCAGCCCGTGAAAGCTGTGTCAATCACAAGGGTCCACTCCACAACCATCAGGGTGAAGGTGCACACTGGGCAGCATTTCCAATGCATTGTGCAGTGGACCCCCAAGTCAGGAGGACCCAACAGCAGCTACAACAAGAACAACCCTGCTTTACACAGCAGGTAGCATCCCTGGTGCTCTTTGACATGAGGAACAGAAGCATCCAGGCACTGCTTGGAGACTGGAAGGAATGGTCCTGGAAGATGTGGGCAGAATGCATGGCAAGCAGTGGCTTTAAGCTGGAAACCATTATAGAAGCAAACCAAAGACCCAAACCCACTGCATGGAGTCCATTCTGACCCACAGCGCCCCTAGAGGACAGAGTAGAACTGCCTGCCCCGTAGGGTTTCCAAGGCTGTCATCTTTACAGAAGCAAAGCCCAAACCAAACCCACTGCTGTGGAGTCTATTCCAACCCACAGCACCCCTAGAGGACAGAGTAGAACTGCCCTATGAGGTTTCCTAGGTTGTAAATCTTTATGGAAGCAGACTTTCTCATCTTTCTCCTGTGGAGCAGCCAGTAGGTTCAAATCACTGACCTTTTGGTTGGCAACAAATACCTTAACTACCACACCAGCAGAGCTCCTTTGGAAACAGTAGCCAAATCAAACTTGCAGTCGTCAAGTCGAGTCCAACTCATAACAACCCCCATTGGGTTTCCAAGGCTACAAAGCAGACTGCCCATCTTTCGTCTGTAGAGCAGCTGATGGGTTCCAACCACTAACCTTTTGGTTAGCAGCCAGATGCTTTAACCACTACACCAACAGAGCTCCTTACTATGTAACCAGCAGAGCTTAACTAAAGGAATGCTCTGGACATAGCCATACCTCGTCATCCAGGATTTGATGGGGAGAATGTGTGAACAAGTCCCACAGGCGGGTGATCTAGTGGAAGCTAGAAAGTCCCCCCACATCTGAAATGTTGATGAATACAAATAAAACATGCAAACATAAAAATGAGGTGTGAATGGGGCTTCGAGTGCTGATAAACTACATGTTTTTAAGTATTTGGCATCAATAAAACTTAAACAAAACAGAAGTCCTTAGTTATCCATATAATGATACACGTTTTCTTTAAAAATCACCAGTCTTAAAAAATGACTAAAACATCTTACATATGACAAGCAAATTACTTAAATCAAAGACCACACTGTAAGTTAGATATGAGAAGTTATAATACACAGCTCACGTTGGTCAACTCGCCATCTCTTTACTGTCATTAAGAAACACTTATTTTTCACTTCCCGGGCACCATGCTCTTGTGTCAGCTCCCAACCAGAAGACACAGGTAACCTGATTGTTCCCACTCCATGACCAGGAAGGTGCCACAGGTAAAATATTCACCCAAGGCCATCCAGCTGCTACGTGGTGATGCTGTCACGGGCCATTACCCTGTATTAGTGAAGAACAGAGCAAACCCTGAGCACTTCCCAGCTACCTGTCCAAACGGGATAAAAACCATGTGTTACTGAGAGAAGATGTGACAGCTGTCCTCAGGTGACTGTCTACATTATAATTCCAGTGTGGTCTACATCAGTAATTGTGAGGACTGGCCCTGGGTGGCACAGGATCCCTGCTGGCACAGTTGCTGGCCCTTGGCTACTAACCAAAAGGTTGGTGGCTCAAACCCACCAGCCATTCCACAGAAGAAAGATGTGGCAGCCTTCTTCCATAAAGATTATAACCTGGAAAATCCCATGATGCAGTTGTACTCTGTCCCATAGGCTCACCATGAGTTGGAATTGACTCCACAGGGGTAGGTTTGTTTTTTGGGAGAAGAAGCCTGAGCAGGTTGTGGTAGGCTGCTAACCTAAAGGTTGGAATCCAGACTCACTCAGCAGCACTGTGGAAGAAAAGCCTGGCAATCTGCTTCCATAAAGATTGCAGCCAAGGGAACTCTATAGAGTAATTGACTGTGTAATACCTGGCGTTCTCATGAGTCAGAATCAATCCCATGTCAGTGGGTAAATAAAGTGTTATTTTCAGTTAGTAACCATTGCAATAACTTAGCACTGAGAACAAGGGTATTTTCAGCAATGGAAAATCGTTTTTATATTTACACTTAAATGTTTCAGTTCTATTTCAAATATCTTTTCTACTGAAAATGTAGCCTGTGTGGATTCTAAGAAGCATTTGGTTTTCAAATTTTATTTAATGGTAAGAAAACATAACTGATTATTTAATTTCCCACAATGGTTCCAAATTACAGCGACATAGTCCAAGTTTAGTTCTAGGGCCAGGAATTCATAGACCAAGGATCAGAGATTCACAGACAAAAGACTAGACCTTGAAGTGAATAATGCATTGTTGCTAGTGTGGAAAGAATTTTAATTTTGCTTATATTTCAAAAATAATGTGATCAGAGTCAGAAGTGTCTCCAACTGTCGTCACGTTCAAGGCAGTGAATTCCATCCATCAAGCCTCCGCTCAGTCCTCTGGAAAGTGCATTAAATCAGGAAGATAATTGTTTGGTAAAATCCCTCCTGGAAGGGTAGTAAATGGGACTGGTTTAATACATCATTGAGATTCTGCTGAAAAAAATGGCATAAAACAGCCACATTCTGTTGCCGTTTTATTACTTGCAATTTTTGTAAAATGACCATTAGCATAATACAGTAATGTCATTAAGACAATCTTCACAGATGAAAATACCTCAAAGCCAAAGTTGTATTTTCATCAAGTAAATGACCATGTGTTTCAATAAACACAATTACAAATGTTAATAGACCAGCAGATTGAGTCATTTGATTCCTCAGCATCACTGTTTACCCTCATCTCGGAGGTAAACCAGGAATTGAGACTTTCACAGGGATGGTATGTTTTACCACTCCTTGTTTGCCAAAGGGGGGTCAAAGGGCTTTTCTGACCACTCCCTCTGAGATCACCTCGTCAATAAGTAAGCACCCTACACAGCCTTGCCGAGCATCTGAAGAGTGACCTCAGTCTTTGTTTTGAACAAGACGGATCCACAGGCATCTTACTGTGCAACAGGCGTAGCTGGGGCTCCTCCCCGGAGCCGGCCAGGCAGAGCTCTGACTCAGACACCCATTTCCCCCAGGGTCAGCCTCCTCGCCAAGAGGACATGGTCCTTGAGTCCATGCAACAACTTTGCTTGGAAGGGAGACGCGTGCATAGGAAGTGGGCACCACTCAGAGCTCCAGCTCAATGATGCAGAGGCTTCCAGAAGCAACGGGGGGCCCCTGTCACTGCAGCAGGGACATGAGTAGCAGGTACCATCACAGATGAGGGTTTTCTGGAAAGAAGACACACTTCAAGGTCATTCAAAATTAACCACCCAAAAAATTTCCATTTTCTATCCCTTTTCAAAAGCAGAAGATGTTTCTGACTTGAAGGGGGCATGGTGGTTGTTCTTCGTGGCCATCAGCCTGCTCTGACTCATGGACATCTTGTGGGCAGCAAAACGCTCTCCAGTCCTGTGCCATCTTTGTGGCAATTGTTGTTTGAGTCCATTGTTGCAGTCACTCTTTCAATCCATCCATGGAAGGTTTCCCTCCTTTTGACTGAAACTCTGTGTTCCTGATGACATTTCCAAAGTAAAGGAGCTAATGTCACCATCCCACTAGGAAGCATTCTGGTTATATTTCCTCTAAGACCGAGTTGGCAGTGTTTGTGCATACGGTGCCCAATGTAACCATCTCCTGAAGGCATGTCCTTAGCGTTGCAAAGATCAACCCCGGGATTCCTGGCTTGTGGCTGAAAATGTAGATCAACGAAGAACTACTTGTCCTGACTTGAATTCCAAAATAGGTGCCTTCAAAAGCCCATTCTCACAATCTTGATGTTTAATCACTGACCTGATTGCCGATTCCTGGAACTCGCGGTAAAGAGATACAGGGTCTTCAGACTGGTGTGCAGGAGTGCACTTCCAGCATCGTTAACTGGTTTAATGAATTAATAATTAATAAAGCAGAGGAGGTGGTCCACAACTCAACACCAGTCCTCTCACTTGTATCCCCAATACCTCAACTATTACCTGCCACTCTGCTGTTTGGATCATAAATATCTTGTTGTCAGCTTCTATCCACTGTTTTGCAAACTAACAGTACAGTTGAGGTGTGAGGCAGAAAGTTCATTTCAAAAATGTGTTAGGATGACTTGAAAAGTCTTGGCTCCTTGGTCTACGAGTGATTCAACATCATTAGCTCGAACAAAATGCCCGGCAACAGTGGCTAAGGCACTTGACTGCTAACCAGAAGGCTGGCGGTTCAAACCCACCAGCCACTCCTCGGAAGGAAGGTTGGGCAATCCTACTTCCGTAGTGATACTGCCTCGGAAACCCAAGGAGGGGTCGCTATGAGTCAGGGCTGACTCGACGGCACATAACAACAGTTCTCCTTCTAGCTGTTTATGAAATCTCAGATGCATTAAAATGACAATTGAATACTCCAGTGCTGGGACTGAGCAGCAGAGACAAAGGCCTTCTCCTGGGTCACCATTACTGCTGTGTGGTCTGATTGGTCCATTTCGAACATGTTTCTCATTGCTCTTTGGGGCATCTTTATCATGGCTGCTATAAAATCCTGCCAGATAGTTCCAGCTTCTCAGTCGCTCTGATGTTGGCATTTGCTGCTTGCCTTTCTTCATCTAGTCTGAGACCTTCCTGGTTCTTAGTATGACATGTGATGTCTTACTGAAACCTGGATCTGTGGGGTATTAGTCATGAGACTCTGGATGTTGCTTAACCCTTCCATTTTAGCTGGCCTCCTTTGCCAGTGTTGGAGCAGAGGACAGGAGGTACGGTTGCCACCTCCTTCCTTCCTGGTGAACTGGAGGTGAAGTCCAGGTTCCCCACCAGGCCTTTAGTGGGGGTTCCAAGAGCCATGATTTTTCTCCCTGGTGTTTGCCTGTAGCAGGGCTGTTATTGCCTAAAAGTTTTCTGCCTTGTTTGGGTGTTTGCTTAAAGAGGTGGCTTTGGTGGGTTTCTTACGTTTGTTGGTTGCTTGGTTTTGTTCTGCTTTGTTTTGTTTCTTTGTCTGTATCCATTGATATTTTGGAGTTGCTGGCTTCTTTAGCTCCAGATCTGAGATAGATGAGGCAAAAAATGTAGGGAACTGACCACTGCCTTCCTACCGTCTTCTCTCCATTTTTCAATCTTCTTATGTTTGTTTGGTGAATAATGGCCAGGGTTTTTTTAGTTTTCACTTTCCAGAAGTGGAAGTCCATTCTAGTTCGCATTTTTTAAAATATATATATATTAGTAATATTTCAAAATCTTGAGGATACCCTGGGCCAGAGGTGCTTAATAAGAGTTTGTTAATTCCAGGTGGGTTCCAAACTGGCTTTGTAATTGAATTTTGACATTCACATGAGATGATGCTGTTCTGAAATCAGCCTTTGCAGAAGGTACAAAAGGATGATGATGTCATTAAAAAGAAATCCTGGCCTTAGTGTGTGCTGTGTAAGCCAAAGCTGAACATGCGGAACTTTGAAAACTCTACACTATGGCAGTGTTCACAGCAGTAAAGGTTTTAATTGCTGAGAACCTGCAGCAATAGTTTGTGTGGACATACTGTACCCTATGAGATGTTTCAACAAATGGGTGCAACACTGGAAGCTCACTTGTCTATCCCAAGAAATTTGGAAGACGGCTACCTGGTCAGCTACTGGAAGAGATCCCTGTTTGTACCCATTCCAAAGAAAGGGGATCCCACAGAATGTGGAAATTATCGAACAATACCATTAATATCACATGTAAGTACAATTTTGGTGAAGATAATTCAAAAAGGGTTGCAGCAGTACAACAGAGAATTGCCAGAAATTCAAGTCAGATTCAGAAGAGGACGTGGAACAAGGGATATCATTGCTGATGTCAGATAGATCTTGGCTGAAAGCAAATACCAGAAAGAAGTATACTTGTGTTTTATTGACAACACAAAGGCATTTGACTGTGTGGATAATAACAAATCATGGATAACATTGCAAGAAATGGGAATTCCAGAACACTGAATTGTACTCATGAGGAAACTGTCCGTGGACCAAGAGGCTGTTGTTCAAACAGAACAATGGGGCACTGCATGGTTTGAAATCAGGAATGCTGTGTGTCATTTTTATGCCCACCAAATAATCTGAGAAACTATACTATATGAAGAAAAATGTGACATCAAGGTTGGAGGAAGACTGATTAACAACCGGTTATATGCACTTTGCTTACTGAAAGTGAAGATGACTTGAAGCACTTACTGATGAATAGCAAAGACTACAGACTTCATTATGGATTACATCTCAACATAAAGAAAACAAAAGTCCACAGTAACCCATTAGCAGCATCCTAATAAATGGAGAAAAGATTGAAGTTGTCAAGGATTTCATTTTAAGCCTGGAGGCTTATGCTGAGTGAAAGAAAGCATAACAAAAGAACAAATATTGTATGAGACACGATTATTAAAAGTCAATAAGAGGCTTACACACAGAAAGAAACATTCATTGGTGGCTTCCAGGGACGAGGGAGTGAAGGAGAGTAAATCACCAGCTGAAGAGTAGACACACAGCAATGGGGTGAAATGAAAGGCGGTACTGTCAGGGCAAGATCAGCACACGAGCAACAGCACAGGAGACCACTGGGAGGTGCACAAGAGTAAAAGACAACAAGCAAAACTCCTGTTGCACACACAGTCCTGCAATCGTAGTCAGAAGCTCTGGTGGCATAGTGCCTAAGGCACTTGACTGCAAACCAGAAGGCTGACGGTTCAAACCCACCAGCCACTCCTCGGGAAGAAGATTGGGCAATCTGCTTCCATAGTGATACTGCCTCGGAAACCCAAGGAGGGGTCACTATGAGTCAGGTCCAACTTGATGGCAAACAACAACAATAGTGAGAAGATAGGCGGATAGACATGCAAGCTGGACAGATGTGGGAAGACATGTAGGAGGACACCCACATGTGTATACAGGTTTGGCAGAGGATGTTTCTACATGTGTGTATTCATCTGTGCTGTAAATATACCCCAGGATATTGTAGGGCATATGGGGGCAAAGTTCTGAAAATTTCTCAGCTGTAATCATACCCTTCGAAGGAAAGATTCAGTGGAGCACAGTCTCAAGGAACGATTAGGTCAGTTGGCTTAACACCAACTGTCTGCCAAAGGATAGACAGGCCTGTTAGGTGAATAATAACACCAGGAAGGAGTGTATTCTTCAACAAAATCAACCATTAAAAAAAAAAGAAAAAAAAACTTACTGCTATTGAGTTGAATTGACTCATGATGACCCCCTTTGGGTTTCTGAAGCATTAAATCCTTACAGAAGTAGATTGCCCAGTCTTCCTTCTGCAGAATGGCTGGTGGGTTTGAACCACCAACCTTCTGGTTAGCAGTCAAATGCCTTAGGCACTACACTACCAGAGCTCCATAAAATCATAAAGACCAAGAGGGCAGCATTTGCCCAAAAACAAAGCTCAAAGGGCTGAAAGGGGCAGGAAAGAAAGAGAAATTGAACCAGGGACCTCAGAGAGGAAGGGGGAAGAGTGTTCTTACTGAGGGGATTGCAAGAAATGTCACAAAACAAAATGTATATAAATTGTGGACTGAATAGTGATGTTGTTGTTGTTGTTATTTGCTGTCGAGTCGGCCCCGACTCATAGCGACCCCTCCTTGGGTTTCCGAGGCAGTATCACTATGGAAGTAGGATTGCCCAACCTTCCTTCCGAGGAGTGGCTGATGGGTTTGAACCGCCAGCCTTCTGGTTAGCAGTCAAGTGCCTTAGGCACTATGCTACCAGAGCTCCTAAATGAATAGTGATATGCCCTGTAAACTTTCACTGAAACTACAATTTTCTTTAAAAAAAGAAAATTATTTTCACTTGGATCTACAGTCAACAATGGAAGCAACAGCTGATAAATCAAGTAATGCATTACATTAGGCAAATCTGCTGCAAGCAACCTCTCTAAAGTGTTTAAGAGCAAAGATGTCACTTTGAAGATGAAGGTGTGCCCAACCCAAGCCGTGGTATTTTCAGTCGGCTAATACTCAGGGGGTAGCCGGATAGTGAATAAAGAGACAGAAGAAGAATTGATGCCTTTGAACTATGTGTTGGCAAAGAGTGTTAAACAATCTATGGACTGCCAGAGGAAAAAAAAATCTGTCTTAGAAGAAGTGCAGCCAGGATGCTCCTTAAAAGCAAGGGTGTCAAGACTTCGTCTTACATACTTCGGGCATATTATCAGGATGGACCAGTTGCTGAAGAAGAATATCGTGCTTGGTAAAGTGGAGGCTCAACAGCAAAGAGGAAAACCCTCGATGAGATGCATTGGCACAGTGGCTGCAACAATGGGCTCAAACGTGACAGCGTTGTGAGGATGGTGTACGACCAGGCAGTGTTTCATCCTGTCATCCACAGGGTCGGTAAGAGTCGGAAATGCCTTGGTGCCACCTCCCCACGTCAACAATGTGCTTTAAATCCTATCAAGGGCTTGTTTCCTTGAGTAGATTAACCACTGCTTTTAAAACCCTGCTTAATTATTCTCTTAGCAAATATCCAGGAAGTTCCATGCCAGCCCTTCTCTGAATTTTCACAAACTTGGAATCCAAATTAGAAACTTGATTATATGTGGCCTCTCAGTCTAAAGAGTGTTAATTAAGCTGCTGTGCTCTGTGAACACTGGAATTGGGTCGTTCCATGATCTGAAATGTAATGTGATTATTTTCTGGATGAATTGTTCACCATAAAATTTCACAGCTATTTCAGATGTCGGTTTGTGGTGATGATTTATAAATACTAAGCCTCATCTCTTGAAAGATTTATTTCTTTTCTTTCCGATGGTAAATTTGGACTTTCACTGATTAAGCATCTGGGTTGAACAAAGAGCTCTCTGATAACAGAGTCTCGGAATGCTGGAAGGAGAGAGAGTCTGAGAAACTCTGCCGAGCACATCTTGACATAACACCAGTGAGTATGTGTGTGCTTGGTTGAGAGCTGCGAGGTCTGACTTGCAGCATAAAATCCCAAGGCTATGGAAACTACTTTAAGACGAACTCTAGGACTCTCTTATGGTAGAATTGTCACCCTGCTGTACGAATGCATTTGAAATTCAGAGAGAATGGCTCAAGTTTGGCACAAATGGAAAGCCAAAGGCAGTTCGGTCAATCTCACAGACTGTGTGAGATGGTGGCTCATGGGTCGCCCCTTGTCCCTCCACCCCCAGATCAGTTTGCTTCTTCGGCAGACTAATCCTTAGGTTTGTGATTCATAAAGTGAGCAAGGGAGCCTCTTGCCTAGGAAAGTAGGCTATGGGATGCCCTTGTCTCTCCTTGAAGAACATCAGTACAGACTCCGTGTGTGAGGAAATACAAAGTCATTGAAAACTAGGATGGAGTTCTTTGAAGGTGGAGGGAGGGTCATGATTGTTGGACTTAATTAGGATTTAGAGTTTGGTCACGCACTGTAAGGATACCCTTGCGTCTGAGTACTGAACCGACTGACAGACAAGGAGTGAGGTGGGGATCAGACACCAGTGTAGACAGTTTCCTGACGAGTGTAGAACCTTCAAGCACACATGTATGAAGAGTCTCCAGGACTCCAGGGTGGTCACCATGCCACCTGCACACCGTGCTCCTCTGGAAATATAAAATCCCAGCCTCCTGCAGTGCCGTGTCCTCAGGGCCCAGCACACAGTGTGGGTCCAGTGGCTGCTTGCCACATCTGGTGGCAGAGCACTAAAGTGAACCAGTGTGAAGAGGAACTCGGATTTCATTCATCGCAATGACCTTAAACCCAAAAGTAGAAACTGACGCTCAATCTGCGTATTGGAAACCTTTTTAGTATACGTGCCACAGCTGGGGCAAGTGAGTCTCCTTTTCAACAGACAGCTGTATGGGATCTAAATACATAATTTCCCATTAAAATTCAGTGATGACGTGTAGTACACAAATGTCTGCTTGGTGATCATTTATATTCATTACAGTTGAAGAGCTAATACTGTGTTGTTGTTGTTGTTGTTGTTGTTATTTGCCATAGAGTCGGTCCTGACTCATAGTGACCCCTCCTTGGGTTTCCGAGGCAGTATCACTACGGAAGTAGGATTGCCCAACCTTCCTTCCGAGGAGTGGCTGGTGGG
>NW_006922143.1:748731-795757 GCF_000298275.1 Orycteropus afer afer | reverse complement strand
CCAGCCTTCTGGTTAGCAGTCAAGTGCTTTAGGCTCTATGCTACCAGAGCTAATACTGTAGATGTAGGAAAACCAAACCCAACTGGCTGCCTTTGCGTTGATTCTGACCCTGGGACGAGCCACATTACAGAGGAGAGCCGAGCTCTGTAGGGTCTGCTTGGCCATCATGTTTACAGAAGCATCTCACCAGGCCTTTCTTACACAACTACTGAGTGGGTTCAAACCAGCAACATTTAGGTACGTGGTCAATACAAACCATTTGTTACCACTCAGGGACCTTAAAGTATATTATTAAACTTACCGTTTTTTTCTTCTTTTTTAATTCACCCTTTAAAAAATTTTTTTATGGGAAACACGAGGAAATCTTGCATCATGAATGTGGCCAGCACATCTTTATCTAACAGTGCTGATCTAGGCCTACACCCTCTTCACCCCATTGCCATCAAGTCAACTCCAATGCACAGGACCATATTTGTGTCAGGGTACAGCTCTGCTAGTTGGTTTATAGTATAAGTCACAGTAAAAACAGGGACAACGCTGATCCTCTTCAGACTGAACCCTGAAAACACTTCCCAGTTCTAACAACATGATGTGCTATGAAGACAAGCATCAGTCCTGCACATGATCTAACCGAGAATGCTTCCCTCAAGACAAGACATGCACGTGCGTCAAAGTGAATATACTTCCTGTGTGGCAGAGAGGGCTGTGCAATGTTAATGCTTCGGCTTCGAGATGGAAGAACACCACTGAGAAGAAAACCAGTGAATGGCTCGGCCCAGCTTTTGAGGGTTATCTGCTCTACTTACTCTTCAACCAGTTCAACAGTTGCCATGGAATCAACTCCATCTCATGCCCACAACAGCCCTACATGTGTTAGACTAGAGCTGTGCTCCACACGGTTCCTAGTGGCTGAGTTTTCTGAAGTTCATCACCAGGACTTTCTTTCGAGATGCTTCTGCATGGATGCCAACCTTCAGCCTTTTGGTTAGCAGCCAAAAGTGTTACCTGTTCGCATCACCCAGGAACTGCTTTCCCTTTAGGAAACCAACTTTCCATCCTTCAGAGCACACAAGATAAAATGTAAATTATCAAGTAACTAGAATGCCCTCATACTTTTTAAGATATGGCCTTGGGTTTGCATTATCCTTATAAACGCCCTAACATGATGTCTTCAAGCATATGGTACCAAGAAGTAAGGAAATTTCCACATGATCAATATGTAGCTTTTAACAATTTACCATCTGTTTCTGAGGCTGTTAGGGATTGACAGCCTCTCAACGGAAGCAAGAAGAACAACAAAAATATCATATCTGCCAAGTCCTAGTCATTCATTATCTTACATAGTAATTTGTCGTCTCATGAGATCACTAAGGAAGGAAAGAATCACGCTGTGCTACAAAATAAACTTTGTAAAGAAGCTGGTTTAATAGCAAATTAATGATGTGCTGACAAGATCAAGAAAAGAAAAAAAGTCCAGTCAGTTTTTATAGTGCAGCCAACAAGGCAACTTGGGAAGAATTCTCATAAGAGGGCAGCTGCCGTGGTTTCCTAGAAGCTATGTCAAAAGCAGAGTAAGAAACTCTACAGTGACTATTCTCAGTGCCAGTTGTTTGTTTGTTTAAATATCACTAGAGTTCAGACAGGAGCTCTGGTAGCATAGTGGCTAAGACACTTGCCTGCTAACCAGAAGGCTGGCGGTTCAAACCCACCAGCCACTCCTCGGAAGGAAGGTTGGGCAATCCTACTTCCGTAGTGATACTGCCTTGGAAACCCAAGGAGGGGTCGCTATGAGTCAGGGCCGACTCGACGGCACATAACAACAACACAACAACAACAACAAGAGTTCAGACAACTGCCTTGACATCATTCATGGTAGTTGCCATTATGTGTCCACATGGGGATCTCTGTCATGCTCCCCAAACTCTTTCCATCTCATCATGTCTACTGGGGGATCTCTGTCATACACCCTGAACTCTTCCCACCTCAATGTGTCCACATGGGGATCTCTGTCATACACCCTGAACTCTGTCCACCTCAACGTGTCCATGTGGGGATCTCTATCATATGCCCCAAATTCTTTCCACCTCATCCTGTCCACGTGAGGATCTCTGTCATATGCCCCGAACTCCTCCCACCTCATCCTGTCCATGTGAGGATCTCTGTCATACACCCTGAACTCTGTCCACCTCATCCTGTCCACATGGGACTCTGCCCTGAACTCTGTCCACTTCAACATGTCCACATGGGGATCTCTATCATACTCCCCAAACTCTTTCCATGTCATCTCTTGCTGGATAACTGGATTCATAGAATATTTTAATAAATTAGAGATTGTTATCAAGAGCAGAATAACTTCAGATAAAATCCATGGAAGATAAAAGAAATAAAATAGATGGCAAACACTATCTATACTATTAGTTATAGTGTTAAGATATTAATTTTGTATGTTAGATGACAAAGGATTTACTTATCTCTTTCCCCTGGCTATACATTTATATTACATAACTGGCTTTGTTTTTGGATTACCATGATAAGACAAGTTCAAGATTAGAAAACTCTGGACAGGGTGTTGGGTTCATGTATTGCCAGGCCAGAAATAAGATTAAATTTACTATCACTAATAGCAAAGTCTCAAAATCAGGAAAGATGTGCATCAGGGTTGTGTGTCCTTCCACCACACTTATTTAATCTATATGCTGAGCAGATAATCTGAGAAGCTATATGAAGAAGGGAGCTCTGGTGGCATAGTGCCTAAAGTATTGACTGCTAACCAGAAGGCTGGCAGTTCAAACCCACCAGCCACTCCTTGGAAGGATGATTGGGCAATCTACTTTCATAGAGATACTGCTTAGGAAGCCCAAGGAGGGGTCACTATGACTCAAATTGACTTGAAGGCAGTGAGGAGAATGTGGCATAAGATTGGAGGAAGACTCATTAACAACCTGAAATATGCAAATGACCCAAGCTTGCTTGCTGCAAGTGAGTGAAGAAGACTTGAAGCACTTACTGATGAGGATCAAAGACTACAGCCTTCAGTATGGATTATACCTCAATGTAAAGAGAACAAAAAATCCTCACAATGGGACCAATAAGCAACATCATGATAAACAGAAGATTGAGGTTCTCAAAGATTTCATTCCACTTTCATCTAAAATCACTGCCCATGGAAGCAAAAGTAAAGAAATCAAATAACAAATTGCATTGTGCAAATCTGCTGCAAAAGAACTCTTGAAAGAATTAAAAAATAAAGATATCACTTTGAAGGACTATGATACGCTTGACCCAAGCATATTTTCAATCACTTCGTGTGCATACTAAAGCTGGACAGTAAAAAAGAAAGACCAAAGAAGAATTGATGCTGTTGGATTATGTGTTGGTGATGAATATTGCATGTACATTGGATTACCAGAAGAATGAGCAAATCTATCTTGGAAGAAGTACAGCCAGAATGCTCCTTAGAAGCAAGGATGGTAAGAGTTCATCTCATGTACTTTGGACAATGTTAGCAGGAGGGAGAAGTCCCTGGAGAAGAAAAACATGCTTGGCAAAGAAGAAAGTCAGTGAAAAAGAAGACTTTCAATGACATGGATTGACATGGTGGCTGCAACAATGGGCTCAAGTGTAGAAATGATTGTGAGGATGGTGCAGGCATTGTTTTGTGATAAGGACTCGTGTTTCTGATAAAGATTTGCACCTTGTTGCATGGAAAGACCACTCTACCGAAAGAAAGAGTTAAGGCTTCAATCCCAAATGGCACATGGTTCCTGTCAAGCAAGGACCAAAATATGGGCCCATGGAACTGAGCCCAAAGCCTTTCCAACACATGGAGGCAATCTAGCCATTACCTTCTTCTTATGGTAGGTGGGTGAGCATGTACTTTGTATGAAGCATTATATTGATGCTACAGAGGATGCAGAGTTAAATATGACCCAACCTACCCATATAAATGCCTCACAGCATTACAGGGCAGAGAACTTGTGCATCAATAAATGAAAATATAAGTTAGTGGCTATGTTTCTATAGCTGTTTATTCACTTAGGCATGCACCCAGTGCCCATCAAATCTCTACCACATCCCAGCTTTCTGCCAAAGGCTAAGGGTCCAAATGGAATGTGACCTAGACTAACACGCACCCCACAGTACTCACGATCCAGATGAGAGAACTAGACAGTTACACCAGCCACCACATTTTCAAATCTCAGGTATGAAATGAAGTTCTGAGGCAGGCACCACATAGATGAACCTTGAAAACATTACAATGAAGTGAAGTAAGTCAGACACCAATGGACAATCTGAGTATGACTCCACTTCCATGAAATAGCTGCAATAGGTAACTCTGTTGAGACCAAAGATCGGTAGTTACCAGGTGATGGGGGTGCTGTCCAGTTGGCTCCAACTCCGAGCGCCCCTGTGTGCAACAGAACAAAACACTGCCCGGTCCTGCACCATCCTCACAGTCCTTGCTGTGCTGTGCTTGAGGCCATCACTGCAACATCGGAGCAATCTAGTTGTGTAAAGATCTGCAGCCTTGGAAATCTAATGGGGGTGTCTAGGAGTCAGAATCGACGCAATGGCGATGTGTTTTTTGAGTTAAACGGGGCATCAGGAGATAGTGTAACAGGAGAAACCTACCAGGCCAAGGTGACTGCATAATTTGAAATTTTCTCTTTTTTTAAAAAAGCTTTTTATTGTGATTTGGGTGCAAGTTTACAGAGCACATTGGTTTTCCATTCAACGATTCATATATATTTTGTGACATTGTAACCCTTAGAAGGAAGCAGCTCTTTTTCCACTTTGTCTGTGTGTCTTCTGTTTCCAGACCCCCTTCTTCCCCACCCTTTCCTGCCTTTTGAGCTTTATCCTGGGCCAGTGCTGCCCTTTGATCTCATAAGGCTGGTTGTTCTAGGGAGTGAGCATTGCCCTGGTGTTAGTGTTAATGTTACAGGCCTATAGTTTGGTTGAAACTTGAGCCACGGGGTTTACTTAAAGGGTGACTAAGGGCCGTAGTCTTGGGGGTTCCACCAATCTCTATCAGACCAGTAAGCCTATCTTTTTATGATTTTGAGTTTTGTTCCACATTTTTCTCCCACTCTCTCCAGGACCTCCTATCATGGTCCCTTTCAGAGCGGTTGGTCATGGTAGCCAGGCAGCATCTGGTTCTTCTGGTCTCAACAGCTGATGTTTCAGGGCATGAAGACTACAGTTGTGAGTTGAGTTAACATGCTTCTCAGTCTTGTCACTGGAAGTTTTCCATGACTGCGAGTCATGGACTACGTGCTTCAATTCATTAAACGAAGTCTTCTTTCTGGGTTGTTTTAATTTCTTCAGCTTACTTCAGCCTTAGGTCTTTACAAATAAGCCGCTATTCACAGTAGCACTCAGTAGAGGGCAAGGTTCAATAAACAATTTATTAATTAAGTATCTCTGGGACTGGTTTGTAATGCGATGAAACAAAAAATTCTGTGATGGCTTAATATCATAGAAAAGTATTTGTCCTAATGACAGTGTGCATGAGCTGTTAAGATGTGTGTGACATCCTTGTAAAGTGCAGCACCCCTCCAACCATGCCTGGCCCAGAGTGTAGGCTGGCTCCAGGGCTTCATGCCGGAGGGGTTCACACTGGAAAGCCCAATGATTGAAAGTGGGTTTCCAAGGATATTCTCCAAGAACTAACCAGTTATCAAGAGAAGCAAGTATATGCCCACTGCAGCACAGCCATTCCACAAGTTTTCCTAAAAGCTGAACATATGCAGAAAAAGAGAAAGCCCTTCCATGCCTCTTCCCACCCACATCATCTTGACGTAGCTGTGTGCTATGCTATGCTATGCCACCTATCGTGTCGGGAGGGAAAGAAGCCCACCAAAGTGCACATCAAACAGAAAAGGTGGAGTGAGAACCAAGAGTTGGATCATGAGGTCTTGCTTCCCGATGTGGAAAAAAGCAGTTCCAGGTAAGTATAAGAAAATAGGTTGGTGAATATGATCAAAGCAAAACTCTCTAAGTGGGTGGCAGTGTGTTAAGAAAATGAGCATTTCAAACTGAACGGGTGAAAGAGCTCAATTTATGCAGACAAAGCAAGAAAAAAGAATCAACTCGGGGGAAATAGAAACAGCAGTGCATCCCAGACAAAGAAAGCAAGATAAGAAACAGATATTCGTTCCCACTCACAAGAAAGTGGTCATTTCAAAATAATGAAGGAAGTGAGGTGACAAAGCAAACTGCAGTGTGGAGACTGGATTTTGACCCCGAAGGTGTGCAATTCTCCCTGAATAATGACTTCCCCTGAAGTTTAGTTTTACGGGTCTGGCTCAGAGACAGAGACAGCAGACAGACAGCAGACATGGAGGGAGGGTATGGTTTCTCCCAAACCCTGGCAGGTCAGGCACCCGCGGCATCTCCTCGACGATTCAGCCTAGGATACCCCACGTCTCCTCAGTTCACCTGTCTTACTGGCTCACTGTGAGCTTCTTACACTTTCTAAAAGCATCTGGCAAATGTTTATTCAGTACCTAACCTGGGTTAAAGGAACGCCAGTGGCATACAGCCTAAAGGCATATGACTGCTAACCAGAAGTCTGGCGGTTCAAACCCACCAGCCACTCTGCAGAAGGAAGACGGGGCAATCCACTTCCATAAAGATGTACCACCTCAGAAACCCAACGGGGGTCACTATGAGTCGGAATCCACTCGAGGGCAGTGGGTTTGGTTTGACCTGTCCTAAGGAGCTTTGGGGGCATGGTGCCTAAAGCATTTCGCTGCTAAGCAGAAGGTCAGTGGTTCAAACCCACCAGCCCAACTCTGCAGAAGGATATGAAACAATCTACTTCCACAAACATTTACTGCTTCAGAAACCCAATAGAGGTCGCTATGACTTGAACTCGACTCAGTGGCAGTGGACCTGCACTAAGGAGTTTGCAAGTGCTACAGGAAGTTTAGAAAGAAGTGCACAGCAACCCCATGAGATTGGAAGGATTATTACCCACTCTCACAGAGGGGGAGACTGAGGCAGGAGCACGTTCGGTGCCCACAGTCACACACCTAGCTGGTGGCAGATCCGGTGCGTGTTTGGTCCTCTGGGGAGCAAACGCCTCCCCAGCTGGTATCTCCTTGATTGTCCTTTGTCCTGAGAAGTCAAACCGTGGCTTCGCCCAAGGTGGCAGCAGAGCGGCACAGAGTGCCCACCATTTCCAGAAGCAAACGTTCGTCGACACCCAGCAAAGAACCCCAGGAACACGCCAAACAGCGGGGTTTACTGGCTTGCTGCCGCAGGGGCGGACACCCAGTGGAACCATTGGTGAGAGAGGTGGGAGGGGTGCGGGAGGAGAGGGCTTGCACTGGCTTATTTGGGTCCAAACACAGGAAGGTTTACTCTGGACTGGCTGTTGCTGGGAAGTCGCAACAATGTGACAATTGGGTATCTTTCCACTTTTTATCTAGGAGGCAGTAGCAACAAAACGGGGCCCCAAGTGTTTGTCTCTGGGAAACAGCCGTCACTGATTTGGCCAGAAGCAGGCAGTGTTGGGTCACTCGTGAGGTCACATTGCACTCTGTGTGTCCCTGTGACTGAACATTTTTTTGCCTGTGTCACTGGTCTCAGCGTGGCCTGCTTAGATACAGAGCATCTTGTATGGACGCTGTGTTGTGTCCGGGAGCCTCCTGTTACTCCCAGCTGCCAGCTGTCATTACAGTCACCCTCTGAGGTCCCAGAGGATCTGGCAGGTGACCAACCGGCTAGTCCATGTAGGACAGCACTACCTGGCCCCATGAGTGAGGGGCTGCCAACATGAGGGTTTCTCGGGAGTCAAACACCAAGATTGAAAAGTGAGGGACAAAATCATAAAACAATAAAAACATAATTATAAAACAACTAGAGGATATGTAACCAAGATTCCAAGCAAGCAAATATCCCATCACCTTAGGCCACAGGAAGCATTAAAGGAAAAGTGTGGGTAAAGTTGTTCATTTACTTCAAAGCTACCAAAATTTGAAAATTGATTTCTGTAAATCTAGTGAATTGTTCCTCCCTCCGGAAAAACCCAGATATGTGACCAAGTTTTTTTGTTTTTTGTTTCCCTCCTTACTGTGAATTGTAGATACTAGTGTTTTGGTTTTGGTTCCTGTGTAGTAGCTGATGGTTGTGTGTGTTTGGTTCTGTAGCTTGAGCCCAGGCTGATGCTTTTACTCCTGAAATGGGAGGAAGTTAGCTGAGAATTGCAGGTGAGAAGAGAAATTGGAATTGTCATGATTTGACAGCCCCTGGAGTGTGGGTAGCAGGTGGTGTGCTCCACGTGAGTGTGACCAGCCAAGGGCTCCAAGGTGAGTCAGGCCCCCATTTCAGAGCTCAGAGGGATGGAGTCCTGTCCCCCACTGTGACCCCAGCCCCGAGCTTTCGCTCACCCATTCTGGGGATGCCAAACTGAGGGTGCCAATGCTGTTTGCTGCTGTGGCAATGTCATTTTCTACCCATATTTGAGATGTCTTTTACAATGGAAAGTTTAATTGGAAAATTCAATCTTTTTTCCTTTTGATTATGGTAGGGTGACATGTCAGGTGTTTTATTTTAAAAGAATAGAATCTCCAGAAAGATGTGTTTTCTCAGTTTGTTTAGTGGGTTTCTCCTGTGGAGGGCTGAGAAATGAATTGCCTTCACACACAGCTCACAAGCAGTTCACACATGGCTCACACATGGTTCCCACACAGCTCACGTGGTTCAGACACAGTTCACACACAGGTCATACACGGCTCACACGTGTCTCAATGCACCTCATGCAGCTCACACACAGTTCACACACGGTTCACACACAGCTCACACATTGTTCATACATGGCTCATACACAGTTCGCATGGCTCACACATGGTTCACATGTGACTCACACACAGCTCACACTGCACACACACAGCTCATAGCAACTACATGGTACAGTCATCAACTACAATGTACAGTGATGACAGCTCATCTCATCTTCACGCACTAACCATCGATAAACCTAACGAATGCAAATGGAAAAGTCCACTCGCACATGGCTCAGACACGGTTCACACATAGCTCACATGAAGTTCAGACAGAGTTCACCCACAGTTCACACACAGCTCACACACAGCTCACAACGGCTCACACACAGCTCACATGCAGCTCACACATGGTTCACACAAGGCTCACACATAGTTCACACATGGCTCTTAGTATGGTGCTAAATTATTGACCCCACTCAATGTGTCACTTCCACAATCTAATTCATTCGTGTTGGATTCAAGATGATTTAATCCAACAATCAAATTCCACTCAGTCAGATCTGTCCTTGACTGAACTCTGTTAAGTCAGTAAAATAAAGTTAAATGTTAGGCAGTGAAATTAATTTTTAATTAATTAGCATTTTGGTTCAGGTTCATCTTGATCTGAACTTCAATTCTACATTTCTAAATTTGCTCCCTACTCACATCAACAAAGTACAGTAAGAGCCAATGTGATTCTGAAAGATACATGAAGCTAATTAGCCACCCTCATTTCTGTTCAGCCCCAATCCAATGAGTTTGGTGACATTCAATCAGAAAGACAGAACTCTGCTTTCATCCAGTTGAACATTTCTATCATAACCTCAAACGGGAGATTCATCTCCCTCATCTCCTGTTACTGTCTAGAGTACAAACCCAGAACTTCTTTGTTCAGTGTATCTATTAGCAAAGAAGAACACAGAGGTAGCTGCTGTTTGGGAAATGAGAGAAAATTGTTATCCGGTTACATAAGTTCATTTCTCAGACTTACAGGTGCCTGAGGTGATGGGCTTTCATATCTATGAGTTGCCAAGCAGCGTAAGTGTTCATTGTGTTTGTAAAGCCCTCAGTCTGCAGTGAAATGCGGTGATGGCAAAACGCACTGCCACGGAGTCAGATCCGACTCATAGTGACCCCTCCTTGGGTTTCTGAGGAGGTATCGCTACGGAAGTAGCTTACCCAAACTTCCTTCTGAGGAGTGGCTGGTGGATGGAGCAGACTGTTACAATCCATAGGGTCTCCTCTGGCTGGTCTTCAGAAGTAGGGTGCCAGACCTGTCTTCCCAGTCTGTCTGAGTCTGGAAGCCTCACGGACACCCGCTCAGCATCATAGGAGCGCACAAGCCACCACTGACGGACGGCTGGGGGCTGTGCGTGAGGGGCCTCAGCCGGGAATGGAACCCAGGTCTCCCACATGGAAGGCGAGGGTGCTGGCACAGAACCACCACTGCCCCTCCTCTAAGCCGTTTGGTGCAGAAGGAGGGATCTCACAAGCCCGCTAATGTAGGCTGTCTTTGCCAAGAGACACCTTTATAGAAAGGAGCTCTGGGGTGCCGTGGTTAAAGCTCTTGGTTACAGTGCAGTCCACCAGCCGCTGCACAGGAGAGAGATGAGGCAGGCTGCTTCGGTAAAAATTACCACCTTGGAGAGCCCATGGGGTGCTTCTGCTCTGTTCCACAGGCTCGCTGCAAGTCCAAATCACCTCCATGGCTCGTGGGCTCATGAAGAGAGCATGTTCCCTCCCCCCCCTTGGTGTGGATTGTGTCATGTGACAGGTGTCACTAAGGGAGCACGCACCCCACCCCCCCCTTGGTGTAGATTATGTAATCTGACAGGTGTCAGCTGAACCTCAGCTGAGTGCAGTGGTGTGGATGGAAGGGAGACCTAGAGCTGCCTCTGCAGGGCTGGCTGCAAGTCCCCAGGAGGGCAGGGCCTGGGCGGGGTCAGGGTGGAGCCTGGGACGGTGGGAGCCACCAGTAGAAGCCCTGGCAGAGTGGGCTGCAGCCCTCCCTGCTCCAGTCGCATGTAAGCAGCCCCATGGTTCAGCAGACACGCAGCTACGTGGGACAGAGAGGATAGAATAACAGTGGTTGCATCAACAACTGAGCACACAGGGAAAAATGGAGTCGTGGCACTGTGCACAGAGAAACGGGCGAGATGCTGTATGTTTTGCTGTGTATTCTCAACAACAAAAGAAACTTTAAAAACAAACAAGGTTCCAAAAGCCAAAAAAGATGCTTTAGGATTTCATCTTGGAGCCTCTGCACCTGGTGGCCTGGTGTCTAATTCCCCGTGGCACTGCCTGGCTGTCTTAGTGGCCACACAGCGTCTCGTCTCAGGGCCTGCCGGGATGGCATTATGTACTGTTTGTTGTGCTTTGGGTCAAAGTTTACCAAGGAACTTTGCTTTCCATTCAAATATTTAGACACATTTTGATATGTGCCATTGGTTGCAATCCCTCAACGTTCAACACTCATCCCAGGTCCTCCCAGGCTCCTTGTTTGCACTGTCCCTCTTGCCTGCCTTCCTGCCTCCGGACCCCATTGGGTCTCCTTTGGTTGAGTGCTCTGAGGAGCACTTTTCTCATGGTGTCGTTGTTCCCGTTGTAGATTGGTCTATTGTTTGGCTGCAAAGTGATGCCAGGGGGGCATTCGGTTCCAGGCTTGAAGGGTGTCTGAGGGCCAGTCTCGGGCCTGGTCTTTTTATTATTTTGCCTTTTGGTCCACCTTTTCCTCCCACTCTATCCAGGATCTCCTGTAGTGATCCCTTTCAGATCATTTAGGACGGTAGCCAGGCACTATCTGGCTGTTGTTCCAGGATCATGGAGATTAGGATTTGCACGGTCCCTTAGTCCTTTGGACTAATTGTTTCCATGCAGCTTTCATTTTCTTCACTCTTTTTTGCTCCAAGTGGGGATGGATCTTAGCTGCATTTTAGGTGGTTGCCCACAAGCTTTTAAGGCCCCAGTCATTATTCACCAAAGTGGGATGCAGAACATTGTCTTTGTGGACTGTGTTGTTATGCTAGTTGACCTTGGTGTCCCCTGCCACTATGGCCCTGGGCCCCTGGCCCCCTGACTCATTCCTGCCAGGTGCTGGGTTACGGCTGAGAACTTGCCCTCCTTTGCCCCCGTTTGCTCCCCCGCCTTAGCTCAGCAGCCTGTTAGGTGGCTCTGAATTCCAAAGAGCACATTTGTGAGCTCAGGTACCCGCCCACTGTCACCAGCAGGCCTCCTCGCACGGTCCTGGAATGCAGCTGTCTTCTTCGCTTTCCTCCTTCCCCAGTTTAATCTGCCAGACCACAACAATCCCTCCACCAAAATAAAACTGGATCTGAGTGACCCCTAGCGGTGCCATGGTTGTATCCCCCTCTGTCCAGGTCTGGATCTGAGTGACAACCAGCGGTGCCATGGCTGTATCCCACTCAGTCCATGGCTGCTTATTTAATGTAATGGGCTTCACTGTCATAGTTCATGTCCATTTAACCTCAAATACGTCCCTTGTTGCCTAATCTCATTAGTTATCCACTTAATACAGTTAACTATCATCTTCCTATTCTGAGGTTAGAAAATTCCTTGAACTCTCGGAAGCAGACAATTATTTCTTTTCTCACCACTTCTTATTTAAACAGTCTTTCCATTTTTATCTCCTTTAACTGTGTTTCTCCCAATGCCAATTAGCTGGTAACTAATAATCTGTGAAGCCCAAAGTCACACCTCACTCATGTGGCACAGGAGGATGGTGAGTGTGCCTTCGCCCAGCGCCCTAGCTGAACATAAAATACACACCAGCCTAGTCAGTCGTGTTAGTTACAGCGACTTAGCCAAATTCGCCAACACTAATAGCAAAGGCTGCAATTTGCTCTTCTCCCCAGCATGGGTTTTTCCTATTGGCATTCTGCCATTCGGCGGATGTGGGGACAAGAGGAAGGAGGTTTTCAGCCACATAACTGGCTTTCCCAGGCAGGAGGATGAAGTCACAGCAGGTCTGTGTCACCCCACCTGGGCACATCCATGACACAAGGACACTAAAGGATGGTGGCCTGAGGAAAGATGGTGGCTGGGGAGACCCTGGAACACTGGGGTGACAGGTGGAATGTTATCCCTCATAATATGTGCTGACATCTGGGCTTTGTACCTGCAGACATGAGCCTGCCCGGTAGCGGGAGTTACTGTCTTACTTTAATGAGGCCACGCCAATGTAGGCTCTGTCTTGGTTCCCAGTGCTGCTGGAACAGGCACACCCAGATGGATGGTTCAACAAATGGGGATTATTCTCTTGCAGTTCAGGAGGCTAGACGGCTGACGCACAGTGCCAGCTTTAGGGGCCGGGTGAAGGCCCCTCGACCTGGGGCTTCAGGTCTGCCAGGAGGCCCACTGGAGCTGGAGGCCTTTTCTGACGAGCACAGCTGCTGGCTGCTGGGCCTGACAGCCCAGGTCTACAAGTCAAATGGCACAGTCACAAAACTGTGAAGCCACACAGCAGGCCACTGGTTCAAGTCCAGGAACAGCTCCGTGGTCAGCAGGCAACATGGCAGGCCACTGAGATGGAAACTCAGCCAAATGCAGGGTCCAGATGTGGCCAAAGCTAGTGACCTTTCCCAAGGCCTCTCCTTATGTACTGGAAGCCGACCACATCCCAAAGGCAACTACTCAGCTGCCCACAGCAGGGGTGATTACAATCTCATCTTGGGGAATAACTCCATCCTGCTGCCCAGCCACTCAGAACCAGGCCCAGCCACGTAGACCCACAACCTTAACTAGCACAGTGTGAGTTCCAAACCTCACCACTACTGACCTATACAAACAGCAGAAGAGACAGGCTCACATGGGGACCAGAGAGGTCGTGTGAGGGTCATCCACTCAGGAAGCCAGTGCCCGATGGGAGGAATGGACATGGCCCAGACCCCGATTTGGACTTTCAGTACAAGTTTGAGAAAATAACTGTCTGCTCTTGAAAGCCACACTCCTGTGGTGTTTGTGCTACAGCAGCACCAAGAACTCGGATCTAGTCTTACTGGTCACTGGTGTCACCACTCACCTTGCCTCAAGGATCAGTCCTGGGATCTCCTCCCTGAGTCCCATTCTGGTCTGATAGCCGTTGGTCCCCACAGCACACTGAAGGCTGCAGAGCACCCCCCCCACAAATACTTGGAAACGGAACGTCCCGACCGGAGCTGCAGGCACCCCCTGGAGGTGCAGCTGGGATGGGCCTCTCTCTTCTCTGTGGTGGTGGTGTTAGTGATCAGTTCATGCCTAGAGCCCACGAAGGACACACTCCCCAAACACCCAGACACTGAGTGTCCTGACCTGAGCTGCAAGCACGCCACACAGGGGCGGCTGGGAGGGGCCTCTCTCTTCTCCGCGGTGCTGTTGCTGTTGTCACTCCCACTGAGGAACCCCAAATGTGACACACACACACACAGTAACACAACACTGCCTAGGCCTGCCCCATCCCCACAGTCAGTGGCAGGCGCGACCCTTTTGAACCGGGATTTCACTGGCTGATTTCCACATATGGGTCACCAGGCCTGTCTTTCTAGTCTGTGTTAGTCTGGAAGCTCTGCTGAAACCTGTCCAACATCACAGCAGCAGACAAGCCCCCCTTGACAGACGGCTGGGGGCTGTGCATGGGGCCATGGCTGAGAGAAGGGTATTTCTCATCTCCTGCTAAAGGTGAGATAAGGAGACATTCAGTTTCCTGGTGTTTTGTGTAAAGGACACAGCACCACACGCCACCCCTGTGGTTGGGGCAAATCACTATCAATGTTCACAATGAAATGGATGCTATGTTGCTTCCAGGCGCTCTGGTGGTGCAGTGGTTAAAGCATCTGGCTGCTAAACAAAATGTGTGCCATTCTCATGCAGGAGAAAGATATGGCAGACAGTTCCACTCTGTCCTCTAGGGGCGCTGTGAGTCGGAATAGACTCCAGGCAGTGGGTGTGGTTTGGGCATTGCTTCTGTGAAGATTGACAGCCTTGGAGACCCTGTGGGCAGTTCCACCCTGTCCTCTAGGGGCGCTGTGGGTCAGAATGGACTCCACACAGTGGGTGTGGTTTGGGCTTTGCTTCTGTGGAGACTGACAGCCTGGGAGACCCTGTGGGCAGGTCCACTCTGTCCTCTAGGGGTATTATGAGTCAGAATAGCCTCCATGGCAGTGGGTTTGGAGTTTTATTTTGGTTTTTAGTAAGAAAGCATGGAAGTTCATGTTTAGGTCTAGCATCCTGCAGTCTGTGAGATGCTCCGTTACAGGAAAGTGGACGAGACGTGAGCAAGCTGTGTGTCGCACGTCAGCCCGGGGCTTCTCCAGCACTTTACTGGCAACTGGCCAAATTACAGAGGGCAGCAGGGCAAAGCTCCTCCCAGGAGAAAGTGAATATCCCGGGCCGGGGGAAGCTTGGGCTCACAGTTCCCGCTAATTTGTTTGGACCATACCTTTTAAAGCAGTGTTTTGTTTACCCACAATTTGAGCAGATAGTGCAGTGTGTTCCCAGACACCTTCTCTGCAGCTGTGATTAACTAGTATTAACTGGTGTTAGGGAGCTCTGGTAGCGTAGTGCCTAAGGCACTTGACTGGTAACCAGAGGCTGGCAGTTCAAACCCACCAGCCACTCCTTGGAAGGAAGGTTGGGCAATCTGATACTGCCTCGGAAACCCAAGGAGGGGTTGCTCTGAGTCCCATCCGACTCGAACTGTTAATAACCGTTGTTCACTATTGTTGCCATCTTGCATCCCTGTGGTCCACTTGTTCTCGCAGAGGCACCACGATCAGCCCATTGTTAGAACTGAAGTCCACAGTGCACATCAAGGTTCCGTCTGTGCTGGACAGCCCTGTGGGCTTTGACAAATGCACTGTGTCATGTGCCCCCCCCCCATAGTGGTGTCCTCCAGAGAAGCTTCACGGCCCTTGAGGTGACCTGTGTGCCACCTGCCCCCCACTCCTTGCATCCCGGCCCCTGTCAACCACGGATCTCCCCACTGTCCCCACAGTACCTCCCTCCAGATCGTGACCAGCTCCTCTCACTTAGCAATGTGCACTGAAGCTCCCCTCCTCTCTTGCAGATGGAAGCCCTTACACCTGGTGGGTCGGCAAAGGCAACGAGAAGCACTACTACTGGGGGGGCTCGGGCCCTGGCATCCAGAAGTGCGCATGCGGCATTGAGCGGAACTGCACGGACCCCCGGTACCACTGCAATTGCGACGCAGACCACAAGCAGTGGTGAGTGAGGGCCGCCAGCCCGACCACACTGAACTGGTGGAGAGGAAATATGAGAAGCACTGAAACCATGAGATAATTGGTTAGAATGCTTGGGCTCAGCACATTTTCAAATATCAGGAACGTGCTCAGAGAGGACTAATGTCCCGGGCAGCAGACAGTGGTTTGCAGGATAGAAATGTGCCTGGTGGCCACAGATGAGGTGGCCGTGGCAGGGGCCCCGGGCAGGCCTGGGGCCACCCACATGAGCAGTGTCTCCCAGAGAGCGGTCACCTACAATGTTAGCTTTAAGTGTCTGGACGGGAGAGAGACAGAGAGACAGAGGACAGACAGACAAAGAGATGGAGAGACAGAGAGAAATGGGAAGTCGGAGAGTGACAGAGAAAGAGAGACATCAAAAAGAGGCAGATGGAGAGAGGAGAGACAGAGAGAGGGGAGGAAGATGGTGGGGGAGAGAGGGAAGAGAGGGAGGAGGAGAGGAGAAAGCAAAGGGGAGGGAGAAGGAGAGAGGTGAAAGGTGGGAAGCCCTGCCCCTCCCCCCGGCCGTCAGCCACAGGCCCTCCCTGTCCCCTCTCGGTCAGTGTCCCTCACCGTCCGTGACTCTGACACCGACCACTGCAGGAAGACCTTTCCAAACCTTTCATTTCTCTTCTGTCCAGCTTCTCAGTGAAGGGCAGGGTCTGTGTCAGTAGGAGGTAAAGGTGTAGCCACTGCTGCAGGTGTGTGACAGAGGGCACCTAGCGTGGGAGCAGGCCTCCCGGAAGCACGCCGAGGACGGCTGCTGGGCTGCTCGTGTTTCCAGGGCGTCAAGGTCCCTCGGCGCTCAGATCCCCACCCTGGTCTCCTCCTGGACCACAGTCCCTGGTCTCTCCCATCCACCACAGTCCCCTCTGTACCCCACTGTTGGGAATCACACTCATAGGACAACTTATGTTACCAGTTATTCAAAAATAATTCTTAGACTGTAATGGTCTGATTCTACTCATTGGCAACAAACCCCAAGCAGAAGCAACATGAGAGGGTTTTGTACGTGGGTTTGTAGAATGTCTCCCTACTTCCCACAAGCCGTTTTCTCACTCAGTTACTGGAATTAACTGTGAAGCTGTATCTTCCGATGATGTAGAGTCTGTGCTGTTCGTGTGCGTGTAGACACTCACAGATTACTATCATTGTTCTCAGTTTGTGGCTTTCTTGTAAAGAGAACATTGTGATCCCGAACTTTTAATTTCATTAGTGTGGAATTTGTCACTCAGCACCACCGCCATACACCACACACACACATACCCCCTACAAAGAATGCAAGTCAGAAGGTGTAATGGAAGGGGTGTTCATTCATTTAGTCATTCATTCACTGAGTAACTGCATGATTCAGAATGAGGAAGGGTGTGCGTCAGGGTTGTATCCTTTCACCATACTTATCCAATCTATATGTTAAGTGAATAATCTGAGAAGTTGGACTATATGAAGAAGAACGTGGCATCAGGATTGCAGGAAGGCTCATTCACAACCTGCAATATGCAGGTGACACAACCTCGTTTGCTTAAAATGAAGAGGTTTCAAAGCACATCAAAGACTACAGTCTGCAGTATGGATTACACCTCAACATCAAGAAAACAAAAGTCCTCAGAACTGGACCAAAAGCAGCATCACGATAAATGGAGAAAGTATTGAGTTTGTCAAAGATTTCATTTAACTGGGATCCACAATCGCGTCCATGGGAGTAGCAGTCAGGAAATCAAAGGATGTGTTTGCGCTGCACAAATCTGTAAATGACCTCTTTAAAGTGGTAAAAAGCAATGACATCACTTTGAGGACTAAAGCATGCCTGACCCAACCATGGCCTTTGTAATTGGCTCACATACGTGCAAAAGCTGGACAATGAAAAAGAAGACAGAAGAACTGGCAGATTTAACTTGTGTCAGTGGAAAATATTGAATGTACCGTGGACTGCCAGAAGAATGAAGAAATCAGTCTTAGAAGAAATAGAGCCACATGTCCCTTAGAAATGAGGAGGGCAAAACTGATTCTGTCACTTTGGACACGTCACCAGGAAGGGAGAAGGTCAGTGAGACGAGGGCGGCCTTCACTGAGAGGAACGGACACACAACCACAACTATCATGCAGATGGTCAGCCAGGCAACGGTTCTGTGAGTTGAGCCACCCAGTGACGATAACAGTAGTTGTGCTGTCTGCCTGCTGTGAAGCTGGTCCAAGGTCAAACTCCACAGCCTCTTTGGCAGTTTATGGGATGGGCTTTATTGGAGGAACTTACAAACCAGAATTGTCAGGAGAGGAGGAGGTATGGGTTCCCCTTATCTCCTCACCCTTGCAGGACCCTGGGCCAGGAATTCTGCTGAGCACTCAAGCCCATGTGCTCCAAGATGTCCCACTCCCTCCCTTCTCCCCAGATGAGCATGACAGAGGAAGGCCAGCCCGTGTGGGGACAGGTGAGGAGGCACTGGTGCCAGGGTGTGCAGGCATCACCTGGGAACCACCTCCAAGCCCACCCTCACTTATGACACCACCTGTGAGTTTGGAGGGATCCCCCAAATCACCTTCAGTCTCCATGCTCACTGGAAAGACTCAGCGTGCTCACAAAAGCTACCCCATTCCCCGTTACAATTCATTACGGAGAATGACGCAAAGTAAAGCTAGCCTAGCCAAGCGAAGAGGCACAGGGCTTAGCATCTGTATTCTCTCCCAGCAGCGAGGCGTGACAACTGCATAGGGTACTGACAACCAGGGAGGCTCCCTTGAGGCTTGGTCCCAGAGTTTTTGTTGGGGCTGAATCACATAGGTGTGACTGATTGATTAATGAAATGGTTGATTGCCCACGTGGTGGGTCTCAGTCTTCAGCCTCTCAGGAGGTATGATACTATGACCCAAAGTCCCCACCGACAGACATCACATGGTTACTGTCTGCTGGCCCTAGTCCCCAGGCAAGGCCGGACATGCTGAGGGCGCAGAGGTCACCTCCCAGGAGCCGAGCCAAGGCCAGCCCTATTCTTACCACCTTGAAGCTGGCTTTGGGTGCAGTGGCTCCTGCTCAGGCCCTCAGTAGCCCAGGGTCCCTGCCCTTTGAAACTCTCTGCCCCACCTTGGAGGGCAGAAGGGACCTCCACGTAGAGCCTGGAGAGGTCCACGTCATCTGCTGTGGTGCAAGTGAGGAGAGAATACAGTCCACTGAACGTCAGACTCTGGACCCATCACAAAGAAGGTCAATCACAATGCATGGAGACCAACATGGACACTGTCCTCACTGCCATTTCTTCTCTCTGTGACCCATGTCACCACATTTGATTTCCCTGAGTTTTTTTTTTTTTTTTAATCACAAAATGGAGGTGGGTTGGACTTGCTGATTCATGGGTAGACCTTGGTAAGGTCCATTTCATGAATGGATGCTTGGCCTCCCAGTAGGATATTGTTTTTATTGTTATTTGACTGTTGAATGAAACTGTAAATAAAATCATTAACAAATTTCTTAAATTACAGAGGCACACGTTAGGGCCCAGAAAAACATAAGTGACTTTTCCAAAATTCCAGAGGAAATGAAGAGCAGAAAGAGAAGATAAGAACCTTGGTCTCTAAGGCTCCAAGCCAGTGTTTCTCTATAGCATCATGATGATGAAGATGACACAGTGTTTTTCTTTTTTTTTGATTGGTGACTGTGATGTTTCCACTAGCTGTATGTAAGTTTGAAGCTTAAAGCACATTGTTGTTAGTTCCTGTTGACAAGCCTGCAGTTCGTGCATTAAGGACTTAATGTTGCCCAATCCCACACCATCTTCATGAGCCTGTTGGAGCCCACTGCTGCAGCTACGTATCCATCCATGGCATTTTCACCAACCCTTTTGCTTATCAGCCATGGTATCCTTCCCCAGTGATTGGTCTTTCGCGATGACCTGTCCAAAGTAAACAAGCTGAGGTCTTTGCTGCCAAGGAACAGCTGAACCTCGGTTCTTCATTTTTTAAGACTGATTTGTTTGTTCTTTTGACTGTCCACAGTATATTCAGTAACCTTTGCTAACACCACAGTTCAGTTTAAACCATAGGCCACGGGTCATATGGTCTTTTTTCAAGAACTTAGGCTGAGCATTTACTCTTGTTTGCTGGGTGAACCACGTGAGTGTGAAGCCAGGTGATGAGCTTGTGGACTCAGTCGAGCAGGTTCATAGCCATGTGGCACCGACCATTGAGTAATTGTCTGATTGTCTGTGCTTCCATGGGTGTTGCACAGTTATTGCTGAGGTGGAATGCAGTGTAACATTTATGATTCATTATCCATCACAGTAGCAAATATTCACACCCATCATACCAGAATACTAATTAGCTCAGCCTTGGCCTCAGCCAAGTTGCCCACCATTGGGTAGTTAGGGCTTTCACAGCTAAACTCAATGAGCTGAGTTGTCACACCTGAAATTAGTGATTCCAGACAGGACCACCACCGAGGGCCACCCTCACCATTCAGTACCCACACACGTGGTCCCATAGACCTTCCAGGTGGCCTGTCCTGCCAGGATGGATGGCCATGTTCTGGTGGAAGCAAGCAAATGGAAAGCCATTGCTTTGGTCTTCTAGCTGCACTTAGTAAGCAGCACCTCCTCAATGCCAGGAGTGCTGGCCAGATACTAGCCACCATCTCTCGTCCCTTGACCTTGAACAGAATCAGCATGTCCTTGCTGGGCCATCGATTATCCACAGCAGCTTTGATGGGCTACAGAGACTCTTTACCAAACAGCCTCTTCAAAGTCACAGCCAGGAGCTCCTCTTGATTGGATCAGCTTACTAGATGACAGCTGACCAGCAGACACCCTCAGTGTTTAGAAGAGCCATGGTCACATGTGTTTTCATTGCTTATGTGAGCTAATCTTCCTTACATTTTTCCGTGCAATTTTCATGGTGCCTTTTACTCAAGGCCAGATATTTTATTCACATTCTCACTTCACATGTTCTTCAAATAATAGTTCTGTTGTTATTGTCTGGTGCCTCCAAGTCCATTCTGACTCATAGCAACCCTGTGGGACAGAGGAAAACTGCCCCATGGGTTTCTTAGGCTGTCATCTTTACAGGAACAGGTTGCCAGGCCTTTCTGTCATTAGAGCACCTGGTAGGGTCAAACAGCTAACCTTTCAGTTAGCTGCCAAGCACCTAGCCGTTGTGCCACCAGGGCCCCTTCTCAACTAATAGCAGTGAACACTGTTACTGACATGCTGGGCAATGTCCTCAGTGCTGATATGTGTCCTGTCATTTTAGTGTGGATCTTACAATGAAGGGTCCCTACCTCACACATGTCCACTATGAAAACAGGTTAACAAGGAACCTTTTGGGGTGAAGAGAGGAGAGGCTTGGAGCCCCACCCATGACTCCCCAGGTCTACCCCCCAGTGCTCATAGAGCACAGTGTTAAAATTGCTGATTTCAGAGATTAGGGCTTAAAACAGTGTGAGTGGATTCATTAGCAGGCATTTACTGGAAATTCAGAAGTAGCCACAGCGATTGTCAGTGTCTGCTCTGTTTGTGCTTTATAGTCCCTTGGCATGAAGTCTCTTGAGTTTGTTCAAGATCTAGTATTTGTAAACCAAAACCCAGTGCCATCGAGTGGATTCTGACCCACAGCGCCCCTAGAGGACAGCGTGGAACTGCCCACAGGGTCTCCAGGGCTGTGAATCTTTATGGGAGCAAAGCTCAAACCAAACCCACAGCCATGGAGTCAATTTTGACTCACAGATCCCCTAGAGGACAGAATGGAACTGCCCACAGGGTCTCCAAGGCTGTCAGTCTTTATGGGAGCAAAGACCAAACCAAACCCATTGTGTGGAGTCAATTCTGATTCCTAATGTCGCTAGAGGACAGAGTAGAGCTGCCCACCAGGTTTCTGAGGCTGTCAGTCTTTTTTTTAAAATGCATTTTATTGAAATATAATTTCTGTACAGTGAAATACATAAAACTAAAGTGACATGGGTCAATGTCACTTTTTTTTTTTTTTTTTGCAGTGTTCCCTCCCCTCCTCACTCCTGGCAACCAACAAAGAAAGTTTACCTCCATATATGAACCTTTCCTTGACCCTCCACAACGACAAACTAATACTATATTTGTCCTTCTGTGATTGACTTATTTCACTCAGCATAATGTCCTCCAAGTTCATCCATAATTCTGTGGTGTTTTGCAGACTGTACATTATTCTTTGTTGTTGTTGTTGTTGTTATGTGCCGTCAAGTCAGCCCTGACTCATAATTATTTAGTGCTACATAAAATGCTATGCATTCTCAGACAAACATAAATTAAGGAATTTTGTAAAAACCAAACCAACCCTACAAGAAATGCTTAAGGAAGTTCTTCCCATAGAGAATCCACAACAGAGATCAACAAAATCAGGATACGTGGTATCAACACTAAAACCAAATCAGAAATAGAAACTCAAAATAAGACCATAAAACATTGTAGTCTAAAAACCAAGGAAGTCAATCAGCACAACAACAGCAACTAACCTTTCAGAGGGAATAAAACTTCTAGGTACAAACTTCCAAACGGAGAAGAAAACAGGACAATGTCTTCACAGTACACACTGTGTGTATGTACCATAGTTTGGTCATCCACTTTTCCACTATAAATCTTAGAGATAAGCCCCTTGTCAGATATGTAATTATCGGCAAATATGAATTTGTTGCTGTCATTTTTGTTACAGGCTTTTTCATGGTGTTGATTTCTTTGTTCCATATAATATTCTATGCTGAGCTCGTTTTGTCTATGAATCATGTTATTACTTCATTCATTGCAATTGTTCTAGTATTTGCTGAGTATTTATTCTGGTCCTCTTTTTTGATGTAAAGGTTTATCATTTTTCTTTGAGGTTACCCCATGATTTATAGTTTTCTTCCCAAGTTTAGAACAGTCTATTCTAGCTTGTAGTTGTCTTGACTTCCCTACCATCTAGAAGTTCTGTAATGACACCATTTTTTCCCTCTTTTTGGTTTGTAGTTTCCTCATTTGTCAGTTGATGTCTCTGGTTCCCTGTTTACAATCTTGTAGGCTTATTTACTTTGGATACTTCCATAGCTGGGTTGGTTTCTGGGTTATAAAATCATGTGTGTTAATGGTCAGTTTGTGTTGGCTGTTGTTGCTTCTCTGTCCAAAGGGCTCCCTTTAGCATCTCTTGTAAGGTTGGTCTGTTTTTAACAAATTCCCTTAATTTCTGCTTATCTGGAAATGTCCTAATTTCACCATCATATTTGAGGGACAGTTTTGCTGGGTACGTAATTCTTGGTTGGAAATTTTTCTCTTTCAATGTTTTATATATACCATCCCACTGTCTTCTCGCCTGCATGGTTTCTTTTGAGAAATTTGAGCTTAGTCTTATCGGTTGCCCCTTGTAGGTAATTTTTCATTTTTCCCATGCTGCTCTCATGATTCTTTCTTTGCCTTTGGCTTTGGTTAAGTTTAATGATGATATGTCTGAGTGTTTTTCTTTTGGGGTCTATCCTGTTTGGTGTTCGTTGAACTTCCTGAATGGATATATTCTCATCTTTCATCATACCAGGAAAATTCTCTTCTAACAAATCTTCAGCAATGTTCTCTGTGGTTTTATTTGTTTCTTCCTATTCTGGAATTACAATTACACATAGGTTATTCCTTTTGATGGTATATCCCACATGAACCTTAGGCTTTCTTCATTTTGTTTTGATGTTTTTTCTGATTGATCCCTTTCCAAAGAAGTATGTGGGTATTTGCCTTCAGTCTCCCTAATTCTGTTTTCCATTGATTCAATTCTGCTCCTTTGCCCATTCAATGTCTTATCAATTTGTGAAAATTTAGTATTAATCTTCTGGATTTCTATGTGTAAATTTTGTATCATTTCTAATTTTTCATTTATTTTGTCATTTTGTTCTTGTATTGTCTTTCGAAGTTGTTCTAGGGTTTTATCTCTGTTTTCCTTGATCTGTCTCTCAATTCATTGAAGATACCTAAATATAATTTTTTTGAATTTTTTATCAGGGAGTTCCAATGCTGTGTCTTCCTCAGAAATGTATTTTGGATCTGGATCCTGGTCCCTTGTTTCTCCAGCTTTATCTTGCTTCTTTGTGTGCACTGTGATACTCTGTTGTCTCTGAGGCATTGTGATGTTTTTATATAATTGGTGATTGTATGTTTGAGTCACTTGCCCATGATTTTCATTTTCTTTGTTTTCTTTGTATGTTATCTATGCAAGCAGGGTACTGTGCTCCTCTATTCACTAGTTGACAGCACTCATAGACTCACCACCTGTCTCCTTTCCTGTTGTCAGCCTCTCATATGTGCCTGCCGACCTTGGCAAATAGAGCCTATTTTTAGGTCCCTGGAATCTGAATGAGAACCCTATCACTTTAAAATCCAAAGTGGTTGCTGCTTGTAAAGATTCAAAATGGCTGCACCTTGGGTCACTTTAAATATCCAAAAAGGCCACTGCTCGTAAATATTCAAAATGGCTATGCCCTCAGTCACTTTAAAAATCCAAAATGGCTGCCACGTGTAAGCAACCAAAATGGCTGCACCCATAGCTCAGGTGGTCTCCCTCCTTGCTGTTTCCCTTCCTAGTCATAGGCCACCAGCTCAGTCATCCCTGCAGCCCTTGGTGACCAGCGCTGATCTTTAGGTCAATTCTCAGGTCCCAGCACCAGTTCGAAATATTCAGGCTGTTGGTCCCATCCGAGTAGCTGACAGTCCATAGCTCCGACTGTCTCTGTACTCGGTGTTTTTGTTCAGGTTTTTCCACTAGTTGGTACCTAATCCACTTCTGCATAGTTCCTTTCAAAGCTCAGGGCTCCAAGATTATCTTCTGTATCTCTATCAATTGGTTTTTCTTTTCTTTGTTGAAGAGGGTCTGGGTCGCTTGTCTGCCTCTTCCTCCATCTTACCAGAAGTCCCAAGGCTGTCAGTCTTCATAGTAGCAAAGCCCAAAGCAAACCCACTGCCTTGGAGTCAATTCCAACTCACAGCGTCCCTAGAAGACAGAGTGGAACTGCCCCACAGAGTCTCCAAGGCTGTCAATCTTCACAGAAGCAAAGCCCAAACTACAGCCACTGCCATGGAGTCAATTCCAACTCACAGCACCCCTAGAGGACAGAGTTGAAGTGCACCACAGAATTTCCAAAGCTGTCAGTCTTTACAGAAGCTGACTGCTGTGGAATCAATTCTGACCCACAGCACCCCTAGAAGACAAAGTAGAACTGCCCCACAGGGTGTCCAAGGCTGTCGATCTTCACAGAAGCAAAGCCCAAACCACACCCACTGTTGTGGAGTCAATTCCGACCCACAGCGCCCCTAGAGGACAGAGTGGAACTGCCCCACAGGGTCTCCAAGGCTGTCAGTCTTCATGGAAGCAAAGCCCAAACCACACCCACTGCCGTGGAGTCCATTCTGACCCACAGCACCCCTAGAGGACAGAGTAGAGCTGCCCCACAGGGTCTCCAAGGCTGTCAGTCTTCATGGAAGCAAAGCCCAAACCACACCCACTGCCCTGGAGTCGATTCTGACTCACAGTGCCCCTAGAGGACAGAGTGGAACTGCCCCATAGGGTCTCCAAGGCTGTCATTCTTTACAGATGTTGTTGTTGTTATATGCCGTCGAGTCAGACCCAACTCATAGCATCCCCTCCTTGGGTTTCCAAGGCAGTATCACTATGGAAGTAGATTGCCCAGCCTTCCTTCTGAGGAGTGGCTGGTGGGTTTGAACTGCCCCAAACCAAACCCACTGCCATCGAGTCAATTCCAACTCGATTGGAATTGAGTTTCCAAGGCTATTAATCTCTACCAAAGCAGATTGCCTCATCTTTCTCCCAGGGAGCAGCTGGTGGGTTCTAACTGCTGACCTTTTGATTAGCAATAAAGTGCTTTAACAACTGTGCCACTGGAGCACCATTTATAGACCAAAGATATTACTAAGAGTCCAATTCAGGGAATACTAATGTCAACCTCTCTTTACATGAGGAGTGCATCCATTCAGTCCATCCTGATGGTCTACATGTAATTCCATCCTCTCCCAACTATAATTAAAATACAAGTTTGATTGACTGGTATGCAAATCTTAGTTCATGGGAAGTCTCTATACCAAGGTTTGTCTTACGCACATTTAGGATAAATGTTCAAAACTGAGAGGGAAATAAAAATGTCTCATAAAGGGAAACTGAAGACATGGGGGAAATGGACATAACAAGGAGTGATTTTAAATACTTCGTTGGTTTGAATTCATGTAATGAGGAAACGGAGCTTTTACTCTGAAGGTATGCCACCATATTTAAAAGTCATTTTCATGGTCTGGAGATGTCTTAAGACTACATTTCCTCTCCAGTTTGAGTTATTCATAACCTCATAATTAATTACATAGAATAAAATTGAATTACTACTCAAAGTCAGAGAAACCAGTTTAAACTGACCTTCCTCTTAGCACCAGCTCCTACCCAATCACAGCAGGATTTTCTGGGCTTCCTATTTACTATAATGAGAGGACAATACAACTGTACATGTTAGAAAGGGGAGAAGGGACTTCCACAATGATAAACCTGATCTGCATCATGCTATCCATCTACACAGATGCAAGTTTAGTGTATTAGGTTACATATTTCCGTTATACATACACACGAGGATCCCTGGTGGCACAGTGGCTCAGCGCTCAGCTGCAAACCAAAGTGTCAGCACTTTGCGCCCACCAACCACTCTGGAGGAGAAAAAGGAGGTAGTCTGTTTCCATAAAGATGACAGCCTCAAGACAGTATCTGTTGGGTTACTTACTCACATGCAACAATTACAGTCCCCAGACCACTCCCTTACTCACACTCAACGTGGAAGGGGAGTTGTCACCTGTGTCATACTGAGAAACCTCTAGAAGTCTTATTAGAATGATGGAAATACTGTGGGGTTTAGTTAACACATTTCCATGGAGAGAGAGAGAGAGAGAGAGAGAGAGAGAATGTGTGTGTGTGTGTGTGTGTGTGTCTACTGATATGGCTCCCTTTGGTCCATATAAATTATACCCACAACTCACTTAATAGGGTATAAAAAAAAATTTGATTTGTTCTAAGGCTTGTTGTTGTTGTTGTCGTTGTTATGTGCCGTCGAGTCGGACCCGACTCAAGGTGACCCCTCCTTGGGTTTCTAAGGCAGTATCAGTATGGAAGTAGACACTGTGGAATAACTCAGTTTTTGAGTTCAAAAGAATTGGCAGGCATAGACTGTAGATTCACCACCGTCATCATCCACTCAGAGCAAATTTCTAAACTCACGGTATTCTTTTGCGTACATGCAATATCTTAGAATTTCATGGAGTAAAATAAGCCCTATTTCACCAATAAACTGAGCTGTTCCAATAAATACAGAAAACTCTTCAATTCAGAAATAAACAGCAACGCTCCCTGGGTGAGGTTTTTTCCAGACAGGCTGAGAACCACTCACCTGGGAACACTGCTTAGGAGGGAAATGGTACCATGGCCATGAGCTCAACTCTGGGTTCTCTCCGGTGGGGCCCCAGATCCACTCACCAGTCACTAAATCTCAGTTTTAGAAGCTTGCATCACCTCTCTAAAGGTCAGTTTCCTAAGCTGAATAGTGGTGAAGATGGTATCAGTAACATTGTCTCCTTCCCAGGGCTGGTATGTGGGTTAAATGGGCTCACATGTAAAGGGCACGTGAAGTGGGCCGCCATGTTAGATTTTGCCACCATTGGTGGGCAGCTTATTTGCCTTTTTCTCATCAGAGGAAAACACTGAAGCTGTCAGTTGTCTTAGTGAAAGAGTGAGGAGGCTCTTGGCTCCCAGGTAAACAGCATCCCAAGGGGGGATGAGTGTTCTCACACCCCTCACTGCTCCATGGGGCAGCATGGTAGGTTTTGGGAGGACTTTGGGGAAACTACATTCTGTAACATGTTTCTTCTAGAAAACATTCCTTGGGATGATGGTGAATTATATGTGTCAACCTGTCTAGGCTGTGAGGCCCAGGTGTCTGGTCAAACCCTTGTCCAGGTCTTGCTGTGAAAGTGTTTTGTAGACATGGGTAACATCTATAGTCAGTTGACTTTGAGTAAAGCAGACGACCACCCACAGTGTGGTGGCCCTAGTCAATCACCTGAAAGCCTTCAGAGCAAACGCTGAGGTTTCTGAGGGGAGAAGGATTCTGCCCCAAGATGGTGACACAGCAGTCCTGCCAAAGTTTCTGGACTATTGGCCAGTCCTAGAGATTTCAGGCTCAAAATTGCAACATCTACTTCTCCCTGCGTTTCCTGCATGTCAGCTGCCCTAGAGATTTAGGAGTTACCCGCCTCCACAATTTCATGAGGCAATTCCTTACAATCAGTCTTTTGCTCTAGTTCTATATATATTGAGAGAGAGGACAGAGAGAGAGAGAGAGAGAGATTGAGAGATCCTGTTGCTTCTATGGTTGTTTCTCTGGAGAACCTGGTGGGATGTCTCTATAGGGCGGTCAGCAAGAGGTTTAAATTGTGTAACCTACAGTCAGGAGGTAAGGAAGAGAACATGTGGATTTCTGGGGAAGAGTGATTCAGAAAAGAGAGTTTCACTAGAACAGCCTTGAGGTGGATGCAAGGATGTATGCTGCCTGTTTGAGGAGCTTCAAGCTGGCCATACTGCTAGAGTCCGTTAGCACAGCACTCAGTGGTTTCTTACAAAAAGCTAGAATTTAGGGAAAATCACATATATACATAGAGAGAGAGAGAGAGAGAGAGGTGCAAACAGTTAACATGCTCAGCTGCTAACTGAAGGCTGGCAGTTTGAGTGCACCCAGAGGCACCTCAGAAGAAAGCGGAGATCTGCTTCGAGAAATGAGCCAGTGGAAACCCTGTGGATCACGGAAACCTTGTCCGAATCTTCGGCTCACTTATTTCTGACATGTCATCAGGAAACCCCAAGGGTTAGAAAAGGACACCCTGTTTGACAAAGCGGAAGGTCAGCAGAAGCCACAGAGGCCCTCCATGAGACGGGTGGACACTGACCACAACAATGAGCTCAGTCATACCAGCAGTCATGCAGATGGGACAGGCCCGGGCAGTGTTTCGTTCTGTCGTACACGGGTTGCCAAGAGTCAGACGGACGGCAGCTAACAACAACAAACAACACAGAGTCACAGGGTATATGCCTCAACATCCAGGAATATAGCAGATCCATGTAGGATGCTTGTATAAGAACAAAAAAAATGAGAAATCTGTCATACCCTTCCCCAAATACTTGCTATAAATATTTATAATTGATTCATAATTTAGTCAGTCCCATTGTTATTTGCCAAAAGCTTTTTTCCATCCTGCTGCATTTAAATTTGCGAAACAAGCACAGAGATTTTTGTCTAACTTATTTCAGTGATGAGTTTTGGGCTGATTTTGGTATGGCGGTTCGGCTTGTCCCTTGGCTGTGTGACTAGAAATCACCTTGGCAGGTAACCTCCTGGCAAGTCATTCTTTGGCTTTAAGAGACTTGGATAAATGTTTCCTTTAAAACAACACTCAGGTGGAATCAATGATCTGTATTTATTTGCACGAAATCAAAATTTAATTTCACGGCAACTTTCAGCCAATGCAAGTTGAAATTGTGTAACTAAATTTGTTTACAAGGTTATGTTAAAGCAGTGTCGAGGGAGAATGGGTTTTGAAGTAGGATTTGAGCGCACTGGTTGGAGTCTATCCTTGTAGATTTTGGGCTCCTTTTTGAATTACTACAAATATCCAATGAACTTTTTTTAAGTTCTTGGCCCTTTACTCTGGTCATATAATTGACAATGAGATAATAAACCTCATTTTAGAATAATATTATCTTTCATTTAATATATTAGGGAAAATATTAGTATGCCTGTTTTGTTCAAAATAGATAAAAACCATCTACCTACCCTGTCTCTGCCCCCCACCTTTGTTATTTCTCTCCTCCGTGTGGACATGTGCATTTGGAAATCACATGCCTGCCTTGTAGCACAGGGAGCAACAGACCATTGTAGGGAAGACAATGTGACACTCGCTATGTACCTTGTTTGCAGTTTTTCCTCAGCTTTATTGAAATTCTCCTTTTCATTTGAATCTCTTCCCATGTAAAAGTTCCTGTGGAAGTGTGCCTACTTGGATAATGATAAAAAAAAAAAATCAACCAAGTTAAACAATGAGGCCTTTCCCACACTCTTCAAAACATATGCTGCTCTTTATAATTGCACTAGACCGCCTGACATAAGGATAGCTCTCATAGCACATTGGTTCGCAATAATAAATTCAGTTGGAAAGCAGGTCTTTTTTAGGCAAAGTGCAATAAAAATAAAGCAAGAAGCCACAGTTTCAGTCACTGGTCTGGGAACGTAGATCCATCTGTTCCGGGGCTGTGAGACAGCTTTGTGTTGGGTGACATCGAGCCAATTGCGACTCATAGTAACCCCATGATAGAGTAGTAGACCTGTCCCCATAGGATTTCCTAGGCTATAATGTATACAACCACCACGCATCCATCAGTTTGTCATACTCTGGTGGCTTATGTGTTGCTACAATGCGAGAAGCTATGCCACCAGTATTTCAAATACCAGCAGTGTCACCCAGAGTGGACAGGTTTCAGCGGACCTTCCAGATGAAGACAAACCAGGAAGAAGGAAATAGCCAGGTCCACCTCCAGGGGGAAGAAAAAAAGGCCACCGAGAACCTCGTAAATAGCAGGGAAACACTGTTTGCTACTGTGCCGGAAGATGCACCCCTCAGGTCAGAAGGCACGCAGAATATAACTGGGGAAGAACTGCCTCCTCAAAGTACAGTCAATGATGCACAGATAATGACAAAGTACAGTTAATGACATGGATGAAGTAAAGCTTTCAAGACCTTCATTTGATGATGTAGCATGATGCAAAACAAGAAGAAACAGCTGCAAACATCCTTTAATAATCAGAACATGGAATGTATAAAGTGTAAATTTAGGAAAATAGGAAGTTGTCAAAAAATGAAATGGAACACATAAAGATTGATATCCTAGGCGTTAGTGAGCTAATGGGCTGGTATTGACCAGTTTGACAAATTGAAGAGGAATGGCATTGCATTCATCATCAAAAAGAACATCTGCTGTCAGTGATAGGATGATACCCACATGCCTACAAGGAAGAACAGTTAATATGACTATTATTCAGATTTACTGACCAACCCCTAAAGCCAAAGATGAAGAATTTGAAGATTTTTACCAACGTGCAGTCTGAAATTGACCAAACAATCAAGATGTATTGATAATTACTGGTGATTGGAATGCAAAAGTTGGAAACAAAGAAGAATCATTAGTAGCTGGAAAATACGGCTTTGGTGATAGAAATGACACTGGAGATCATGTGATAGAAATTTGCATGACCAGTAACTTACTCATTGTAAATACCTTTTTTAAACAACATAAACGGTGATCATATATGTGGACCTTACCAAATGGAATACACAGGAATCAAATCGAGTACATCTGTGGAAAGAGACAATGGAGAAGCTCACTATTATTAGTAAGAACAAGGCCGGGGCCGACTGTGAAACAGACCATCAGTTGCTCATATGCAAGTTTAAGTTGAAGCTGAAGAAAATTAAAACAAGTCCACAAGAGACAAAATATTGCCTTGAGTGTATTCACCTGAATTTAGAGACCGTCTGAAGAATAGATTTGATATGTTGAACATCAATGACCAAAGACCAGATGAGTTGTGGGATGACATGAAGGACATCACACATGAAGAAAGCAAAAGGTCATTATAAAGATAGGAAAGGAGAAAAGACCAAAAGGGATGTCAGAAGAGACTCTGAAACTTGCTCATAAATGGAGAGTAGCTAAAGCAAATGGAAGAAATGGTGAACTAAAAGAGGTGAACAGAAGATTTCAAAGGGCAGCTTGAAAGACAAAGAATTATAATGAAATTTCCAAAGACCTGGAGTTAGAGAATTAAAACACAAGCACACACTTGGCATTTCTCCAGCTGAAAGAACTGAAGGAAAATTGCCCTCAAGTTGCAATTTGGAAGGATTCTATGGACAAAATACTGAACAATACAGGAAGCATTAAAAGAAGATGGAAGGAATGCACAGAGTCGCTGTACCAAAAAAGATTACTCAACATTCACCGTTTCAGGAGCTCACATATGATCAAGAACCAATGGCACTGAAGGAAGAAATCAAAGCTGCAGTGAAGGCTTTGGTGAAAAAGAAGACTCCCAGAACTGACCCAACACCAACTGAGATATTTCAACAAACGTATGCCAAGGAATTTGGAAGACAGCTACCTGGCCAACTGACTAGGAGAGATCCATATTTGTGTCCATTCCAAAGAAAGATGATCCAAAAGAATTTAGAAATTACTGAATAATATCATTAATATCACACACAAGTAAAATTTTGCTGAAGATAATTCAAAAAACAGATGCACCAGGAAACTGACAGAAATTCAAGCAGATTCAGAAGAGGATGTGGAACGAGGGATATCATTGCTGACATCAGATGGATCTTGGCCAAAAGCAAAGAATCCCAGAAAGATGTTTCCCTGTGTTTTATTGGCTGTGCAAAGGCATTCAGCTGTGTGGATCATAACAAATTATGGGTAACATTGTGAAGAGTGGGGATTCCAGAACACTTAATTGTGTTCATGAAGAACCTGTACATAGACCAAGAAGCAGTCATTTGAACAGAACAAGGGGATACTGCTTGGTTTAAAATCAGGAAAGGTATGAGTCAGGGTTGTATCCTTTCACTCATTCAGTAGGTAAGCTGAACACATAATCCAAGAATCTGGACTATACGAAGAAGAATGCAGCATCAGGACTGGAGGAAGATTTATTAACAACCTGCAGTATGCTGATGACACACCTTTGCTTGCTGAAAGTGAAAACTTGAAGCACGTACTGATGAAGTTCAAAGACTATAGCCCTCAGTGTGGATTACACCTCAACATAAAGAAAACAAAAATCCTCACAAGTGGATCAATAAGCAGCATGATGAAAACTGGAGAAAAGATTGAAGTTGTCAAGGATTTCATTTTACTTGGATCCACAATCACCTATGGAAGCAGTAGTCAAGAAATGAAACCACATATTTTATTGGGCACATTTGGTGTGAAAGACCTCTTAAAAGTGTTTGAGCAAAGATACCACTTTGAAGATTACAGTGCCCCTGACCCAAGCCGTGGTATTTTCAGTTGCTTCATGTGCAACTGAGCAATGAATAAGGAAGACCGAGGAAGAGTGGATGCCTTTGATTTGTGGTGTTGGGGAAAACACCATGGACTGCCCGAAGAGGCCACAAATCTGTCTTGGAAAAAGTCTAGTCAGAATGCTCCTTAGAAAGGAGAATGGCCAGACTTCATCTCACCTACTTTGGTCATGTTGTCAGAAGAGACCAGTCCCTGGAGAAGGATATCATGCTTGGTGAAGTGGACGGTCCGTGAAAAAGAGGAAGGCCCTCAGTCAGACAGACTGACAGACACAGTGGCTGCTCTGATGGGCTCAGACATGACGCTGATTGTGTGGCTGGCACAGGCCTGAGCAGTGCTTCATTCTGTTGTACAGGGGCTCACTGTGAGCTGGAATCAACCCGATGGCACCTAACAAGGACTTAATGTTTACAGTTGCAGGTTTCCGGGTCTTTTCTCCCATAGAGACACTGGATGGGTTTGAGCTGCTGACCTTTCAGTTAGTAGTAGAGCACCCGAGTTGTGCCACTAGGGCTTGGTGATTTTTATGCTCTCCTTCAATGAAGCGTGGAATCCAGACTGTCACCAGGGTCTGGCTAGAAGGTTGTCACTTTGGTGAGGCATAATCTGGAAGACTGACGACAAGAGGGTGAGATGTCAGAGTGGGGGTGTTCTCTTCCCAGCTGTCTGGGATCTGAGGTCTGTAAAGATGCCGTTGAAGGTCTCAGATTCATCTCTGCTCCGCCCTACCATGAAATGACTGCACGAATTCACTGATCTCCCCCACAACACAAATAGGAGTATTTCCCCTTTCCCACCTCCTCAGCTCTGCCTTCTGCTCTGCCTTCTGGACACAAACAAACAGAAGTAACAACACTGCCCCCACCCAGCTTGGTAGCAGCGTGGGGCTATTTCTCTGAGCTCTCTGGGCCCTGGGCACTGATGCTAGGGCACAGTCCTCAGAATAGAAGTCCTGTGCTCCAGGGACTCAGGACAGCAGTGCTCCTGAAGGTGGCCTAGCAGCAGGCAGCGTTCATTCTGTTCAGCCGGGCAACCAACAGCCACAGCATATAGTAACCGTGGTGCTGACAGTAACAGTGGTCAGCTCCTTTACCGCAAGGGGTCTTGTGTGTGTAACTCACTCAATCCTCAGGGCAGCTGAGTCCAGGCCCAGCACAATAGAAGACTCCCACTGGCTCCTTGGAGGGTCCCTTGGAACCAGGACTTCATCTCAGAGTCCCGAGTTTGGTTCACAGCTTTCACTCTTCATTTCAGTGTTAGATCCCAGCGTTTTGCACCCTCACTTTCCCCAGCTCAGGGTTCATTTGTTTTTAATATTCATTAGCTGAATATCGTGGACAAGAACCCCTCTCCATCATGAACAACAAGCAAACTTTGGTCATCAATAACAGGATGACAATAGAAAATATAATCATGTGATTAAATATGTGTTGGGAACAAAAGACCAATAAAAAGGGTGGGATGGAGCACAACACAAAATGCTTTACCTGTACTCTATACAAAAGCTATGTATCTCAGTCTATGACAGAAGGAAAATACAGGACTCTATTGGAATCCACTAGCAACTGGCCACATCGATCAGAAGTTTCAGCTGCAGCATGCACTGCTGGCTATATTTAATTTCTCTCCCCTCCTAAGCAATGAAATGCTTCAAGGCCAGATACTGTCAGAGTTGTTACACCTCACACCTACCGTGTGTGTAGCTTAGGGTGACAGTGTATGCACACATCTGCATTAAAGAATTAAAGATGTTACTTAACTTCAGGCTGTATTTGCAAGGCTATTTGGAATTATGTCCAGCTCCAGTGGCACCATCCCAAATTTATGGGAAGGTATAAATGGAATGGCTAAGCAATTAAGGAAGTGTTTTAACTCCTATGTGCAAATTATTTTCACAAATTACATATTTCAAGTCACATATTCTAATCTCACATCCTTCAGAATACCCCCAAACCAATATCACTAATGGTGATTATAGATGTGGAGCCAAGTTTCTGGGATCACCCCCAAACCAATATCACTAATGGTGATTATAGACGTGGAGACGTGTCTCCAGGATCACCCCAAAACCTATATCCCTAATGGCGATGATAGACTTGGAGACGTGTCTCCTTTAGAAATACCACCACGTTGGTGTCCTTGATAATATAAAACAGAATAACATAAATCATCTAGTGGTGACTATAGTTCCCTATTGACACCATTACAATATTCCAAAACAATTTAAATTTTTTTCTATGAAAATTAATTGTCTATGTGTATCCTGTGTTTCTTAAGTGCAATTAAATTATTTTGAATATTTATGCTTTTAAAAGTAAGAGCTTGTTTAGATATTCAATTGGGTTCAAATAATAGCTTGGCATTTTCTATGTTTTATGGATATAAAACCTGTTGATTGTGTTCTGCAAAAGAGGAAAAACAAAAACATGTGTAGGAGGTGTTCCGTCTTTGGGAAATGCGAGATGAAACAGATGGAACAACTGTGTTTCCTGGAGAATGGCTCCGAACCTCCCATACAGAATATCTGCTGGAACTTCCACAGGAGGGTGGAAGGTATGGCCTTTGAAAGTGTTTTGACTATGGATTCCTTTAGAGTATTTCCCCAGTCTCAGGTCCAAGGAACATATTTTAAGAAAGGTAAACTAAATTATAATGCAGATCAATATCACCAAGCCATCTAACACATAATCCATATATGTCCTGCTCACCTGCTTGTGGTTCATGCATGGCATTCAGAAAATAATATGGAGGAGGCGTTCAAATGCATGTGATGAATAGGGTGGTTGTTGTTGTTGTTCGGTGCTGTCAAGTCGGCTCCGACTCATAGCAACCCTGTGTACAACAGAACGCAACACTGCCCGGTCCTGTGCCAGCCTCATGGTCCTTACTATATCTGAGCCTATCGTTGTCATGAATAAGGAGAAAAGCTAAATAGCATCATATGCTAATCAAAACTAAAGGCAAAAAAGCCTCAAGTGCATGTTGGTAAGGGAAAGAGGTAGGTGTGAAAAGGCAGTGTATTGTGCAGTTCCAACTATGTGACAGTCTGGAAAAGGCAAAACTAGAGAGATAGGAAAATGATCAGTTTTTGCTAGGACTCAGGGTCAGAGGGAAGGGTGAACAGGTGGAGCATGGGGCATTTCTAGGGCAGCAAAACTATTCAGCATGACACTGTGATGATGGAGAAGTGACATTAAATGTTTGTCAATACCCATGGAACTGTCACCATGGAGCAAAGCTTGCTGTAAACTGTGCACTGTGGTTTGGTAGACCATGTCTTTCTTCCCTCATCAGCTGCAAAAGATGTAGCCCAGCAATGCATGCTAGCAGTGAAGACAAAACGATGTGCAGGGGAGAGTGCGGACATGTGGCAGCACTGTGCTTTCTGCACACTTTCTCTATAAAACTGCTCTATAGAACTAGAGATAGCGTTAGAAAGATGCTTCCTTAATTTTAAAGTAAAAGCCAATGGCAGGTTCCACACACACACACACACACACACACACACAGAGTTGTGAGGAAACGGAATCAACCCCATTCACAAAGACTCTTTCTTTGCCCTCTTGGATCTATGGGTAGTTTAACCCGAGTTGTCCTCAGTGTCCTGAGCTATAAATTTTACTTTTCCACACAATTGCTTCAAAGCAAGGAAGATCAGAACCTTCAAAATGATTTCAGAAGCAATTGAAATCCCAAATTTACCAACATATATTGTGTCCAGATTTTATTGACTCCAGTGGGGAAGGAAAAGCACAGTGAAGCTCGCAAGGCAAAGATAAGTTCAGTAGGATCTCCAAATCAAGTAAGCTGAGAGTAAGCTTCTAGACATGAAAGACAATCGTTTAGAAAGATCTGTCAAACAGATAAGTTACTGTACCCTTTAACCATAAATCCCAAGGCTGGTGGTAGCTGTAATATTTGAAGCTACCGGCATGAAAAGAAAGTCAGATAAGCTGTCCTACACATCTGTCATCAGTACATTATTGTTGCCAGGATTGGTTTCAGGTATGATTGGCTGGAATTGCCCCAGTCAACTTTGGCCAAGAGGGGCATCCATACTTCTTACTTCCTCTAATGCCCACCCACAGCCTGCACTGAGGGCAGCTAAAATTTGAGGAAATGAGGCAGAAATATCTCCCAACATGTGCTAGCTGTGCCCTGGCTTGGAGGAAGAATTTGGAAGGCATTGTGATAGGCATCTCCCTGAACAGGAGCGAGGCCCTGAAAAGGCGTGCAGGGTTGTGGGTGCTTTGTAAGGTGAAGACTGCATGCGTAGAATTCACCAGAACACAAACTGGCAGAAGAGGGTGAGGCTCGCTCCTCCTCATGGAATCCGCCTCACACCCAGGTTCCCCAAGCTTCTCTGGAAATCCCTAGCAAAGGACACCCTGGTTGGTGAATCTAAGGGCCAGTGAAAATGAGGGCTGTCTTCAGGAGATGGGTTGTCACAACAGACATAACGGTGGAGTCAAACATACCGGCCGTCACGATGGTGGTGCAAGGCCAGACAAGGCGTTCTGTCACACGTGGGGTCACCACGTGCCAGAGTCTAATCTGATGCAACTGCCAACAACTGAAGTTCTGTCAGTTCTCAGCCCTCCCTTCCCTCACAGCACCCTAAAATATATTTATAATACACACAACTTTGCACACAGACCTGTCGCAGGAAAAGCTGCCATGGCCAAGGCACTATCTGTCCTCAGAAGGCTGCTGTGTCTGTATGAACAACGCCTTCTGTGAATAGCAGTGGGGCCCAAATATGTCGGTTCTCCCTCAGCATTTCAATCGCACATTTCCTCTTATTTTGATTGCAGAATTAAAACGTAATTAGTATGCTTTTAATTACTCCAAATGTGTCACATTAAGATTCAGTAATTACTCTACAATAATGAGTTGTGATTGAACGTCCCACAAACAAGGGATATTTAAAGGCAGGACAATTTTCACTCTATTGTTGCTGCTTTTAAAGCAATGCCTTCCCCAGGGTGAATATACTTTTAGGATTTCAATAATGGTATTGGACCATGGCCCATATTTCCAGTCAGACACATTTAAAGCATATTAGTTCTTTGGAAGCATGACTACGTCCTCCTAAGAACCCAACAAATGACTTTCTTCTTTTGGCCACACTTGGCTTCCCATTTTTGGTTTTGACTCATCTGCCATTTTGAAAATCAGAAAACCTAATCAATTTAATTCTTCAGAAATATTTAATGCAAAATGTGAGACTTTTGCCCTCGTCCAGTTGTGGTCAGGCTATGTGCACTCATATTAAATAAATACCATTTTTCAGAATGTGAGTATGTGGCAGGATTGTCCTTTGTTGACTTTGATATCCCGAGCTGTTCATGATCCATAGAGATGTTACTACTCAGAGGTCATTAGAATGTGATGAAAATGGTGCATGGAAGAAGTAGTCTTTCATGTTTTTAACAAACCATCTGCCTCTGGGGGAAGTTTTGTAAAATCCTAATAGAAAAAAAATAATAGTTTTTAGAGACATATGCCCATGTTTACAAGCTCAGAGAAATTGAATGAATGTCTGTGTTTTGCCAGTATTTCTATAGTCAATTGTTTCACATAATGGGGAAAATTAAAATAAGTAATTACCTTTCTGGTCTACCATTGCTTTAAATGTGCTTGGAATTTCTTAGTTTTCCATCCAATAATTATGCGTGAAAGTCCAAAACATTTGAAGAGTTGCAGGGATGGGTATTCAGCTATTTTGCAAAGTGAAATACTTTGATGATAGCAAGTCTTTTTTTTCACCTGTTTATTCTTCATGTTGGTGGCATTATGTTTATAGCTCAATTTGTAGATAATCTTTCAAGCTGTACTCTTTTTTTAGGCACAGCTATTATAAATGTCTTCTTCCTTTTGGCCGTGGCACTGCTTGCAACTTGAAATTGCTATTTGCTGCCTGCCAATTACAGAATAATTTAAGGTTTGATGCTTCTAGGCATAGTTCTTGAAATATACAAAAGGAACATGTTAAGGTAGAATGTATAATCTTTCCTCAGCATTGCACAGCTTTATAGGACCATGTTGAGGTAGAATGCATAATGTTTCCATTGCATGCACACCTTTAATAGAATGCATGGAATTACATCCAAATCAATAAATTCAGTGGGAAAAACTTCTTTCTTCTAAGAAGTGTTTTGTATGGTTTTACTATCCCTTCTTTTGGTAGGATCACAGACATATTTTTCACAAAAAGAAAATCATACTTATTTGCAACGGAATGGTTTGAGTCAATGAAGATGGGCGATGGAGAAATGTGGATAAAATTTTAAGGTGAAATTTACATGTCTAGGAAACAGGGCAAGATGTGATTTTTAAAAATTAATTTGGAATAATTAAGAAAGAAAAAAAAGATAGTTCTTTACATTCTCTGGATCTTTTCAACTCCGCCCTGTAATCATCTTTCTCCTTTTGTGTTTGTGTCTAAATTAGCCAGAATTTATAGTGCAAGAGAAACGCAGTAAAGCCATGTAAACTTCAGACTTAGCAGAGTCAAATATTACCCTGAAGACTCCAAAAGCTTTCCATTTAGGTCAGTAGAAGGGAATATGCCAATTATGGTGAGAATAAGAAGAGAGAGTTTAATTACATATGTAACCCATGTGTGTAACATCTAGAAGGACATTCTGGACAATTATCGGGGCGGGGGTGGAAAAAACAAATGAAAGTCTTCCTCATAGTCAACCACAAACATGCTTAGGTTCCAAAGATGGTAATTTTTTCTTTTCTCTTCTCATCTGGATGTCCAGATAGACTGCTGGAGACCCTTTTCCTCTCCCCATCTCTCTTTTATTTTTCCTCCAGACACACAACAGTGGAGGTCTGTACACCTTGTTTACTTTGTTTCTGACACCATAGAAGGTCACTTTCTTCAGAATGGGGCAGCATTAAGATGAACAAATCTGACTTCTGGCCTAACATTGGTGAGAAAGTCCCCATCCATCAAAGAACATGAATTATACAGCCCAAGTTAGCTGGTTATCCTTCCCCAGAGAAGGCATGATGGAGAAACTTGGTTCTGTATCAAGAAAGAATCAGCAACTCTCAGAAATGTTAAATGGTCAGAAGGTTTGCCAAAAATTTCTCTACAGTTCTGGTGTAGTAAAATCAAAGAAACCCTGAAGGCCTACTTGAAGCTTGGCCCTGGGCTTCAAGTCAGGAAACCCAGGAAGGATTCAGGAAGCTTCAAGAATGGCCTCAACCCAGAGCTGAGGATTGAACTGAGGTCCAATAAAGATGTGTGGTACCTGTTTGCTGACCACAGACATTGGAGAAAGATGAATACAGAATACCCTGTGGACTGCCAGGAGAACAAACAAACCCATCTTAGAAGAAATACAGCCAGACTGGCCCTTCGAAGCAAGGACCACAAGATTTCATCTTGCTTACTTTGGACACACCATCACAAAAGACCAATTGCTAGAAAAGAACATCACATTTGGTAACATAGAGGCTCAGCAAAATAAGGGAAGTCTTCAGTGAGATGAACTGACACAATAATTGCAATAATGGGCTTGAACCTTCCAAGGATCCTGAAGGTGCTGCAGCTCTGGGCAATGTTTTGTTCTAGCATACATAAAACTCTGCAAATCAGAGATGACCCAACAGATAACAATAGCCAAGGAGAAAGAGTCCCTACTGTGGTCTCAGAGCCAGCAACCTTCTCTCAGAAGCCAAATACAGGTGGCTTTTATTACTGCAAATCCCTACTTGCCCCCAATAATGCCAGGAAGTGAGGGCCTCCCTTGCAATGAGCTGGCTCCTGGATGCCTCTGTTCTGCAGAATCTTGAGTGGAAGTTCCTGAAAAAGGCCCATGGTGGGTATGGAGAACTGTGGGCCACCAAGTTCAGATAACAAAGCCAATAACTGACCAGGAACTCACTTTGCAAGCTGAAGATTATTTTTAACTGTGACTTTGTCATCACAGTAACAATGATTCTGGTAGTTGTCTGGTATATCAGATAACTCTGAAGGATAGCACCATGAACTTGGTTTTCACTTCATGGCTTGAACTGTTCCCCTAGAAAAGCTTAAACTATAATTTTCCCTTTGAGTTAACTGTGCTTATCACAAATGCCAGAAGCTACATTTACATTGCTAATAATCATCTTTCAAGGTGTGTTGGCATTTCAGCTGATCTGTCATGTGCTTTACAACACCTTTGGGCAAAGTCAGTTCTCCTTAGGAAAGAGGGTGGCCTCCAGAGACCCAACATATCTAGAAGTCAGTCACAGGGTAGGGTGGAGCACCTTCATAAAAACTACCAAACTCAGAGTCCAAGAAGTGAACACCTGTGCCCAGCACAGGCAAAAGGCATTGGCACACACACCCAAGAAGAACAAGGAATTCAAAAGGCAATAGGGGCAAAAGTCTTAGAAGTTAAGTTTATAACGTGAGGAGTAAACCAGGGGATTTTGCCTGTAATGAGGAAGGAGGACAGAGAGGATTCACTACTGACCTCCAGTCAGCTTTATAGAGGAGAGAGGAGTGTCCAAACCTCTGTATAATGACAAGTCCTGCCTCTTGGAATATGTGTCCTACACTAAATGAAGAAAGAGTGAGCTGGAAGGAGCTAGCTACTAAATCTGGGACCAATAGGTTAAGAATATTCAGGAATGAACAGTTACACTTAGGAATCTATCTGTATGCAGCTGAATTCAAAATAATTGTCCTAAAGGGAAAATACACACACTCTGTAAAAGTAAAATCAAAGAGATTTATTGACAGCCCAAGGAAAGGTCCAGACCAGGAAATGTCCACATTCACAGAGTAACAGTGCGCACTCTGGAGAACAACAAAGAAACAAGCACTCTTAAACTGTTAAAACAAGAGCTAAAGCTACAATATTCTAATTGACAGAAAGGCACTCAGGGGGGTTGAAGGTGGGCTACCTGAGAGTGAGGGCTTACTGGGGATTTGTGGATATATATATGTGAGATTACATGATTAGTTAAGGGTACATACTTCCAAATGTATGTACTTTTCAGGTAATTAAAGGATGAGCACAGGACAACAACAGGACATACTTCTCTGGGAACATGTTATTAAAACTGCTTTCTCAAGCATGTCTCTTCCTGGGGCTCCATTGTAAAGAAGATATATCAATCAGGCTGGGCTGTAAGACCCTTTGGGCATAGGCTATCACATCCTGCATGCTTGACCATAGAGGAAAGACCCCTCTAGAAACAGGTTGAGACATCCTGCATCTGCCTGACCCCAGAGGGGGGAAAAATCCTTTAGAGTATATAGTTAAGTCATCATAGAGGTTAAAGAAAAACTGCTGTTAAAAAAAGGCTATTTTAAAATTCAGCATGGATTCCGGACTCACATCAAGATTTAAGATACAGTTAAGGCTCCAAACTAGGCTTCCCTGTTTATACACACCAAATGCCTCAGGTTTTAGATTCTCACACAATCCCTCCATTTGATCAAGGATTTCAATGAAATTCTTTGACCACATATATGATGGCATGCTTTCTCCCACATGGACTTCTTTACTCCAATTTCCTTTAGAATGGCCACTTGCCTTAGTGTAAACCTTTAACATCCCAAACATAATATTTTCTTGAATGGTCACGCCCATCTGCTGTCTTTCTCATGCTTAGATTTAGCACCCAGTCATCAGTGTCCTCTTGGGAAAGGTTAGCACATAGTGTGGCCTACAACCAAGTAGAGGAACTACTTGGTTGCTATGTGAATAGGAAGCCTTTACAGCAAGGGCCTAAGCCCATCAATGGAATAGGCATTATCAATGTACATGAATCATTCCATTGGTAACATGTTGGTTTTCTGGGCCAAAGCATTAGCAGTAACTTTCATACAGCAGTTAATTGTTCTAATAATAATAAAACAATTGTAAGTATCATGAGTCCAGTCATCAGAACAGATCTAATCCAAGAACCTATACCTTTTGGCAGCCACCTAAAAATGTTAAAGAAAAGGGAACTAGTTGGTCAGGAAGTGCAGCCAAGTACCCTTTTGGCAGATCTGGTGGATGTCCCTTTCTACTTTACTTGAGGTATTTACTCAAGTACAACAGGAAGTGTTGGCAATGATACATACTCCACCTTGTTGGGCCAACAGGAAGTCTAAGATAATCCTATTGTCTAAAACTACCTTTTCAAAGGAATTTAAGGATTTTCCTGCAGTGACATAGTATCAGCAACATTACTAGCAATCTTTTCTATAGTAGCAGATATATTCCGGACTGCATGTTATAAATCAGCAACTCCATACCAAGAAAGAAATGCTCTTAAAAAGGAATGTCTTAGGCCAGGGATCTTGCTCAGTGTTTGTACTTAATTGCCTCTAGTCAACTCTGGATTGTTTGTTCCTCTTTCTCTCCAATGAATTCAGAATATTGGTCCAGGACATAATTTCATTGTAAGAGTGAACACTCAGGGGAAAACCCTAAATGTCCTGATGTACATTGGCCTGTCAGATTCCATTCATTTAGACAGGATAAAATCCAGACAGGAACTTGTCATTTTGGTTTGGATTGGAAATGGAGGGTATCTTCACCCTTCACATAAAAATATGTATCCAGGACTTCCAGTAAATGATGGAATAGGCAGACAAACTACATAGACCCTCTCCAACAAAGAAAAGAGAAACAAGTTGACAGAGATACAGAGATAATCGTGGATCTCTGAGCTTTGAAAGGAAGTTTTTGGAAGTGGATTAGGCACCAAGTAGTGAAAAAATCTGAACGAAAACAGTAAGTATGGAGATGGTTGGAGATGCAGACTGTCAGCTACTCTGATGGGACCAACAGTCTGAATATTTCCAAATGTTGTTGGGACCTGAGAATTGACCTAAAGATCAGCCCTGGTTGCCAAGGGCTGCAGGGATGACTGTGCTGGTGGCCTATGACTAGGAAGGGAAATAGCCAGGAGGGAGACAACCTGAGCTGTTGACTTTCAGCTGTCCAGAGGGAGCAGCCATTTTGATTGTTTACAAGCAGTGGCTATTTTGGATATTTAAAGTGTCTGAGGGTGCAGCCATTTTGAATGTTTACAACTTGTGGCCATGTTGGATATTTAAAGTGACTGAGGGTGCTGCCATTTTGAATGTGTACAAGTTGTGGCCATTTTGGATATTTAAAGTGACAGCATTCTCATTCAGATTCCAAGGACCTAAAAATAGGCTCCATTTGCCAACAAGGGCAGGGACATGTGGGAGGCTGACAATGGGAGTGGTGAGTGTATAAGTGCTGCCAACTAGCGAATACAGGAGCACTGTACCCTACTTACATAGATAACCTCCAAAGAAAACTAAAATTGTGGGTGAGTCACTCTAACATACAATCACCAAATAAATATAAACACCAAAATGTCACAATGTCTTGGAGACAGCAGAGCATCATAGTGCACACAAAGAAGCAAGAAAAAGCAGTAAAAACAAGGGACCAGGATAAAGACCCAGAACACATCCCTGAGGAAGAAGCAGCATTGGAACTCCCTGATAATAATTCAAAAAGAAGCATATTTCGGTTCCGTCAATGGATTGAGAGACAGATAGAGAAAAACACTGACAAAATTGAGGAAAACACAGAGAAAACCCTAGAACAATTTTGAAAGACAATAATACAAGAACAAAATGACAAAATAAATGTAAAATTAGAAATGATACAAAATTTACAGATAGAAATCCAGAAGATTAATACTAAATTTTCAGAAACAGTTAACACATTGAATGGACAAAGGAGTAGAATTGAATCAATGGAAGACACAATTAGTGAGATTGAAGACAAATACCTCAATACTTATTTTGGAAAGGACTCAATCAGAAAAAAAGGGAATCCTGTGGACAGAGAACCAGCAACAGCAAACAACAACCAACAATTGTCACAATCACACATGATGACATAACCTGGAAACTGATCCAATTATAGAAGTATCCAAAATAAATAAGCCTACCACATGGTAAACAGGGAACCAGAGACATCAATTGACAATTACAAACCAAAAAGAGGGAAAAAAAGTGTGTACTTACAGAACTTCTAAATGGTAGAGAAGTCAAGACAACTGCAAGATAGAATGGACCATTCTAAACTTGGAAAGAAAATTATAAATCACAAGGTAACCTCAAAGGAAAATATAAACCTTCACCTCGAAATAAAAAAGAGGACCAGCACAAATATTTGTTGTTGTTGTTAGGTGCCATCAAGTCATCTCCAACTCATAGTGACCCTATGCACAGGAGAATGAAACACCACCCAGTCTTAAGCCAGCTCTGCTATCCCTGCTATACTTGAACCCATCACCACAGCCACAGTGTCAATCCATCTCTTAGAGGGCTTTCCCCTCTTTCATCAACCCTCCACCTTACCAAGCATGCCATCCTTCTCCAGGGAATGGTCCTTTCTGACAACATGACCAAAGTAGATGAGTCTCAAGTCTGGCCATTCTCACTTACAAGGAGCATTCCAGCTGCACTTCCTCCCAGGACAGACCTGTTAATTCTTTTAGTCATCCATGGTGCTCTCAACATTCTTCACCAGCACCACAACTCAAAAGCATCAAGTCTTCTTTGGTCTTCCTTGTTCATTGTCCAGCTCTCACATGCATATGAGGTGATTGAAAATATCATGGCTTGTCTCAGGCACACCTTAGTCCCCAAGGAGAAATCTTTGCTCCTCAGCACTTGAAAGAGTTCCCTTGCAGCCAACTTGCCCAATGCTATACATCATCTGATATCCTGGCTGCTGCTTCCATTGGCATGGATTGTAGAACCAAGCAATGTGTAGTCCTTGACAACTTCAATCTTTTCTCCATTTATTGTGATGCTGCTTATAGGTCCAGTTGTGAGGATTTTTGTTTTCTTTATATTGAGACATCATCCATACTGCAGACTGTATTCTTGAGTCTTCATCAGTAAGTGCTTCAAGTCATCTTCACTTTCAGCAGGGGTCAAAGTTGTTTCGTCAGCATATCACAGGTTGTTAATGATTCTTCTCCAAACTTGATGTCATGTTCTTCTTCATATAGTCCAGCTTCTCAGATTATTTGCTCAGCATATAGATTTGGTAAGTATGGTGAAAGGATACAACCCTGATGTACTCCCTTCTTGATTTTAAACTATGCAGTGTCCCCTTCTTCTATTCCAATGACAACCTCCTGGTCTATGTACAGGTTCCTCATGAGTACAATTAAGTGCTCTGGAATTCCCATTCTTCTCAGCGTTATCCACAATTTGTTATGATCCACACAATTGAATGCTTTTGGATAGTCAATAAAACACAAGTAAACATCTCTCTGGTATTCTTTGCTTTGAGCCAAGATCCATCTGACATCAGCAATGATACCCTGTATTCCACATCCCTTTCTGAATCCAGCTTGCACCTCTGGAAGTTCTCTATCAATATACTGCTGCAACCGTTTTTGAGTTATCTTCAGTGAGATTTTACTTGCACATGATATTAATGATACTGTTTGATAATTTCCACATTCTATGGGATCACCTTTCTTTGGAATGGGTACAAATATGGATCTCTTCCAGTCAGTTTGCCAGGTGGCTATCTTCCAAATCTCTTCGTATAGCCAAGTAAGTGCCTCCCATGGGGCATCTGTTTGTTGAAACATCTCAGTGGGTATTCTGTCAATTCCTGGAACCTTGTTCATTGCCAATTCTTTCAGTGCAACTTCAACTTCTTCCTTCAATACCATTGGTTCTAGATCATATGTCACCTCCTGAAATGGATGAAGATCAACCAGTTCTTTTTGGTACAGTGCCTCTGTGTATTCCTTCCATCTTCTTTTGATGCTTCCTGCATCATTCAATAGTTTGCCCATAGAATCCTTCAATATTACAACTTGAGGCTTAAATTTTTTCTTCAGTTCTTTCAGCTTGACAAA
>NW_006922143.1:739845-747621 GCF_000298275.1 Orycteropus afer afer | reverse complement strand
GACAAGAACAGACATATGCACACCCATGTTCATCGCAGCACTATTTACAATAGCCAAAAGATGGAAACAACCTAGATGTCCATCAACTGAGGAATGAATAACCAAACTATGGTACATACAATAAGGTATACTGTGCAACCCTAAAGAGTAATGTAGAATCTGCAAAACGCTGCATAACCTGGGTTAACTTGGAGGACGTTATGCTGAGTGAAATATGTCAATCACAGAAGGACAAATATAGTGTTAGTTCATTATTGTAAAAAGTCAAGGAAAGGTTTACATATGGAAGGAAATTTTCTTTGCTGTTTACCAGGGGTGGGAGAGGTGGAGAGGGAACACTGAAGAAAAAAAAAAAATGCATTGATCCATGTCACTTTAGTTTTGTGTATTTCACTGTACATAAATTACATTTCAATGAAATGTATTTAAAATATGTATCCATATGGGGCACATATTGTGCCATCCCATTGTGTTTATATGGGAGAAGGATGGTTTGATTTATTTGTTTAAGTCAATTTTCTGTCAAGGTGTTGTTACAAATAGGCAGCCATCCTAATCTTAGCCAGTTCCACATTTGGATACAAGAAGACTTCTTTCCCTGCAGGCATGCTGTTAAATACCCTGTAAAAACTGCTGTCCAAAATCTGTGAGGGGCATTACATCAAATGAAGTGCTCATTTTTACATTCTGAAGTGTTCTAGGCCACTTCAGAACAATTACTAATTCTATTCTGGGTTAGAGTGAGACATGGGACTTGGGTTGAACTAATACCTCACAGAATAACCCACTAATAACTCAGCTTCGTACATATGGTTCACCAAAAGGCGCTATTGAAGCTGATAGTAGCAGGGGGGACAAAACTATCATTCAGTATGGGAGAAGCTAATGGATCTGGATCCATGAGGCTGTAGTTTTGAATTGACGGTAAATGCAGAAGCCAGACATGTTACCTGGCTTGGCCACTGCTTGAGTAAGTTTTAAGAAAGTATTTTCATGCCAAGGTTCAGTGGGAGCTAAGGATAGCAACAGCAGATCTAAGAAGGGCTTCATAATGAAGGAACATGACCCAAAAGAAATAAAGTGAAGCAATAAGCTTGCAGATTATGGCCACATTAAAACAAATTCCTGCATTTGGCATTTATGAAGTGATTAAAGTGGCTAATAGAAATAATTTTTTTTTAAAAAAAGGTAGTAATGCAAAAAGAGCATAAAGAGTTTGTGAGTGGAGAAATACAATAAAGACTTTACCAATCAATAAAGCCTATTTGGTAAAACAGGGCAACTTCAAAAGCAACTAATAATAAGCCAAATGTAACAGCTGTCATATACCAAGGGGTGGTTATGAGTACACAGGCTTTAGGGCATGCAGTAAAGCTGAAATAGCAATGTAATGAAGAGAAATATGCAAAGCCAAAGATATTCTCTACTCATGTGTTCTTGTTCCACATTGAACATCGGGCCATACTGTCCACCTCTCAAACAATCATCAGCTTCTGGCTATTGGGCCAGGTGAACTAGAGTTTAAGCTGGTAGGCTGGACTGCCCACTCAGGAGCTGCATCTTCTTTAACTGGGAGAGACAAATCCAAGTGTTACTTCCCTGCAATTTAGTGGCACACAGGTTAGTTAAAAGAACTAAGTAAGACCCTTTCCATCTAGACTCAAGAGAGTCCTTGTGTTTCCTCACACACATACTTTCCTTGTTGGATGTGTGAGATTGGAGCCTCAAGAGTTCTTCTTTCATCAAAGCCCTTTTTGATTAAAGAGTTACAATTTTTAGCATAATGAATCAAGACCTGACAGTATGTCAAAAGATGTGTTTAAGTGAAGTTAGAATCTACTACAGCAGACCAATAAGGGAAGAATTGTTCTCCAGTGATGATATAATGAGGTGTTAACTTATATGATCCAGAAGGAGTAGACCTCAAATTCAACAATACAAGAGGTGTTTGCATCCAAACTAAGTGCAAAGAGGCAGAAAGTTTGGATAACTGAGTCTTATCCAATTTGCTATTTGTGCATTGGCCTACTGGGCAGAGGATATCTTCCAGGTGAAGTTTGACAAGGATAGCCTGGATTATATCAGGAAATGAGTGAACAGGATTTAACCATGTAATTGAATGCACTCCAGAAAATCTCCAATTATATTTCTTCATCAGATCAATCACCTCATCTCTCCTTAAGTGGTCTAAGGAGTGCAAGACTGAAGAAAAAAAAAAATATTCAAAGACTTTGGTATGTGAAATGAGAGATACCACTGCTGATGTCAGATGAATCTTGGCTGAAAGTAGAGAATTCCAGAAAGATGTTTACCTGTGTTGTATTGACTATGCAAAGGCATCTCACTGTGCAGATCATTAAAATATTGGAACGTTGCAAAAGATGGGAATTCCAGAACACTTATTTGTGCTCATGCGGAACCTGTACATAGACCAGGAGGCTGTTGTTCAAACAGAACGGGATACTGCATGGTTGAAAATTAAGAAAGGTGTGTATCAGGGTTGTATCCTTTCACTATTGTTACTCCATTTGTATGCTGAGCACATCATCTGAGAAGCTGTACTGTATGAAGATGGTAGCATCAGGGTTGGAGGAAGATTAATTAACAACCTGCAACATGCAGATGACACCACTTTGCTTACTGAAAGCAAAGAGTACTTGAAGCACTTATTGATGAAGATCAGATATCTTCAGTGTGGATTATACCTCAACATAAACAAACAAAATCCTCCCAACTGGACCAACAATCAACATCAAGATAAATGGAGAAAAGATTGGAGTTGTCAAGAATTTAATTTATTTGGACCCACAATCAGTGCCTATAGATGCAGCACTCCAGAAATCTAATGATGTAGTGCATTGTGGAAATTGCTTCAAAAGACATTTGGAAGTGTTAAAGAGCAAAGAATACGTTGAGGGCTAAGGTATACCTGACCCAAGCCATGGTATTTTCACTCATCTCACCTCATTTGTATGCTAACACAAGACAATGAGTAAGAAAGAGAGAAGAATTTATGCATTTGAGTTATGATTTTAGCAAATAATTTCTAATATAGTACGGGCTGTGTCTTAAGCTGGATTCTCTAGAGAAGCAAGACCAGTGAAGCAATGTGTGTGTGTGTGTGTGTGTGTGTGTGTGTGTGTATAGGAGAGAGAGATGGAAATGGCTCATGCAGTTGTAGAGGCTGGCAAGTCTCAAGTTTGTGGGTCAGACATCAAACTGGAGGCTTCTCCTGACTCCTATAGCAGCAGGGACTGACAAAACCAAGATCTGCAGGCGTTGTGGCAGGCCTCTGATTCAAGTTCAGAGGATGAGCCCGATGCAAGATCTGGAGCAAAAACCAAGAGATCATTGCCAGAGCGTTTCCATATATATCGGAAGCAGGCCACACTCTGAAAAAAAAAACACCTTTCCAGTACTTGGCTGCTATGGCAGATCTCAGCATGGAGGTGGATTACATTGTATCAGATCTCATCATGGGGAATGATTACATTGTAACTGCCAGACCATAGCCCGGGCAAGTTGACAGAACCTTAACAGTCACAGACTGCTAGAAGAATGAACAAATCTGTCTTGGAAGAAGAACAGCCACAATGCTCCTTAGAAATGAGAATGGTAAAATTTCATCTCTCGTACTTTGGATATGTTATCAGGAGGAACCAGTCCCTGGAAAAGGGCATCATACTTGGTAAAGTAGAGGGTTAGTGATAAAGAAGAAAGCTTTCAAGGAGGTGGATTGACACGGTGGCTGCAACAGTGGGATCAAACAAAGCACCAATTGTGAGGATGCACAGAGCCAGGCAGTGTTTTTCTTTTTTTTTCTTTTCTTTTTTTTTAATTGTGATTTGGGTGAAGATTTACAGAGCAAATTCACTTTCCATACAGCAGTTCACATATACTTTGTCTCATGTCATTGATCACCGTTTACCACAATGCAACAGCTCCCATCCCACTTCCTCCCCATAGTTACCTCTTCCCACTGTCCATCCCTCCATACACTCCTGCCAGGCAGTGTTTTTTTATGCTGTGCAAAGGGTTGCTATGAGTCAAATGTGACTCATCAGCACCTAACAACAACAACAACAACAAATCAGTTAATTCCACAATGAAATTATCGGTCCCATAGTATCCTCTGTGGTTGAAGTATTTGGAAACCTCACAATTAGTGAGTAGGCCTTCTCTATATATAGCTTGTATCATGAGAGCCCACAGAGACAAAGAGGATGAGCACACTAGACAGGAGAACACCACATAGCAGGCTGCTTCAGTGAAATCAGCCCACCAGAACTTGTTCATATGGACAACTGATTTCTCTAAAGTGAAATGGGTAGCCTGGTGCACGTTATCAACAATTAAAGCATGTAATGACTGTGACAATCCCATCTAGCCTTCTAGTCCAACCATAAATTAGTGATTGCGTCTTTATCTTTCTTGCACCCAAGTCTTTCCATGCTTGAATTTCAGATTCAAGGGGCATATTTTGATGAATGTATAGAAGCTTTAGAGCTGCCTGTCTTTGTCATCCTTCATAATATCATCACGTGTAGGAGCCTTATCATTTCACTCCTTTTCAGCCATATTAACTTGGGCAAAAAGGGTGGTGAGCACCTGAGAGGCAGCATTTTTGGCAGTATATTCAGCTAAATTATTCCCTTTAATTTCTTCTGTCTGAAGGACATCTGTAGAATTATAAGCCTCAATTTTTATTACAGTAATCTCAGAAGCAAGCAAAAGGGTTTCTTCTAGGTCTGCCACTGGAGGGCCATTTTTTATGTGTGCTCCAGAGAATGTGAGGAACCCCCTGTGTTTCCACAGTAACCTCAAAATCATTGATATCCCCCAAAACATACCCAGAATTTGCGTTGATATTTACCAACCCTCTAGAATCCAATTTGCAAGACCTTGTGAGTGCAATCAGTTCAAACCCACCAGGCACTCCTTGGAAGGAAGGTTGGGCAATCTATTTCTGTAGTGACATCACTTCGGAAACCCGAGGAGGGGTCGCTATGAGTTAGATCTGACTCAACAGCAGTGTGTTTGGTTTGGTTTGTGAATGCAATCAGGTCAGCTTGTTGTACCAAAGTGACTTCAGGGAAAAGGTCACTTTACAAGGCTTCCGTAGAAGTAGTGACGTCATATCCTCCCTGATAATGAGAGTTGGTGGGATCAGATTTAAGATTCATCCACAAACAACTAAATCAAATTTGGAAAAGGAGATTTCTTGTAAATCCTTCTGGTTGACAAAATCTGTTCAATGAAGTCTAAACAGTCATGTAGTGGGAAATCCTCCTCACTGGATGGAGGTAACAATGTGGCTGGGTTGAAAGAAGTTACCATGTGCAGTCTGATGTGCAGGCTGCTAAGAGAAGGACTTCACAAGAGGTCAACCTGTTGACTGAAAGATTCTGTTTGAGACTGGAATTTAAAATACTCAACACAGCACAGGAGACACAGACATCAAGGATGTTCTGCAAAACTATGCCTGTGGTGTTTTCAACCAGTTTTGTTTTTTCAACAACTTCCCTGAGATAAATGAAGGTATTTCCAGGTAACTGAGTCCAATTGAATACTGTAATAACCTATAAGTCTCTGCTGTTCTCTGTGTTTTGGGATAAGGACTCCTAAGGCACTGCCATAATTCTAATGAACAAAGAGTGAAAAATCTATATAATCAGGAAACTTCAAAGTGAGAGTATTAATTAATGCCACTTTTAGCATGGTTGTGGCATTTAGGTTGTCTTCAGTAAGTTGAAAAGGATCAGATTGAATCCTTCAGTTATCCATAAGTGAGTTAATACATTAGAGAAAAATTAAGTATACAAGTTCTGCAATGTCTGCAAAGCCCCAAAATTCTCTGAATCTTTTTTTTTCTGTCTCCCTCCCTCCCTCTCTCCATCTCTCTCTCTGTGTCTCTTTTGTAGTAGGAATAGGGCAAGCCACAATAGTCTCCTTTCTCTGTGGGTTGATAGTAATCTCCTTTGCTAAGATTGTATGTCCCAGATGTTCTAAAGGATGTTGAGAGGATTTTAATTTTTCCTCAAAGTCATGTTGCAAATCAGGATGCAAAACTTGGGGGGAAAAAAATACTGTGGAAATTCTGTGACCCCTTGAGGCATAACAGTCCACTTTTACTGTTGACCTACCCAGGTGAAAGCAAGCAGATATTGACTATATGGGTGTGCAGGAATACTGACAAAAAAAAAAAAAAAAACACTACAGAGCTCAAACACCATGAAATGAGTAGCTTTTAATAGAATATTTGCCAAAAGTAGATGGGGATTTGGGACAATGGGTCATGTACAATTCTCTATTCTAGGTGTCATTGATTGAATTTTGTCTCTCAAAAATATGTGTCAATTTGACTGGTCCATGATTCTCAGTGGTTTTGACAGTTAAGTAATGAGGTAATCATCTGCCATGGTGGGATCTGATGTGTTAAACCAATAAGCTGTAATGGGTTTTGGGGGCGTGGGGATGTAACACCGTTATTCTTCATCTGATGTAAGGGAGGTTTCCCAGGGGTGTGGCCTTTTTTATCTTCCACAAAACAAACAAACTCACTGCCATTGAATTGGTTCAACTCATAGTGACAGCCACTGGGTTTCTGAGGTAGCAAATCTTTATGGAAGTAGAATGTCCCATCTTACTTCCACGGAGCAGCTGGTGGCTTTGAACAGCCAACATTCTAGTAAGCAGTCAGATGCCTTAGACATTACACCACCAGGAAAGAGGAGTGAGTAGATAAGGAGGAATTTACTACCACCAGGAAAGAACAGCCGTAGCCAAGCACATCCTTTGGACCCAATATTCCTGCACTGAGCACCTCCTAGACCAGGAGGAGATTGATACCAAGAGATTTCCAAGGACCTCCACGCCCACAAGTGTTCGAAGGACATGTAGACCTTCCCCCAGAGCCACCAGAGAAAGATAGCCTTTCACTAGAGCTGGCACTCTGAGTTCTGACTTCTAGCCTCCTAAACTGTGGGAGAATGAATTTATATTTGTTAAAGCCATTTACTCCTGGTATTTCTGTTAATATTTTTCTTTTATTTCTCTTTTATTTATTTATTTGTTTGTTTGTTTGTAGTAGAAATAGGACAAGCCACAATAGTCTCCTTTCTCTGGGAGTTGATAGTGATCCCTTTTGCTGAAATTATATGTCCCAGATATTTTAAAGGAGGTTGGGACAATTTCAGTTTTTCCTTGAGGCCTTTTAGTGACCAAATGCTGTAACAGCAGGATATTATCAACAAGGTTGTTGAGAATTTGAGCATAGAAATAGGTCATTGACATTCTGTGATAAGATGGATCCTTGAGTAAGTTGTACGTGTTGCCAAATCAGCATGCAAAACTTGGGGGGAAATTATATAGGAAACTCTGCAACAGTAGGTAACTAAGATACCCTGTTCCCAGATTTCCTCACAGGAAAGATAGGAATATTATAAGAGCTGGTACAGGGCATCATTAGACCTTTGTCCAAAAAGTCTCAAATATTAGGTGCTAATCCCCCCCTGGCTTCCTTCCTCAGTGGATACTGGGATATTTTTGGTAGAGGCTTAGAGGTGTCACTTTGAATTTTAATGAAATCTGCTAGCAAAATTCAGCCAACATCAGTGGAAATTGTAGCCCAGAGAGTCTTGAGAACTAAAGATAGTTCATTAACAAAGGAAAGAGGGACAAGGGTGGTTTCTTTTGAGTTAAGTAAGCTTACAGTGTGTGAAAAACAAATATCCTCCTCCAACTCTCTTCCTCCCTTGTTTGTGTGTTTCTCAGGGA
>NW_006922143.1:737001-738859 GCF_000298275.1 Orycteropus afer afer | reverse complement strand
CCTAGAATCCTTTAAATCAGTTTCAAATCTATGAATTGAATGTAGGACTTTAGTTTCACTTTTTAACTTTAGGCAGTTCTTCATAAAATGTCCAGGATTTTTACAATAAAAGCACATGATGGGATTGTGGCCTGATTCACAATTCAGTGGTCTCCCACGAGACAAGAGTTGTAGCTTGGGCTTGAGCTTTTGTAACTGCAAAGCAGTGAGTTTAGTTTGCTCCACCTGGGCAGCCATTGCTTTTTTGGTGGCAGTGGTTTCTTAATCTGTAAGGTTTGAGCTATTTCATGGGCGAAGGCTGTAAGTTCAGCCCTAGGGGTAGTTTCCCAGGTTAGATCTTTCTGTTTTACTGTGGTTGAGAGTTCTAGGTGAAATCCAGAAACAAATGCCACAGTAAAAGTTCCTGAAGTGCCCAGATCATGGGGATCCAGCCCAGAATGCTCACTAAATGTTTGGTATGTTCTATTTTGATAAACATAAGCAGTTTCACCCTTCAAGTACAGGAATAAGTTTTTATCCAATCTACTACTGGAGGAAAATCTCCCTTAAGGCTATCATATAGCTTTTTGCTTGCTGTGTGGTAGTTAAATTTGTATGTCAGCTTGGCTGGGCCTGGTTGAGTGGCTGGGCAGCTGATGGTAGTTATTCCCCATGATGAGACTGGCAATCAACTCCATGGTGGGACCTACCACAAGCAGCTGAGTAGCTGCCTTTGGGATGTGGTCTGCTTTCTGTATATAAGGAGAAGCCTTGGGGATAGTCTCTAGTTTATGGCACACATGAACCCTGCACATAGCCCTGTCGTCGTTCAGCAGCCTGCCATACTCTGCCGACCTTGGGACTTTCAATGGACTTCAATTAATGGCCTGCCATGTGATTTGGTAACATCAGAATTGTGCCTTTTTACTTGTCAACCTTCGGCTTGTCAGCCTCAGCAGCCAGCAGCTGTCTGAGTGAAGAAAAGCTTCTAGCTCCAGTGGACTAGGAGCAGGAGGCAGAGATGAACACCAAGGTTGAGAGGCTTTCACCAGCCCCTAGAACCTGGCACTTTGAACTTGGACTTGAAGCCTCCAAACTGTAAGAGAATAAATTCCTGTTTGTTAAAGCCATCCCATTTGTGGTATATTCTTGTCAGAGCAGCACTAGGGAACCAGAACAAGCTGCTTTAAGCATTTGCTCAGGAGTCTTACTGGGCTCTAAAGCAAGACTAGCTTGGCTGTCCTTCCTTTCAGCAAGCTCTAGCCATATTTAAGCATCACCTGGATTCATTAGAATATGAATCAATGACTATAGATCAGGCAATCCAGGCTGATCGGCTTCTGTAAGAATCTGTCTTTCTTTAGACAATTTATAAGGATTCTTCTGCACATTTGGGAGTTCCTTAGCAATATTATGTAGTTCAGTGAGTGGTCAGGAGGAAAAGGACATGCCCCCAGTTTCTTTGGGGTTATCTCCACTTCTCCTGGCTACTTCTCATGCTGCTGAACAGATTTTAAAAGGCATCTTTGGCAGGAGTTTCTCTTGGTCCTTAGAATGAGTAAGGTAGTAGGGGTGTTTGTACAGAGTATTTTGAGAAGAAGAATATGGTAAAGAAGGATAAAGAGAAGTAGTGGCCAGAGGGGCCAATGGAGGAGAAAAAACGGGAAGCAACAGAGGCCACAATAGCAGTCAGAGGTGGTAAAACAGCAGTCACCGAGAGATTTACAGAGTTCTGGCATTGCAAGTCCTTGATCTGCTTAGCTTGGAGACAGTATCCTGTAGGGAGGCTAGTTTACTTTCTTGATGTGTTCTAGAGGCTTCAAAATATCAATTATAAAATGCCTCCCATTGAGCTTGTTTCACATTGGGAACATTAGCA
>NW_006922143.1:733760-735626 GCF_000298275.1 Orycteropus afer afer | reverse complement strand
GTCATTTCTATCAGCAAGGCCATATTTTCCAACTATTGGTGATTCTTCTTTGTTTCCAACTTTTGTATTCTGATCACCAGTAATAATCAATACATCTTGATTGCATGTTTGGTCAATTTCAGACTGAAGAAGTTGGTAAAATTCTTTAGTTCCCTCATCTTTGGCACTAGTGAGTGGTGCATAAATTTGAATCATAGTAGTATTAACTGTCCTTCCTTGTAGGCATATGGATATTATCCTATCTCTGACAACATTGTACTTCAGGACAGATCTTGAAATATTCTTTGTGACTATGAGTGCCACACCATTCCTCTTCAATTTGTCATTCCCAGCATAGTAGATCATGTGATTGATTCAAAATGGCCAAAGCCAGTGCACTTTAGCTCACTAACGCCTAGGATTCTATCTTTATGTGTTTCATTTCATTTTTGACAACTTCCCAATTTCCTCCGTTCATACTTCATACATTCCATGTCCCAGTAATTAATGGATACTTGCAGCTGTTTCTTCCCATTTTGAGTCATGCCACATCAGCAAAACAAGATCCAGAAAGCTTTATTCCACCTACATCATTAGGGTTGACTCTACTTTGAGGAGGCAGCCCTTTCCCATTCGTATTTTGAGTGACTTCCAACCTGAGGGGCTCATCTTCCAGCACTGCATCAGACAGTGTTCCACTGTTATTTATAAGGTTTTCATTGGCCAATTCTTTGAGAAGTGGATGACCCTTCCTTGTTTCAAGTCTTTCTCAGTCTGGAAGCTCTGCTGAAACCTGTCACCGTGGGTGATGCTACTGGTATTTGAAATACCAGTGGTATAGCCTCCAGCCTCACAGCAACACATAAGCCACCAAATAGGACAAACTGACAGATGAGTGGCAGGGTAGTTGTATAATGATATAATTTGGCAGGGATAGAATGTAAACATCCTCCAATTTGTGATTGGATGTGGTCACCCTCTTTTTTTTTTCTTTGCATAACTTTGATTTTTGCATAATGACCTGATTTTTGGAACCTAACCATGTTGATAAGTGAGGTCTGTCTCTCTAAATATAGGTGCCCTTGAATTGTTTCCACTTCATAGTGACACCATGAACAACAGAACAAAACACTGCTGACCTTGCACCATCCTCACAGTCTTTGCTATGCTTGAACACATTTTTGCAGTCACTGTGTCATTCCATCTTGTTGAAGGTCTTCCTCTTTTGTTGTTGACACTGTACTATTCCAAACATGATATCCTTCTCAAGTGACTAGTCCCTACTGGTAACATGTCTAAAGTACATGAGATGAAGTCTTGCCATCCTTGCTTCTAAGGAACATTCTGGTTGTACTTCTTCCAAGATGGACTTGTTTGTTCTTCTGGCAGTCCATGGTATATTCAATATTTTTCACAAATACCATAATTTAAAGGCATCAATTCTTCTTTTGTCTTCTTTATTCATTGTGCAGCTTTCACATGCATGTTAGGTGATTGAAAATACCATGGCTGAGGGCAGGTCTACCTTAGTCTTCAAAGTGACATCTTTCCTTTTTAACACTTCAAAGAGGTCTTTTGCAGTAGAATTTCTGGATGAAATATGTCATTTTTGACTGCTGCTTCCATGGGCATTAATTGTGGAATGAAATAAAATGAACTCCTTGACAACTTCAGTCTTTTCTCCATTTATCATGATGTTGCTTATTGGTCTAGTTGTGAGAATTTTTGCTTCCTTTATGGTGAGGTGTAGACCATATTGAAGGCTATAGCCTTCATTAGTAGGTGCTTCAAATCCTCTTTACTTTCAGTGAGCAAGATTGTGTCATCTGCATATTGCATATAAAACGTCTTTGTTTTCTTCCCTCCCTAATCCATTACTTATTTTAT
>NW_006922143.1:722381-733410 GCF_000298275.1 Orycteropus afer afer | reverse complement strand
TCTGGTAGCATAGTGCCTAAGGCACTTGACTGCTAACCAGAAGGTTGGCAGTTCAAACCCACCAGCCATTCCCTGGAAGGAAGGTTGGGCAATCTACTTCCGTAGCATTACCATGTCGGAAACCCATGGAGGGGTTGCTATGAGTCAGGTCCGACTTGACGGCACATAACAACAACAACAACATCAATGGTACTTATATATGTATATAGTACTGATGCTGCTTATTGGTCTATATATATAGAGAGAGAGAGAGAGAGAGAAAGAGACATAAACAAGGCTAGTACATTTTTGGTTGTTGTGATAGTTGGAGCTGTGTGTCAACTTGGCTGGACCACAATTCTGTGTGGTTTATGCAATTGTCATGTGGGTTGTTCCAATGAAGGATCAGATGTGTATGTTCTGAGCAGCCAATCCATTGAAAGGGAGTTTCCCTAGGGGTGTGGCCAGTATATTTATGGACATCCTGGGAAAAGAGACATTCTTCTGTGGATTGGGATTCTGTTGTACTGCCTATAACTGTCCATAAGCGAACAATCCACCATTCAGCCTGGAAATCTTGGATTCATCACTTGTTGGCATCAACAGCCAGTATACTGCCTGCCAACCTTGAGCTCCTCAGCCTCTGCAGCTGCGTGAGTTGGGAAAAGCCTCCAGCTTGACGTTTGATCCAAGAATTTGGGACTTGCCAGTTTCTATAAGTGTGTGAGCCATTGTCCTAAGATAAATATATCTTTCTCTATATATATAAGCTTTACTGGTTTTGTTTCTCTAGAGAACCCATTCTAGCATAGTTGTATGCACATTAATTGTATCAAGTAAAGCACAAGTATTACTGTATAACTGTCTTTATTTGGATATTATTTATTGTGTATGTCAGGGTTGTATCCTTTCACAATACTTATTCAATCTGTATGATAAGCAAATAATCCAACAAGCTGGACTATATGGAGAACACAGCATCAGGATTGGAGGAAGACTCATTAATTACCTGCAATATGCAGATGACACAATCTTGCTTGCTGAAAGTGAAGATGACCTGAAACAATTACTGATGAGGATTAAATACTACAGTCTTCAGAATGGATACACATCAACATAAAGAAAATTAATATCCTCACAACTGGACCAATAAGCAACATCATGATAAATGGAGAAAAGATTGAAGTTGTCCAGGATTTCATTTTATTTAGATCCACAGTCAACACCCATGGAAGCAGCAGTAAAGAAAACAGATGTCATATTGTGCTGGGCAAATCTTCTGCAAAAGACCTTTTTAAAGTGTTGAAGAGCTGCTCTTTAAAGTGTTGAAGAGCAAAGATGTCACTTTGAAGACTAAGGTGTGAATAATTCAAACCATGGTATTTTCCATTGCCTCATATGCATGTTCAGAGAAGCTTGAGGAAGGAGACAGACCAGGAGACTGGCTAGGGGCAGCAGTAATGTTGTTCAGGGAAGCTCGAAGAAGGAGACAGACCAGGAAGTGGGGTGGGTAGCCGTTCAGAGCAGCCAAGGAAGACTAGGAGGTGAGTAGAGCAGTTTGGAACAGCTAAGAGAGACAAATTTGTCTGTCAGTTTGCCCTGCTCTGGTGACTTGCATGTTGCTGTGAGGCTTAAGGCTGTGCCCCCAGTGTTTCAAATGCCAACAGGGTCATCCATGGTGGATAGGTTTCAGCAGAGCCTCCAGACTAAGACAGACTTGGAAGATAGAAGAGGCCATCCACTTCTCAAAGAATTGCCAGTGAAAACCTTATGAATAGCAGTGAAACAATGTCTGATATATGACTGGAAAACTTTATGACTAGCCTTGTAACATTGTTCAATATAATGCCAGAAGATGAGCCCCTCAGGTTGGAGGGCAGTAAAGATACAAAGAGTTGCCTCCTCAGAGTAGAACTTAATTAATGATATGGATAGAGTAAAGCTTTCAGGACCTCCATTTGCTCATGTGACACAACTCAAAATGAGGGGGAAAAAAAAGCTGCAAACATCCATTAATAATCAAAACATTGAATGTACGAAGTATGAATCTAGGAAAATTGGAAGTTGTCAAAAATTAAATAGAACACATAATTATCTATATCCTAGGCATTAGTGAGCTGAAATGGACCAGTTTTGGCCATTTTGAATCAAACAACCATATGATCATCTATATTGGGAATGACAAATTGAAGAGGAATGGCATGGCATTCATCATCACAAAGGAGTTTTCAAGATCTGTCCTGAAGTACATTGCTGTCAGTGATAGGATAATATCCATATGCTTACAAGGAAGACCAGTTAATACTACTATAATCCAAATTTATGCACCAACCACCAAAGCCAAAGATCAGGAAACTGAAGATTTCTACCAACTTCTGCCATCTGAAATTGACTGAACATGCAATCAAGATGTATTGATTATCACTGGTGATTGGAATGCAAAAGTTAGTAATAAGGAACAATCACTGGTAGTTGGAAAATATGGCCTTGGTGATAGAAATAATACTGAAGCTTGCATGATAGAATTTTGGAAGACCAACAACTTACTCATTGCAAATACCTTTTCTCAACAACACAAATGGCAGCTATACACATAGACTTCACCAGATAGAGTACACAGGAATCAAATTGACTACATCTGTGGCAAGAGGTGATGGAGAAGCTCAATATCTTCAGCCAAAACCAGGCCAGGAGCTGATTGTGGAACAGACCCTCAACTGCTTATATGCAAATTCAAATTGAAGCTGAAGACAATTAAAGGAAGTCCATGTGAGCCAAGATATGACCTTGACTATATCCCTCCTGAATTTAGAGATCATCTAAAGAATAGATTTGATGCATTGAACATCAGTGACCAAAAACCAGAGGAATTTGGGGATAACATCAAGAACATCACCCATGTAGAAAGAAAAAGGTCATTAAAAAGACAGGAAAGGAAGAGACCAAAATGAATGTCAGAAGAGACTCTGAACTTGCCCTAGAATGGAGAGTAGCTAAAGCAAATGGAAGAAATGACAAGATAAAAGACGTGAAAAGAAGATTTCAAAGAGCAGCTCAAGAACACAGAGTCAAATACCATAATGAAATGTGCAAAGACCTGTAACTAGAAAACCAAAATGGAAGAACATGCTTGATTTTTCTCAAGGTGAAAGAACTGAAGAAAAAATTCAAGGCTCAAATTGCAATATTGAAAGATTCTATGGGAAAAATATTGAATGATTCAGAAAACATCAAAAGAAGATGGAAGGAATACACAGAGTCACTGTACCAAAAAGAATCGTTCCATCCATTTTAGGAGGTGGTATATGATCAAGAACCGATGGTATTGAAGGAAGAAGTAGAATATGCACTGAAGGAATTGTCAAAAAACAAGGCCCAAGGAATTGGTGGAATACCCATTGAGATGTTTCCACAAATGGATGCCACACTGGATGCACTCACTCGGCTATGCCAAGAGATTTGGAAGACGACTACCTGGCTGACTGACTGAAAGAGATCCATATTTGTTCCCATTCCAAAGAAAAGTGATCCCATGGGTTGTGGAAATTATCAAACAATATCATTAATATCACATGCAAATAAAATCTTGCTGAAGATAACTCAAACATGGTTGCAGCAGTATATTGACAAAGAACTTGCAGAAATGCAGGCTGGATTCAGAAGAGGATGTGGAATGAGGGATATCATTTCTGATGTCAGAGGGATCTTGGCTCAAAGCAACGAATACCAGAAAGATGTTTATTTGTGTTTTATTGACTATGCAAAAACATTTAATTGTGTGGATCATAACAAAGTATGGATAACATTGAGAAGAATGGGAATTCCAGAACACTTAATTATGTTCATGAAGAACCCGTACATAGACCAGGAGGCTATCATTCAAACAGAATGAGGGGACACTGAATGATTTAAAATCAAGGAGGGAGTGTGTCAAGGTTGTATCCTTTCACTCTGTATGCTGAGCAAATAATCTGTATGCTGAGCAAATAATCCAAGAAGCTGGACTGTATGAAGAACAACATGGCGTCAGGATTGGAGGAAGACTCATGACACAACTTTGCTTGCTGAAAGTGAGGATGACTTGAAGCACTGATGAAGACTGAAGATTGAAGACTACAGTCTGCAGTATGGATTACACCTCAATATAAAGAAAACAAAAATCCTCACAACTGGACCAATAAGCAGCATCACGATAAATGGAAAAAAGATTGAAGTTGTCAAAGACTTCATATTATTTGTTCTATGATCAACACCAGTGGAAGCAGAAGTCAAGACATCAGAGGATATATTGCATTGGGCAAATCTGCTACAAAAGACCTCTTTCAAGTGCTGAAGAGCAAAGATGTCTCCTTGAAGACTAAGGTGTGCTAACCCAAGCGATGGTATTTTCAATCACTTCATATGCATTTGAGAGCTGGACAATGAATAAGAAAGACCAAAGAAGACTTGATGCCTTTGAGTTGTAGTGTTGGTGAAGAATACTGAGAGTACCGTGGACTGCTAAAAGAACTAACAAATCTGAAAGAAGTGCAGCCAGAATGCTCCTTGGAAGTGAGAATGTCCAGACTTCATCTCACCTACTTGGGAGCTCTGGTAGCATAGTGGCTAAGACACTTGCCTGCTAACCAGAAGGCTGGCGGTTCAAACCCACCAGCCACTCCTCGGAAGGAAGGTTGGGCAATCCTACTTCCGTAGTGATACTGCCTCGGAAACCCAAGGAGGGGTCGCTATGAGTCGGGGCCGACTCGACGGCACATAACAACAACAACAACAACAACAACTTTGGTCATATTATCAGAAGAGATCATTCCCTAGAGAATATCGTGCTTGGTAAAGTGGAGGATCGACGAAAAAGAAGGCCCTCAACAAGATGGATTGACACAATGGTTGCAATGATGGGCTCAGGTATAGCATGGATCATGAGGCTGGCACAGGACCTGGCAGTGTTTCGTTCTGTTGTGCATAGGGTCACTATGAGTCAGAGGCCACTCAACGGCACCTAACAATAACAACAACACATGCATGTGAATGCTGGACAATGAATAAGGAAGAACAAAGAAGAGTTGAAGCCTTTGAATTGTGGTGTTGATGAAGAATATGGAAAATACCATCGACTGCCAGAAGAACGAACAGATCTGCCCTGGAAGAAATGCAGCTGGAATGCTCTTTGGAAGCAGGAATGGCCAGATTCCATCTAGACTACTTTGGTTATGTTGTCAGAGAGACCATTCCCTGGAGAAGGATATTTTTTTGATTCTCTAGTGCTGCTGTAACAGAAAACTCCACAGATGGATGGTTTTAACAAACAGGGATTTATTCTCTCACAATTTAGGAGGCTAGAGGTCCAAGTTCAAAGTGTCCGCTCTAGGAATTGGGTGAAGGCCCCTTGACCTTGGCCTTCAACACTGCCTCTTGCTTCTGCCCCACTGAAGCTGGAGGCTTCTTTTAACTCAGACAGCTGCTGGATGCTGAGGCTGACAGACCCAAGGTAAACGAGTGAAATGGCACAGTCCTAAAATCATTAAGCCACATGGCAGGCTACTAGTTCAAGTCCAGGAACAGTCCCAAGATTGGCAAACAACATGGTAGGCTACTGAGATGAAGACTCAGCCAAATGCAGGATCCAGATGTGACCAAAGCTCGAGACCTTTCTCAAAGTTTCTCCTTATGTACTGCTCAGCTGCTCACAGGAGATTCCACCGTGGAGTTGGTCACTGGTCTCGTCATGAGGAATAACCACATCCAGCTGCCCCGCCACTCGAAACCAGGCCCAGCCAATTTAACACATAACCTTAACTACCACAGATATCATGCCTGGCCAAATGGAGGATCAGTAGAAAAGAGGAAGACCCTCAACTCGATGAATTGACACAGTGACTGCAGTGATGGACTCAAGTATAGCAAGGATTGCGAAGATGGCACATGACTAAGCGATGTTTCACTCTGTTGTACACAAGGCCACTATGAGTTGGAGCTGACTGGACAGCATCTAATCATAACAACAGTATTTATGGCTTAAAGAGATGTGCATAGGTGCCAGGTTGACTTGATGGTTAAGGTTATGTGTCAAAATGGCTAGGCCATGGTTCTCAGTGCTTTGGCAGATATCGGAATCATTCTTCACTTTGAGCATCGCTCCATTAAAAGGGATGTGGCCTGCACCCAATATCTATGGATGTTCTGGCAAAGCTTGCCTTCTCTCCATCCTGTATCTGATTCCTCATCCTCTGACTTCTGGTTCTTGGCTTGTGAGCCAGCAGTCTACCATCTGACCTGCAGATTTTGGGATTTGTCAGCCCTTGTGATCCTGTGAGCCAGACGCCTTCTAGTTGGCCTGCCCAATTTGGGTTTCTCAGCCCCTGCATCCATGTGAATCAGGAGAGCCTCTTCCTTTCAGACTGACACCTGACCCATGGATTTGGGATTGGTCAGCTTCCACAACTGTGTGAGCCATCTCTTTGAAATCAGTATCTCTCTCTGTATCTCCTATGTACATAAGTTTCACTGGTTTTGCTCTAGAGAACCTGTCCTAGGACAGAGAAGTCAAGGAGGGGAGTTCACAGTAATTTTTAAAATTGTATTGATTAAGAGTAGGGTTACATAGCCAATTATTTCAATTGTTGTCAATAAGTTATACACTTGTAATAAGCTGAATTGGGAGAAGATCTGTGCTAAATAATCCATTGCAGTCAAGTTGATTCACAGGGTAGAACTGCCCCATAGGTTTCCTAATGCTGTAATTTTCATGGAGACAGATTGCCATATCTTTCTCCCATGGAGTGGCTGGTGGGCTTGAACCTCTGACTTTTTGGTTAACAGCCAAATGCTTAAGTATTGTGACAGCAGAGCTCCTTGTGTGCTACACATACTTAAAATGACCTCAAAAAATAGTGTAGCTGCTGAGGCTGCTTATGTATAATCAAATACCTTGTGGGATTTGGTTTCTTGGTTTGGTGGTTTAGGGTCATAGTTTCATGGGGCATCCCAGGTAATAGGCCTAATAACATTTACTGCCTCCTAGTTTATTGTTCTAACTCCTAGTTTGTTGTTTAGTGCCTGGGGGTCTTAAAAAGCTTGCAAACAGCCATCCAAGGAACAAAAATTGGTCCTATTCACCTGGAGCAACAGAGGAAGGAGGAGAGTCAGGAATAGAAGGAGGGGACAGAATGTGTGGCTGATGCTTCCATGAACAACTGCCTCCTTTGCCTTCAGACCAGAAGTGGATGGTGCATGGCTACCATTATGGAACATTTTGTTCAAAGATTCTATAGAAGAATCCTGATCAACAGGGGGGAAATGCAGGACAGAATTTAAAATTCTCATGGATTCCAGACTTTCTGGAGCCATGGAGGCTGGGTAAACCCCTGAAACTGTTGCTCTGAAATAATCTTTAAACCTTCAACCAAAACTATGCCCTGAAGTCCTCTTAAATCCAAAACAGGTTAGCTGACTAGGACAGGATATCTGCCTTGAGCTCTGTACTCTTCCAAGATCTGTCTGTGTGGGATCAGTGTGGCCACAGCAACTGGAAAGATCGGATGCTTGGGGACACAGTGAGTTTATGTTACGGGGAAGAACAACTCAGCAGAAGAAGATGAGGATGGTTGCAAAACTTGAAGAATGTGTACAAATTGTTGGATTGCTGTATGTTTTGTTGTGTATATGCCCAACAACAACAAAATTCAATAAATATAATTAAAACATAAAATACCAGCTTCCCATTTTCGTAATTCTGTGTTGCTGTGTACAGGGCAAGTGTTACCGTATAGAGAGCTCTGTCATGTTGGTCAGACCCAAACTGGTGAGAGGAAGGGTAGGGGCAGGCAGGGAAGTGCCTTTAATAAGACCTGGAACCCTTATGCTGTAAGTTGTTCGATAGCTACAGCTGAGTGAAAACTTTAAAACTGAACTGGGTGGGAGAGGCAATTTCAGTGACAGTGGCTAAGATAAATTCACACCACTCTTCCCTCCGGTGTCTGTGGGTTCCTCCGAAATCTGAGTTTGTCAAGTCCTGTCTTTGGAAATGCATTACAGATAAATGACTGAGTTTTCATTAGTAATAGTAACAGCTGTACATGAAGTCTTTTGTACTTTCCAAAGCGCTTCCACAGTTTATTCTGTTTAGTCCTGAGGAGCTCTATTAAATGGAGTCAGAGCGAGTCTCATTGTTCCCATTTTGTTCAAGATCGCACAGCTGAATGATGAGTGATTTAAGTGGTCTATTTATCACTGATAGAGTCAAAGACCCTGTTTTTCAAAGTTATGGGCCATGAATTCAATTTAGTGGCTTGTGACCAGCGCTGTAAAATATTATGAATTACAATATAAAATGTTAATGTGCATCAAATACTGTAAAGGCAAATACAATTATGTAAACTTTCAGAACAGTCTGGAAGAGAACCATATTTATGCCCATTCCAAAGAAAGGTGATCCAACAGATTGCAGAAATAACCAAACACTATCACTGACATCACACACAAGTAAAATTTTGCTGAAGAGAATTCAAAAACGGTTGCAGCAGTATATTGATAGGGAACTGCCAGAAATTCAAGCACAATTCAGAAGAGGAGGAGGAATGAGGGGGATACTGCTGATGTCAGATGGATCTTGGCTGAAAGCTAAAAAAATACCAGAAAGGTGTTTATTTGGGTTTTATTGACCATGCAAAGACGTTCAACTGTGTGGATCAGAACAAACTATGGGCAACATTGTGAAGAATGGGAATACCAGAACACTTAATGGTGCTCATGAGGACCAAGGGCTGTTGTTTGAACAGAGCAAAGGGACAGTGTGTGGTTTCAAATCAGCAAAGGTGAGGGTCATGGTTGTATCCTTTCACCATACTTACTCAACCTGTATGTTGTGCAAATAATCTTAAGAAGCTGGACTATATAAAGAATACAGCATCAGGATTGGAGGAAGACTCATTAACAGCCTGCAATATGGAGATGACCAACTTTGCTTGCTGAAAGTGAAGGTGACTTGAAACACTTACTGGTGAAGATCAAAGCCTACAGTCTGCAGTATGGATTATACCTCAACATAAAGAAAACAAAAATCCTCACAAGTGGACCAATAAACCGCATCACAATAAATGGAGAAAAGATTGAAGTTGCCAGGGATTTCACGTTAGCTGGATCCACAGTCAATGTCTATGAAAGCATCAGTCAAAAACATCAAACAATATATTGCATTGGGCACATATGCTGCAAGAGACCTCTTTAACGTGTTGAAGAGCAAAGATGTTACTTTGTAGACTAGGTAGCACCTCATCAAAGCCATGTTACTTTCAGTAGCCTCGTATGAATATAAAAGCTAGACAATGAATAAGGAAGACTGAACAACCTATGCATTTGCATTGTGGTGTTGGTTAAGAATATTGAATGTGCCATGGACAGCTAGAAGAACAAACAAAGCTATCTTGGGGGAGCTACAGCCGGAATGCAAGTTAGAAGCAAAAATGGCCAGATTTTGTCTCTCATACTTTGATCATGTTGTCAGACAGAACCGGTTCCTGGAAGAGGATATCATGCTAGATGAAGTGGAGGGCCAGCAAAAAAGGGCAGACCCTCAGCAGAAGGGCGTGACACAGTGGCTGTGACAGTGGGCTCGAGCGTGACGATGGTCGTGAGGGTGTTGCCGCGCAGGTAGTGTTCCATTATGTCGTACGTAGGGTTGCTATGAGTCGAAACCAAACGGGCAGCACCTACCACAAGGACAAAGTTTTGCTTCAGTCGTGTGTGTCTACATGGTCTCAATTTTTAAAAAATAAATAAATGAAAAAGTACTTCTTACTGCTGATCAGAATAAAAATGTTTTAAAAACACTGCTGCTCTTAGTTGCCTGTGAGCCATCTCCAGCTCACGGTGGCCCTGTGTACAACACACTGAAGCATTGCCCGGTCCTGACCCACCCTCATGGTCATTACTCCTTGTGACCTCGCGTACAACACACTGAAGCATTGCCCGGTCCTGACCCCTCTCCGCAATCATTGGTATGCTTGAGTTCATTGTGCTGACCACTGTGTATTCTGAGTTCCTTCCAACGAATGGCTGGAGTCCTAGCACTGTATCAGACAGTGTTCCACCGTTGTGTTCCACCTGGTTTCCATTGGCTGGTTCTCAGAAGTAGATTAGGAGGCTTTTCTTCCTAGTCTCTCACTCTTGGAAGGTCTGCTGAAACCACCTACCATTGGTGACCCTGCTGGTATTTGAAATACTGATGGCAGGTGGCATAGCTCCAGCATCAGGGCAACATGCAGGCTAACCGAGTGCAACCAGCTGACAGATATGGGTGGGAAACTGACTTAGGAAAACAGACTCCTCAGCCACTGTCTGGCTTGATAGCAGCAATCCCAGTCACGTTTCCTTCAGTAGTTTAAGTCAGCGTTTCCCAAACTGTTCTACAGACAGTAGTTCTGGGAGATGCAGGGAAGGGGTGTTCTTGGTCAGAAAAGTTGGAAAACAGCTAGATACTCCCTACCACCTTTGCATATTTACAGTGGTATGTTAGATGATCTAAGAAATCTGGCTGTCACAGAACCTGTTTCCATGAATGATTTGAGCACAGAACTTAACTCATGGCAGTTTGTAACCCATCTGGGAAGCATTCAAATAAGGCACTGTACTCACTCGAGTACAACTCTCCATGGCGGGAGCCAGTGCATCCCTTACTTGATCACGAATGTGTGTTTATGTTTGAGTAGGTGTGTGTGAGCACCGCAGAGCGAGTTCCTTTGTCAGCATCTTTTCAGTGGGACCTGTATTAGAAACTTAGTTGAGGTTGTTGTCGTATGCTGTTAAGTGGATCCTGACTCATAGAAACTCCATAGGACAGAGTAGAACTGTCCCAGAGGGTTTCCAAGGCTGTCATCTTTATAGGAGCAAACCCCAAACCAAACCCACTGCCGTGGAGTCCATTCTGACCCACAGCGCCCCTAGCGGACAGAGTGGAACTGCCCACAGGGTCTTCAAGGCTGTCAATTATCAGGGAAGCAAAGCCCAAACCACACCCACTGCCATGGAGACAATTCAGATTCACAGCGCCCCT